>NC_136815.1:91247684-91759298 GCF_951394365.1 Tetrao urogallus
ATCTTACACATATGTAAGGGAGAAAAAAAAGGAAGAACCTTAAAAAAATAGGCTTTTTTCATCAGAACATGATGCATGAAGTAAACTATAGGCAGGAAGTAATCATACGTTTAACAGAAATACAAGATGAGCAGGCAGCAAGCTGATGTGGGTTGTTATTGCATACATGTACCTGTTTCTGATAGTTAGCAGCACACATGGGAGCATAATTTTTGAGATGTACTTGTCTTCTTAGTTGGAAAACTTAAATTAAGAAACATCCCTGGGAACAACTACTTCCCTTGCTGTGCATGAATGATTTCCCTTGCAATGCATGAAGCTTTTTTGAATTTTCCAGGGTGAGGCCTCCTATGTTGTGTCACTCAGTGACAGTGGTATGCTAGAGTAATCCATGTAGTCTGAGCAGCAGCTACTAAAGTACTACAGCTGTGAGTACACCTTTTCAGAATGATTGAAATCTTTAAATGATCTAGTGTCTAGGTACCTGTGAAGGTCTGGCCTGCTGCATTTACAAGTCCAGTGTGTTTTACAATTTCAGAATTACAGAGCTGCTAGTGTTGTATAAGGATTTAAATACATATTCAGTCTTGCTTAGATGTTTACAGTCCATGTTGCTTTGTTTTTAAGATGTTGTCCTCCTACTTTTATGCTTGTTGTGCTTCTTCCCACTTTCTTTCCTCTTTTAGAAGAGGGGAAAAGTAAATTATTCTGTATTTTTCTCTGCCTCAGTTAAGCATGTTATTTCACATGCATATGACTTGGGATTGGCTCATGTTTCTTTCAGTTGTGGAAGTACCAGGGTATGCTGAATATGTGACAGAGGGCCACCGTCCTCTGGAGTTCCCTGTTGCAGAAAGGTATTTTGCTGGGACACAATGTCTGCTAGAGCCTGACAGGACCCACCTGTCTCAATGGAGGCTAGTAACCTGGCAAAATTGAGAGAGGTTTAAACTAGGATCAGTGTAGGAATGGGATACCATTAGGAACACTGAGATTAAGCCAAGGAAAGGTACCGTACCACCAGAGGATGGTAAGGCTAATGGGAGCATCTACACCTCTCCAAGGAGCACTGAGGTTCTAGAAGCACATCTGAAATGCTTGTATACCAGTGCATGCAGTATGAGGAACAAATGAGATGAACTGTGAGCCTTGGTATTTTCACAGACTTACGATATCACTGGTGTTAGTGAGACTTGGTGAAATGAGTCCTGTGACTGTAGTGCTGAGGGGAAGGTGGAGAACCGAACTGAAAGGGGGAAATATAGTATGGATGTAGATTCTTACAGTACAGCTAGTGAAGCACTGGAACAGCTTGCCCAGAGAGGCGGTGAATGCCTCATAGATACTCCAGGACACTATTTGCATGTTAGGAAATACTACTTTTCTGAAAGAGTGGTCAGATGCTGGAATGGGCTGCTCAGGGAGGTGGAGTCAACAACCCTGGAGGTGTTCAAGGAACGTTTAAATGTTGTGTTGAGGGACATGAATTAGTGAGAACTATTGGTGACTGGTGGATGGTTGGACTTGATGATCGTGTAGGTCTTTTCCAATCTTGATGATCCTATGATTCTACGATACCCAAGTTCAGGCTGCACCAGGATCTGAGCAATCTGGTCTAGCTGTAGATCCCTGTTCACTGCAGAGGAATTGGACTAGATGACCTTTAAGCCCAACAGGACTTAAGTGTTTTACATCTAGGTTAAGTTGTTCTGTGAAATTGTCCACCCCTGAGATAAACAAGATCATGCTACTCTGGGTCACCTGGCTCAGCAGTAAAGCTCAAGGAGTTCTAATGAGTGGGGCTACATTTGGCTGTCAGACAGTCACTAGAGGTTTTCCCCAGGGCTCAGTTCTAAATTCAGTCCCATTCAATATTTTTATCAATTATCTGGATGCAGGACTGGAATGCATCAGCAAGCCTGCTGGTGACATTAAACTGAGAGGTACTGTTAACTCACTGGAGAGACAAGAAGCCTTGTAGAAGGAGATCTAGATAAATTAGATCATTGAGCAATCATCAATGGCATGAAGTTCAACAAAGTAAAATGCCAAGTTCTTTACCTGGGATGAGGCAATGTCAAATGCAGAAATGTGGTTGGAAAGCATCTCAAGAGAAAGGGACCTCATGGTGCTGATGACAGCAGGCTCAACATGAGCCAGCAGAGTGCCCCAGAAGCCAAGGGATAAACTGCATCTTGGTGTGCATTAAACACAGCATAGCCAGCCAGTCAAAGGATATGATTCTCCTCTTGTGTTTAGCATTGGTGCTTCCTCACCTTGAATACTGTATACAATATTCAAAAAAGTAGGTAAGTCCTTTGGAGCATCCAGAAGAGGGCAGTAAAGCTGGTAACAGTGATGAAAGGCATGTCCTGTTAGAAGAGGCTGAGGACACTTGGGTTGTCTGGAGAAAAGGAGGCTAAGAGGTGACCTTGATGCCTCTCTGTCCTCTCTGAGAAGGAAAACCAAGGGAACCAAGTACCTGTGGAATGGCACAGAGCTGTAGAGGTTCAGACTAGATATTAGGAAGCACTTATTTATTTTGAGGGTGGTCAAATACTGGAACAGGCTTTGAGGCAAGGTGGTTGATGCCCCTGTCAGTGTTGAAGAGGCATTTGGATTTTGGTCCAAATTGGTTTAATTTGGTCCAATGGATTAATTGTATGCTTTAACTTTGGGTTGTCCCTGTGGTGGTCAGGAAGTTGGACTTGATCCTTTTTAAGGGAACTGTTCTATTATAGTCTGTAATTAAATGCTCGTGAGTTAAGGTGATACTTATTCATGGTCTTCTCAGAAAAGAGAAGTATATTTTCCTGCCATTTAAGAATTTATTCCTGAAATATCTCATCTGACTACGGAAGAAAAATAACTTGTATTATTTAAACTTTACTTCTTTCTTCTCTCAGCCCTTTCCGATTCCTTACTACCTCAAATGTATTCACAATTATATTTTTTGCAGATATTACATATATATGCATATGTATTGCATCTATATTGCAAATATACATGTATATTTGTATATATATTGCAAGTCTATTTTTTTGCATATATTACAATGGTACACAGCTTTGGAAATGAATGTTTTTTCACTAACTGAGCCTTCACATGTTGTCTCTAACAATTCTTATGTTACTGTCAATGTTCTGTTCCATTTCAGCAAATGCTAAATAGCCAAACAATAAAAAGCTTCTAAGACTTGCAAATCAGAAAGGAAATTGGACATTCAAATGTTGCTTGTGAATATAGTACTCTTTATGCATCACTGAGAATGCTTTCTATTGAAAGCAATTTTTGCTAATAGTCATTGTTTATAGGAGTTTGAAGAGTGTGTTCATCTGCATTTATCTCTTCCAGGAGCCATGAAAAACAAAGTGTAATTGTGTAATAAATTACTCAAAGTAATTATTGGCACTTGCGGATTGCTACATTAGTACTCCTTTCTGCCTGTGTGACAGATTGTCCCTCATTTTTTCCCACTATTAGTCTGGTGTCTGTCACAATCTTCCTCCCTATTTGTGTGTCCTAGGTGTTACCATTATGAAATTGTTTAATAGAAATAGCTGGTAGGAGTGAATATTCTTAGAACAAATAGTTTAAGTGTACCTTTTGGTCTGTGACAGAAAGCAAAGTTATATTTAATTTGCTAGTATTCATCCCTGTACTCAAACCAATATGTATATTTCAAAGTTATCAAAATGCTGCAGCGTGCGTGTTGCAAGTACTTTGCTTTTCAAAATTTGAAAGCAATTGAGTAATTAGTTACAGGAAAGCTTTAAATTGTCCTGTTTGTTTTTGTCCCTATCAAGTCATTTCCCGTACTCATCCTTTCAGAAAATCTGGTGCCCTAAGACAATCTGAACAGGAAGTGTGCTGCCCATCATAGCACTGCAGTGTTTCCACTCATTTTCCTGACCTGCAAATAAAACCTGCTCTCAACACTGTTGGGGGTGACGTTCAATGCAGTACTGTAGGGTTACATGTGGTATTTTGTCAAAGAAGGATTGGGAAGTGAGTCAGACTTTATTCAGAGCTTGGATACTAAATTCATCAGCGTTGAGCTAATTTGGCGTTATACAGCAGCTGAAATATAATCCACATTAAAAATCGTTTAGATTCGCAGCTTCACGTTGTGTATCTCTCTGAAAGAAACAAATCTGAGAGGTCAAATTAAGTGGTACAGAGAATTGGGTTTCTGCTTAATAACAAAAGAACAAACAAACAAACCCCACAAGCTTTGTGTGCAGAGAGTCACTGAAGAAAACAGCAGTGAGCATTGTGTGCTGACAAAAATGAATTGGGAAGTTGCAGGAACAGTGCTGTATGCTAAAGAAAACTGTGAGCAGTCTGGGGGAGGGGAAAGAGGTTTAAAAAAAGTCTAATTCAAATGAGGTGGAGTTACCAGAACACAAATAGACTGAATGGGCAGTCTGGCTGGAACACTGAGCAGCCTAGCCCAAACTGTCCGTATATTATTTTCTGTCTGGATGGAGCGAACTCTGTCTGTCTTCAAATGACTGACTTCGTTCAGAGAGAGTCTGGCTTTCTTTCAGTGCAGACACTGGAATCCTCTTTGTCATGAAGTTTTAGCACATTGGGTAGAGCGATTGGTATTTTAATGTGAAGAATGGCTTTTCAGAAGCCTCCCTGTGGTGGAGTAGCTCGCCCGGCTGCTGTGCTCTTCTAAGCTGCTGAAAGAATGCAGTGCAATCAGCTCAACAAGAGGAAGCTCTTTTTTTTTCCTGTTCTGAATAAAGTTTTTGCACAGCCGTGCTTCACGAGAGAATTTCTATCATGATGGCCTCCATAGGTATGTTCTCGGTTTCCTGCTCTCCTCCTTTCTTGTTTGCTTTCCTCAATAAGAAAACTCACTTTCCGGGGCTTCTGTATTTTCCTGGCCGAGTTCTCGTCCCTGCGCAGTAGAGTGAAACACAGCCTGCTCTGTGTATGTGAAGTGGGGGGAAGGCAGGGGTTAAAAAAGACAAATCCCTTTGGCGGTTCAGTCGGAGAGGTCTGTCTGCAGTGCAGTATGCTCCGTGAGCTTCCTGAGCTCACTTGTGTAATTGCAGGACAAGGAGGGACTTCCATGTTTTATACTGGTAACAAATAGTGAAGAGAAAGGGAAAAAAAATAGGCTTTGTGCATTAAGTAGCAACGTTTGTAGCTCACAGAATCGCAAAGCATTACAGAAACAGAGTTTTGCCATTATGAGCTTTTTTTTCCTGTGACTGTTAATGGAATGACCCGGCATAAAGTAGGACTTGCAACCCTCGTGAAGCTGGTTTTCTGTTAGAAAAGAACTTAATATCTTTCCTTTCTGAAGTAGAAGAGAAGGTGTTTGCCTAGGACATATATAATTGCTGACTACATTTAAAAACTTTATCTAGACTGATTCCTTTTGGTCCGCTGAGAAGTTCCTAGTAGGGCTATGGTGAATCAAAATTTTCTTCCAAAAGAAGTAATAATGAAGAGACTTCGTAAGCACAAGCCTTTCCTGAATGAGGAATTTCACATGCTGTTCCTCCTTCGTTTTCCATACAATAAACATGTCATAACATCCAGGGTGCTAGGTACTTTAAAGGCCTGATTCTAACAGCCTTAATGAAAAGGTTTCCCATTCAGCCATTAGCTGATGCTTATATAAGAAAAATTACCGAGCACTTAACAGACAGAACAAGAAAACACATAATAGCTTTACTTCTCAATCTTGTTACACAATAAGGAGCAACACTGAAGACTAAATGAACAGAATTTGTTCTGATCAGTTTTAATTGCGAACTATTAGAAGAATCCTTTGGAGAAAGAGAAAAAAAAAAAAAAAAAAAAAAAAAAAATCAAGCTTCTTGTTGTTCTAAGACAAAAAAAATGATTTAGGTATCCTACTTAAAAGCTAAAAAGCAGTCCCTTATTTTTCATATTGAGGCTGGAGATGGCTCTGTTTAGCCAATTAGGAAGTGACTCCAGAAAGGTGAACAAACTGAAGATATTCACATTTTGGCAGATTTTTTGGAGAGCAAGGCCAAAGTGAGACACTCAGTATAGGGTCTGAACATCAGCTTTGTTACTTCTATTCCTATTGTTAGGTAAGTATTTCTCAGACAACACAAGCAGCATACTTGGACATCTGGTGACTGTTGACTAGGTTGAAACAATAATTCAGAATTTCTCTAACCCTGTTTTCCACCTAGAAAGAGTAAATAGAATCATACCACGAAGTTTAAAATTTCACTGATTGATATTGGTGCTTGCTTTTAGAACCTGAAACTGAGTCCTTATTTTGTTTAGTTAATATTTACTCTGCTTCCTCCTCCAAACTGTCTTTTTCATCAGAGCTGTCAGTAGGTGCAAGTTACATTTTTCAGTTCAAGTAAGGCAACTCAAGCCTGCATTTCCCACATCACAAGCAGCTTTAATAACCAGTTAACTTTAGAGCACAGAGCGAACATTTTTCATCTCTGTTTTCTTGAAGGATGCTTAGACATCTAGGACATTCTGCTTAAAAATGAAGAGGACTGTTTTTCAAGGTACCAGTTAGTGTACTTACTCCTAGGGATTATGTTTTCCTTCTAAAACTGCAGTGGTTTGAGACAAACTGTCATGTTCAGCAATGGGAATACCTGAAATTCCATGATGAGATAAGCTACTAAGAATGGAATTTGCTATCTTTGATGACAGATAATTATTTTGCTGTAAAGAGTAATAGTCACATTAATGATTATTTCCTAATTGTTTGGTTTTGTTCATCACAGAATAATATGCTGAACTTCAAGGCAGAGTAGTCATACTCCTCCTTACACATTATGAAATGACAACTACATTAGTAGCTCTCTCCTAAAGAGTGTTATTGTAACTGTCACATTTTATGCCTGCATGTGAGCCAGATGACTCGAAGAGATGCCTCAGCAGCTGATCTGCATTCCCAAGACAGCAAAGTTATGCCTAAAGTCAATAACAGACCATCTGCAAGATCTTTCAAAATACATAAGAAGTCACATGCTTCAGTCCCAAGAGAAGGCTTTTTTTTTTTTTTTTTTCCCCCTTCCTCAGCACTATTTGGGGAAATAAGAGTGAAATTAATCTAAAAACTCCTTCAGGAGCCCATGATGCAAATCTCACTGCTTTAAAGATGCATTGCAAACTCTTTGACAAATACAGCTTAGTTTTATTTTGGTATTTCTGATTGAGTCAGTGATATAAATTGTTTGCAAACAGTGTAAATATCTGTCTGGGAACAGTTATTTTCTCAGAAATGCAAGAGAGCAAGATTTTCAGGGCAGGGACTGTGAAACAGGGATCTGGTAGAGCATCATTTTGATAATGCTTATCTCTGTGAATACAAGGGTAGAGAATAACAGCAATTCATTCTCTGATCCTGGAGTTGCCTGGAGAGGTGTTGATGGCTGGCATAACTCCAGAAGTTGTATTGGTTTGTCACTTGCAGGAGCCCCTGGGGGCCACTGCAGGATCTCAGAGTCACTTGAACATGGGCATATCCTACTGCGTACACACTTCTGTCATGCATCTTGCTATCAGGCCAGAATGCATGGAAGTGGTATACAGAAAACCTTACTTGCCCAGTACTTGATGAAAGCTACTATGCCAAGGATGTTTCCTCAAGGACAACATGGATGATGCAAGTTTTCTTCATACATAAGGCAAGAATTGATTTTTTTTGTCTTATAATACATCTGGAAGTTCCCCATAACATAATTAACGGTTTTTAAGTGCACATCATAGATAGCATAAAGTTAGCAGCTTCAGTACAGCAGCACAGCTTAGTTACTAGCAATGCGGGTTTTAACTGTTAAACACCACTGAAATCATTTATTATCTCACCAGATTTGTTGCATTATTTCCCAGGTGGTCAGCTCCCCTGTGGTTATCATTGTCTCGGTTGTCTTTTTTGTGAGAGAAAAGCGTATGCATTCCAGTGAGATTCTTGTCAGTGAGATTAAATGAAGCTGGTCTTGCTAGTGCAGCAGGTAGTATGTGGATGCTAGAGCCATAGGTTCTCTTATCCTGCAGTTCCACCCACCTAAATCACCAAATTGGTGACTAGCAAAGAAAGGCAACCTATTCAAACAGAGGTTAGCAGAATCTTCAAGCAATAATTACTTTGTCTGTTCCTTTACAAGGATGGAAAGGAAAAAAAGGTTTTGTTGTACTGTTAGAGAAGTTATAAACCGGATGTTAGAGATAGATTTCTGAGAAGTAGAGGAAAGAAACAGCAGCTGACCACATGATTGCATATGCATTTCACTCATAATAAAGATAACTGTGAAGAAAGCTGTGAAGAAAGGTTCATTGATGTGCATAAAAGCCAGCTGATTACAGGGAAACAGAGAAATAGCTTACAACACAAGGAAAAGCACAACAAGACAGCAAAGCAGCAAGGCTACAGCAAGAGAGGATCCAGTCAGACACGACAGTAGTAGGCACAAAACTAAGGGAAAGGTAAAGAAAGGAAACCACTTACCTTCAGAAAGCCTATAAGGTCCTCAGATAGGCAAAGATCTCCAAAGAAGATACCCTTGCCTCCGCTGTCAACCTTTAAATGAGGCCTGGGAAGGGTGGATCCTGGCTCCACCTCTTACAGGCACTCAGGTGCACTGCATGTACCTGAGCTCTCCTGGGTTGGCTCTGCCTTCCTACCAGGTGCTCAATCTCTGGTTCAAGCTATGGCTTAGCATTTCCACTACACAGCCACTGTTTCAACCATGTAAGGTGAAACAATAAAACAGAAGAAAAACCTACTTTATTCTTCTATGCTGTACTGTCTTCTTCTGACCATGTGTTAGAACACCGTTCTCTTAAGTTTGGTACTGTTCTGATCACGAAGAAGCGAAGCTGCTTCTAACGGGCTCTTAGGAATAGCAGGTAAAGTATTCTCAGGTAGGATGATAGTCACATACAGGAAAAAAGCTGAACTCACTCAGCTGTTCAAGGAGATCTGTAGCTATACAGAACACCTTCTCAGGAAATAGCACAGTACAGAAAATTCTTTTCAGTGGCTGGCCCTTACATGAGGAGCCTGGCCCAGGCTCCACCCTGGGTTCATCCCTTCTGGTCACCTGGGATGTACAAGTGCAAACAGTTTGCCTGTGATCCCTGGACCAGACACCCATTCACCAGGTGCTCAATCACCAGTTCAAGCCATGACATAGCAGTTCCCCTACAGGTGTATTCACCCCAAGGGATATGGCAACACAATTATTGGGGGATAGGAAGAAGTATGAAAACTTCAGCAGTGTGTGTGTAGAATCATAGAATGGTTTGGGTTGGAACAGACCCTTAGGATCTGGCCCCCTGCTACAGGGAGGAACGTCTCCCATTATGCCAGGTTGCTCAGTCCCATCTAGCCTGGCCTTGAATGCTTCCAGGGAAGGGGCATCCATAACCTCACTGGGCACTGCCTCACTACCCTCACAGAAAAGAATTTCTTACTAAAATCTGGTCTAAGTCTACCCTCTTCCATTTTAAAGCCATTTCCCCTTATCTTGTTGCTACATGCCCTCTTCCAGTGTTTTGCTACCCTTAGTGACAAAGCTTTTTAATAATTTCTGTTGAGAATTTCCTAATGAGGAAATTTCCTATACGAATTTTCTATTTTTGTCTCTTATCTGTTTTCTATATCATCTACTACTGAAAAGAATTTGGCTCTATTGGCTGCTAATGAACATGTCTTCTAGTTGAAAACTGCTTTTACATTCCACACCTCAGTGCTTTTCTGCTACAGGTTAAACATCATCTCCATCCTCCTCTCCACATGTGTTCTTAAGACCACTTGATCTCTCCCAGTTTCTGATGTTTTTGAACTAGAAGCCTAGGTTTAATATGCCAGTAAGTAGCTTTACCAGTACCAAATACAGAGGTGTAATAACTCTCTGGTCTGGTGGCCATGTTTTTCCTAATATAGCTCAGTATTCTTGGCCTGTGATGAGAGCAAACTGAAGATTCGCTTTCAGTCTGATAGGCACTACAACTTTTCAGCAGGTCTGCTAACTTCTAGTTAGGTCCAAGCCTGTATTATCACAAGGGCTTGTTCTGCCTCACCTACAGATTCTTTTTTTTTTTTTTCTTTTTTTTTCGCGTTAGCTTAAGTAAGATATCCGTCGGTATTGTCCTCGAGTTCATTAGGAACCCTCTTAACCATTAATTGGACAAAACACTCTCCTAATTTAGTGCCATCAACAAATTTGTTGACAGGCCATTGCATCTCATAATCCAAGTCATTGATGCTGATACTGTTCGTGAACTGGGCATAAAGCTTTTAGTTACAAATATATGGACCTGACAGCTCAGCCAGTTGTCAGCCCTTTTGTTCAGGCTGTTTCCTCAGCTTCTGAATGCCAAAGGAAGAATGCCTCAGCAAGAATGCCAAAGGAAGTGCTGTTAATAGTTTTTATTAAGGCCAAGGCAGCACCTAGTGCTCTCCCCTCATGTATCCGGCCACTTACTTCACTGTAGTTCAAAACTTGCTCTTAGTGTTTGAAACATTCAAGAAATAATGGTAACATTTGCTAATAACAGCTTATGGAAATTTAACCCTGAATGAGACTAGAACAGCTTTGAAAAATCTAAGTATCTTAGTTGTTGTGGGAAGCTAAATGCTTTCTTCGTATAATGACTATTTCCAGGATTTCCACCTTTACATAGTATCATAGGCTTTTGCTACCCCAGGTTGTATGATTAGAGTTATGTACTCCTTTTCACTTCATCCAGTTCAGCTAGCTGTCGCTGGATTTAGCACATCAGTATCTAGTTCTGCTAAAAGTTTCTTTCATACTCTTCTTTTTTTTTCATGTAGAACTGTGATTTTTTTATTTTGCTTGTAATGTTTTCCTTAGCATTTTTCTTGCTGAAAAAATAAGCAAAGTATCTACTGAGGTTAATTAACTCTGTACTTTGCTTACTGGTGTATTTTTCATTCACTCATTGTTTCTCTTCTATGTCCTTGCCTTTGTGCCTTTTATTTTTAAGAGAACTTCCTGCAGATTGAGAAACTGCAGGAAACAAAGAGAAGAGTCAGATTTCTTCTCTTCGACACATAAGAACTTTCTTTCATTTCATCCTTTTTTAAACGTTATTTTCCTTGATGAAGCTTTTTCAACTTTTTGTGCTGTAAATGTATGAGAGAGGTTTCGTCAGGTAAAATGTTTTCAGATCTTCATCCGGTGTATAGATAAGACGGAATGTACTTCAAACCATGGACCATCCACTGTGTATCTGCACAAGTTGTTTTAATGCTTAATACCACAGGCTAGAGTTCTCTTGAATCCTTGCCCTACCTTTCCTTGTATGTTTAAACTCCTCTGCTCTAATTTCAGTCTAAATCTTCTGTTAAAAAAATAAAAAATAAAAATCAAGTGAATGACAGAATAACTTTAGTAACGAGGAATAAAAATTAATAATATTGCAAGAGGAAAGTGGTGATCTTTTGACCCTTAGTCTCCTGAATAAAACAAAACTGGATCAGCAGAGACTTTTGTCATAGAAATTTGCAGTTCACTAGATGAGGGATGGATGAATGAACATTTCAGCACTGGTAGTGACATTGCAGTTAGAGCCAAGTTTCAGAGGGACACAGAGCGTTTTGTGAATGCTGGTGGATGTGGCATGCATTTTTCAGAAGCATTTCAGATGGAAGACAGACCTGAGAATGTTTGTTTGGTAGGACAAATCCAAGGTGAATCCTGAGCAAATGGTAAATAGTGTTTATGGAACATGGGCACCTCTCCTGGGAAGCCAGTTCTTGTTACTCTTAATGGAGTGCTACCATTCAAAAACGAAATGAGTAGAGAAGAAATCAGACACCAGTTCTTCCACTATATTCAATTCTGTCTTTGCAGATGAATTAGTCAGGGAATCCTTTTAGCTTGCCTGGGCCATACTGAGGGAAGATGTCTTGTCACATATGAAATGTGTAGGTCACTCTGAAAGTGATGCATCTTATTTGTTTCCTTGGAAATTACAGCTGATGTAAGAAGCCCAGTCATACTACTTCATATAGCACATTCCCAGCTGTAAAACATTGTTTTTCAACATAGTGTAATTAGCTATGCACTTTAGCCAGTGATTTACAAGAGCCCGCGTGCTGCACTTGTAAAAATCCGTACCAGCAGAAGTGACCCACTGTTTCATAGCTGCCTTGATAGTGTTGTTGCTAGAAAAATGTTGCCCACATCAATCTTCCATCATCCCAAACAGATGGAAGTCAAAAAGCACCAAGTCAGGACTGTTTGGTGGGCGTGGTAGAGCAGTGCAGCCAAGATTAGTAATGTGCTCCTTGGTCCTCAAACTGGTATGGAACCTGGCATTATTGTGTTGCAAAAGATTCTCTTTTTTCGCTGGCTTGACTCTGGAAGTTCAAGCCATCAACTTAGTCTGTGTTGCAATGTAGAGTATCAGTTGATGATTTGTCTGGGTATGAGGAGGTTCAGAAGGATCATCCCTTTCAGACTTCAGATAGCAGAATGGTAACTTGGAACTTCCTTTTCCCAAAAGAAGTAGCTTAGGGTTTTGACCGAAAATTTCAAATGCATGCAAACAGGTTAGCTTTCTCTCAAAAGGGAATGCAAATTTTGGATTAAATCAGAGCCTGCTAAAATGCAAAGTGTATGGGCATGACAGCTCATTTTACTTTGCTGCTGCTGCTGTTGGACCACTGTCTCAAAAGCCTTGGGGTGGTTGTGCAGCTCAGCTGCTTACAAGAAATAGTGAATGGAATGCTTTTACATATCTTTTGTATGGAATGTTTTTGTGGGTTAAGCCACTCTGTTTTGTTTTGGTTTTCATTTTTCAACATCTGTAAGTTTTCTTTTTTCCCCTTATCCCTGCTTTTCCCCTTCTTTCTCCTTTTCCTCTTTTCTTTGGTTTCTCATTATTTTTTTTTAATTTTCTCTAAATTTTCTTGTTTTTTTTTTTTAACTTTCAGACAAGACATCTAATGAATTCAAATAGTAGTTAATCTATAACATCTTGATTTTATGTCTGTCTCCCAGGTGCTTCCAAAAGCTTCTATTTACAATTTGAAGAATTCTGCAGCTTTTAGTAGCTTTTTTTCCTTTTCTTCAAAGTGAGGTGATAGAATAGTGAGTTGGATCTTCTTCTCAAATGCACACAGGCACAATGCTGTTCTGTTCTTCCTGCGTCACTTTTTACTGACATATATTGCAAACGGTCCGGTTCATTACTTCAATGTTCAGCTTTAGGAAGTGCAGGTATATTTAATAAAGTCAGGTTTGACCCAACTGCTTGAAGAGATGTGAACAAGAGCTTGGTTTTGTTATGTCCCTTCTTCAGGCAGGGAGCTGTACTGTTATGTCATCGGTCTGCTAAGAGAACTAATGGCGTGGACTGTGGGTGTTCAGGTTTTTTTGGCTTAACTGTGCTCCACATGGTAAAGAAAAATTGCACTGTTTGTCAGAGATTTTTAGTGAAATTTTACATCTCCTGTGCATCATCCTTGAAAACTGTTGTTCACAAATGCACGTACTGCCAAAAAATGATGACACGAATAAGATGCGATTGTGAAATGAAGGATATTTCTCTGTTACATAGGGCTTATTAAAGTCCAATAGAGAGACATGGTCAGATTTTTAGCTTGAATATCTGCTTGCAACTCAATGCATTCAATTTGTAAATTTGTAAGTAAGTATGTTGGCTGAAAATGGAGTCTCAGGTATACAGAGAAAGTAGAAAACTTTTTTGCAATCTTGAAACCTGTTCTCAAATTCCTGTATCAAAGCAGAAAGTAAGGCTGCCAATGTATCAAAATCCATAAAATTATTTGTACTGCACTGTGTTCTGTGCCTTGTTTTCAGTCCAGGTAGAGTTAATAGCACACTGCTATTTTGTCATTGCAGAGTAAGGGCTGTGTGCTGGGGTCAGGTCAGGCTGCTGGGCCATCCCCATGATGGTGGTGAGGTGGGGGCCTGGCCTCATTTTGAGCTGTGCTCGGCTGCAGGTTGTACATGTCTGTTGTAAACTAAGAAGATCTGCAGCAAGAAGCACCAATAATTTGCAGCAAATGTGTGGGAGGAGTTCATACCGTATATACAGGAAAGAAACTGTAAGATTGCATAGTAAAGGGTTAACAGCTGACTGGTGACTGTGGACTTGATCAGACAATAAAGAGGGCATAGCTGAAATTTTCACAAGCTTGTTTTTAATTGAAATATAAACAAAGCTGCTTTCATGGGAAGTGCCTTTCAGATACCCTTATTTCTAGCTGGGAAATAGTTGTACAGAGTTTTTGTTTGTTTTGCAGATTACATACTAGGCTGCTTGTGGTTTTCCACTCTTGTGCTTGTGTAAAAACAAAAAATTGGCTTTAGAAAAAAAAAATGTCCATGTTAGTCCTTCCATTTTGCAGCCTCCACGCTGTAAAGATAATAGCAACAATCCATGGCCTGAGACAAGGATGATTCGAGTCTTAGTTAATTATTTCAAGCAAGTGCTGTTAGTGGTGGGAGTGCTTTGCTATGTATAAATGCTTTAGGTTAGGTCTTGTTCACATACCTAAGATTGCATAACAGTGGGAGACAATCCAAATATTATTTCATAAGAAGCTCCTCTCCCCTTCCTCCCTCCAGATTTTTTTGTTAATGAATTCCACTCACTCCCCAACGTAGTCTGATACCAAGCAATAGGAACAGAGGCATGGACAAAAGTAAGCAAATGGAGTTAAGCCTGTGACTGTAGTTCTGTGCCTGCAGGAGAAGCATTGGCCTCTCCTATTTTGTAGCTGAGTCATCTCAACCTGTATTATAATTGGGAGGCATCTGTCTAGAGGCTCATATGCAGAAAGGAGATGTCTGTTACACTTAAGATGTGTTTTTTCTTACAGATGCAGTTCTGTCCAGCAACATTTAGCCTACAGAAGGTTGTATTCCTAGGGAAGCTGAGGTGGTCATCAGATATACATCAGTTTGGCCAACCCACATTCAACTAAACTTTTTTTTTTTCCTCAGATAGTAGTTATAATAAAGCAGTAATACTTTATCTTGTATGGAAGTAATTGTTCATGGCTTAACATCAATCTTTATAATACTTGGAAGGGCCACTGATTTCAGTAGGAATGTGACCTAAGACTGTGTTTCCACCAGTATGAAATATACATCACATACACAGTATATCCAATGTTTATAGACAGTATATACAATATATCTGAACTGTTACAGATACAGATTTTCTTAGTTCTTCCCCGACATGCCCATTTCTGATGGATTTCCTTTGAAGTTCACTGTAACGGCTGGTGTGGATCTAGTTAAAATAATGGGTGTAGTTAGAAGATATTCTGGTAGTTTTTTAATGCTTTCCTCATCCATTTAAGTGGTTGCTCTGTACAGTATGTGTGCTATGCGAGGAATTCAAATTGTTTTCATTCAGATGACTGATTGGTAGGTTTTCTTATCTCAGGTATTTCTTTTAAGTACCTCGCATACTATGTATGCAAATAAGAACAGATCCAGACTGTGCCATGAAATGTATTGAAAAGATTTCCTTACACTTATTTCAGCAAAGTTCACAGAAATGAGAAGAAACTTTTTTCTTTTTGCACTGTTAGTAAGACTTCTTTATGACCTTAACACTTAGTAAGGGTAGAGCTGTTCTGTATCTTTCTTCTTGGTGTTTTTTTGTTTTGTTTTGTTTTGTTGTTGTTGTTGTTCTTGTTTTTCCTGTCTCAGTCTTTAAAAATGTTCCTAGTATACCTAGTATTCTAGAGATAGTACTTAGGGACTACTTCATCTCTGGTCTCCTCATTTCATCATGATCTCCTCATCTCCAACCTTGCAAGTTTTAAGGTGATTAGAGCTGTTTAGATAGATGTGATTATTCAGATGTGTGGTAGAAAATAGTGCCATTGAACCAGGGCATATGTGAACTGGTTTTGAATCACTTTAGAGCATACCAGAATAACATCAAACTCATTAGATTGTGTCTAGTTATAACAAAGCACCCGTGAAGCAAAGAAGAAATTGTTCTTTTATAAAGTTCTTCAATAATAAGGAACTGAGGAAATAGTCCTGAGCAGATGAAGTTCCTAAGCCAGTATCCATTGTATCTGGAAAGTTGTGGCAGTCTGGTGAAGCTCCCAGTGACTGGTAAAAGGGGAAACATAGCCCCCATTTTTGAGAAGTTAAAGTGGAGCAGTAGGCCAATTAGTCTCACCTCTATGTCCAGTGAGATCGCTGAGCACATTCTCCTGGTGACTGTGCTAAAGCAGGTGGAAAACAGAGGTGATGGGTGGCAGCCAGCATGACTTCACCAGGGGCAAATTGTGCTTCAGAGGTACTTTCTAGAATGGTGTTACAGCATTGGTGGATGAGGAAGGTGCAGCTGACATCACCTACCTGAACTTGTGCAAGACATTTGACACCGTCCTGTGCAACATCCTTGAGTCTAAAATGGAGAGACGTGGATTTGGTAGATGGACCACACAGTAGATAAGGAGCTGACTGGATGGTCTCACTCAAAGATTTGTGTTCACAGGCTCAATATCCCGGTGGAAAACAGTGATGAGTGGTGTTCCTCTGGGGTCAGTATTAGGACAGGCACTATGTAACATCTTTGTCAGTGACTTAGGGAGTGGGAATGTGGTGCACCGTCAGCAAGTGTGCTGACAAAACCAAGCTGAGATCTGTGTTCAACATGCTGGGGAGAAGGGGTACCATCCTGAAGGATCTTGACAGGCTTAGAGGAGGGTCTATTTCAATCCACCTCACTGTTCACTTATCTAACCAATACTTCTTGACCGGTGCCCTGCCCCGTTCAGCAGCAGGCTGAATGAGTGAGCTGAATTAACACTCCATCTTTCTATCACTTTGGTGTGTCAGTGAACATTGACAGTGTGTATAGTTACATAGGAAAGTTGACTAGAAATATCTGCCTTAACACTGTGGACTGTGGAATGCAGAACAACTTGTCTCTGCTATTTGTTTTCCTGCTGGATGTTTTTAGCAATCAATGCACTGTTGTGAAATAAAATGTCACTGCTTAAACAAGTGAAAAATGGTCCTATTAAAAGAAAAATTGTTCTATAAACCCTTCTTTCAGCCAGTATAAGGCCCATAAAAATGTGGATTGTTTTTTTTAATTTATCTTTTACTTTGTTTCATTTGCTGCAGAATCTCAGAGCTACACAGAAGCCCTTAACCATCCTACAATAGTGTCTGACAAAACCATCGACACTAACCCTGCTTTGCTGAGATCCAACACGCAGGTGGATCCTTCCTTTCAGCGCTGTTTAGTGTCCTCATGTACAGCCTCAAGTAACAGTTCTGTGCCAGTGGGAGAGAGGTAGGAAATGATTGTCTGATCTAAACGTTTAGTTCTCATTACTGCAGTTTCCATCCAATGTGTTACATTTACATCTTCGTTGCAGACCATTTGGCCACCAACTTTGATATGTAACCTGTAATGATGTTGTTGCCCACCATCTGGAAATTACCACTTTCAAAGGTGTTGCTTGTGTGTCTGAGTTTTAAGGATAAATTAGGAATGCAAAAACGAATAGTGTTTTATAGCTCAATTACTTTATTATGTTCTAGCAGAAGCTCACACTTATTTGCTGTGCTTTTAACCAATTTCTCTAACGCTTTACTGAAGAGCATTTTGTGAACCTTTACATTGGAATGAGTTGTATGTGAGAGAGAGACAGCAATCTGGTCACTGCAGTACCCATGTTTATAGTCAGTAAAATGTCAGGATTTGTATTTGGTGGTGAACAACTGACTCCATCACAGTGAGAATTTTCGGTTTTTTATGGTTGTACTGTATAGGGCTCTGAATCAGAGTTTTAATAACACAGATTTACAAATTAGTACTTGTCTGTCTGTAATAGTTTCCTTCTTTGTCATTCTACAACAGCATTCCTTTGTGGCTAACTATTCATATTCAGAATAATTGGCTCCTTCTTCTCAGTAAGCATTTGGAATGTTGGAGTGTCAAACTCTCATTAAAGGTTTAGAGTGTGTTGATTTCTGTCTGTCTTCATATCTAATAGATTTCATTTTCTTGAAATTTTGAGAAAGAAATTTCTTTTTGTAATTAAGACTGAATCAAATATGTGACATTTCCTTATAAGTGGATATGAGTTAAGAGCTTATAAGGCAATGTGGTCATTATCAAGCTTGCATTCCTGCCATAAGCTTTATCTCAAAGTTTTGTTCCCTTCTTTCTAAACATCTTTCTTGTCATTTTCTTCATTTAATCTGCAGATTAGTACAGATGTTCCCTCCCCTTTCTCCACTTCCCTTCTCCACCTGCCTTACCTACCCCCCTTTTTCCACGTCTCAGCTCCTTTCTCCTTTTTATTAAATTAATGTAAGGGACACTGCATGTAAGAAATGTTGTAGCAGTGTCAATCTTATTCCACAAATCTGTCTTTGATGACAGGTCTGGCTTAAGAAATTCTTGCCTCCTACTGGTCTTTTTTCAGCCAGCACTGTGGATCACTGTAGATCTCCAGGAGCTCTGTGAAGCAATGTTTTGAGCCGTCTAATAGAATTAATTCATATTAAAAGTAATGCTCTCAAACAGGAGGAAAGAAGAGTGTTTTTAACAATGATTAATTTGATGGCCTGACTTACAGTGCAAACTCAGAAACTCTGTCATCACCATGGCTGGATTGAGGGTTGAGATGAGACAAAGTAATGAACTACACTGAAGAAGTGAGTATTCAGGATGGGGCTGGAGTCCCTGGTTCCAACTTGATCACCAGGTCCTGCATGTTATCAAACACATCAGTTATTATCCTGAGTGAGTGAGTGCTTTCAGTAATGACCAGAGGATAGACTGTGTTATGACATTTTTAGAAAATGATTTGCCTGTTTTATTTTTGTGTTCAATTTTTGTCTCTTTTTCTTTTCCTTTTTTTTCTTTTTGACAGCTCTCTTGCTGCAGAACATTCTTGGATTGAAAACAGCCCTAAATCTTCCAAATTGTTCCAGCTTTCAATAGAAAGCAACAGACCAACAGGAAGCTATCATGTGCCTTCTGAATTTTCAAACCCTGTGCAAGATGGTTCTCTTTTGTCTCATTTCCAAACCCCAGGGCTACAAGTTGTCACCCTGAGCAACCTGGAGAAATCACCAACAGAGCAACAGCCAGAACCTGCTGTCGGTAACAGTGCTCAGGCTTACCGAAGCTACAATGGGTCCAGCGTGGGCATTAGTCCCTCCAAAGAGGAGAAACAAGCTGCTTTCATAGCCAACACTACCATCTCTCCAAAAACCATGAGCTCATCTGTAGAAAGTGCAGAAGACGATGGCTTTTTGGCTCAAAACTTTCTTGCGATGACCTCTGGACATATTAGTCAGAACAGTGCAGTCCATCCGTGCCTTGGAGGGAACCTACATTCTCAACCACCTCTTCCAGAGAAAAAGAGGTCCTCTGAAGGGGACCGTTCCGTCGTCTCCATCTCACCTTCTTCAAGTGGTTTCTCAAGCCCCCACAGTGGAAGCACAATCAGCATCCCCTTCCCAAGTGTTCTTCCAGATTTCTCGAACACTTTAAACACTTCCCTGGTGCCAGGTAGGTTCTGCATCAGAGAAATGTATAACATATCAGAATTGTATGGTTTTTCTCTCAATGAGGAGGGATTTAAAATGAAAAGGAGATAAAAAGCAGTGGAAGGAAAATGGAGGACTTGATTTACAGTAAGAGGCACTAGTTCACTATTTTACATGTACTGTTCTGAAGACTATGGTGCAGAAGTGTTACTTCCATCCTTATCTGTCAGCCCACCTTTGGAGTTGTGAAATCACAAACAAGCAGTATCCGGTCCAACCTCTTAATGATGGTTTATTTCTGCATCTTTGCTAGACCTGTGCAAAGAATAGTTAAAAATAGTGATGTCTATTCACTGGGTCTTACTGAGAATATAACTTTGGTATAACTTTATAAACATGAGAGTTTTCCATATCTTACAGGTTTTGCAAAATTAAACTTTAAGAGAGCTTTCAGAATGTTAATGTAGGTTATTATACATTTTGGTTCTAAAACAATTCAGATTTTTTTCTGTATTCATTAGATTTTAGAATAATTAATGTGATTGGAAGTTGGAAAGAAAAGCAAAAATACTTCAATATTTAGAAAGTTTGTTGACTTCTTTTTCGCCTTTATTTCACAGAACACACAACAGAGAAACAAGTGACTGTAAAATTTGTCCAGGACACATCCAAGTTTTGGTATAAACCAGATATTTCAAGAGAACAAGGTATATCAGCTGAGGTATATTCTGGGGTATATGTTTACTAGTAGGCTAGCTGGTGTGTGCATATTAACTTTTTATTTGACTACCAGATGTATAGGGTAACTGTAAGAAAAATTACAGGATATAGAAGGACAGAAAACAACCTCAATTTATTTTGTCTGAAAGCTGTATTTGAGAGCGAAGGGCATTCATATCTGAGAAAATGTTGAGTTAATCATACCAGTTATTATCCTCGCTTAACACACAGTAACTCAGAACTTCCTCTGGTAGCCTCTGCAAAAGTACTGTCATTAGAATCTGGCTTCTGTTGCCTCATCACAACAGTGGAAGTCATTTTAAGGTATGCTGAAGGAAAATGAAAGCTGAATGTGCTCTCTTATGCAGTCTTGTGTTATGATGGGTTTTCATCAATGTGTCTGACAGAGCTATTTTGGCCTCCAAGTTTTGGAATAGCACATATGCACGATCCAGTTCCAAACAACTGCTGCTCGCAGAAATTACTTGAGTAGAAATGTGCTGCTCTGGCATAATTTCATGTGTGTTTCCCAGTGTTGATAGGTTGAGAGATGCTAAGTAGCAGAGGGTAACTTATTATCTAGAGCTCACCATAAAAGCATCCTCAGTTGTTCTGTAGCTGAGACAGTCATGATGTAGCTTCTGTGAAATAACATCTTTGTGATGTACAACACAGATACATCTACATGTAGATGTATTGTGAGGTGGAGAAAACTTTTGTTGTATGCGGCAGTATACCTGCAAACTTTTTGTTGCAGGGACAAAATATATGTAAATGAAGAACGTTGGGTACTTTGTAAATGCTGGTGATCTGACAGTTTTTGTGTCTATACTGTAACATTCAACTATATTGCAGTATTTAGTGAGTTATGGCAGTGCCATCATTGGCAGCATTTTAAACATTGGCACCACATGGCAGCTCAGATTCTTAAAATGTGTTGAAAAGGAAAATGACAGATAAGGTCTGCATTGGAAAGGAAGTTCACGTCATAAAACTTGAAGTGAAACCAGATAGCCTTCAGTACTGGTAAATGAATTACTGTGTCTTTCTAGGTTACGGTCTGTCAAACTGTGCGAGTGGCCCATATATTGTGGTAGTAAATTTGAACCTGAGAGAAGAAAGATCATAGAAAATAGATGATTTATTAATTTCTGGATGATGTTATTTCACTTCACTCCCCTTCTGCTCCAGAAAACATGTAGAAAATGTTCCCTTATTGGATGTGAATTCAAATAGAAGAGATCATAAAGAAAGTTTAAACCTCACTGTTTGATCAAATTAAAGTTTACCAAACATTTTAGTATGCTTCTCTCTACCGTACCAATTAAAATAACTTTTTAGAAGTGTTCTAAGAGACTTTCACTGAGGAAGGAACACCTTTTCTCTTGCCAGAGCCACAGTGAGTGAAGAGGAATTGTCATGGACTGCATATATGTAGGTTACACTGAAACTAATTCCTCCTATTGATTTCCATGGAAACTACAACTGATACAGGGAGCACAATAATGCTATATAATAGAGCACATTCTTAGCTACAAAACACTATTCATCGTGGTCACTACCATTAGCTACATTAGCATTGCCTTTTGGCTAAGATCACGTGTATTATCTGTTTTTACCAGTTTCACCTTTTGGCACATGTTCCAATTATAAGCATTGGAAGTCTTTTTTATTTGTTTGAATTTTATTTGATTTGGGTTTACTTCTCTCAAGGGAGGATAGTCTTTCATGAACTTAAACCTAAACCTTGATTGAAGCTAACATTAGCACTGTCAGCTTGAGGCTGTCTCTGCATTGCCAGGAAGTTTGTATGTATCAGTGTCAGCCATGGACACAAATATCAGATACTAACCTAGGTCATGACTGCAGCAAGAGTTACCTATTTTTTGCACAGTATTCTTGATAGAGTATCAAGGCCCTGGAGCGGGTTCAAAGAAGGGCAACAAAGCTGGTGAGGGGTCTGGAGCACAGGCTTTGTGAGAAGAGGCTGAAGGAGCTGGGAATGTTCAGTCTGGAGAAAATGAGGCTCAGGGGAGACCTCATGGCTCTCTATAACTTCTTGAAGGGAGGTTGTAGTGAGCTGGGGGTCGGCCTCTTCTCTCGTGTAACTGGTGATAGGACTGGAGGGAATGGTTTCAAACTGCGCCAGGGGAGATTCAGGCTGGATGTTAGGAAATAATACTTGTCTGAAAGAGTGGTCAGGCACTGGAATGGGCTGCACAGGGAGCTGTGGAGTCACTGACCCTGGAGGTGTTCAAGGAACATTTGGACGTTGTGTTGAGGAACATGGTTTAGTGAGAGCTATTGGTGATGAGTGGATGGTTGGACTGAGTGATCTTGAGGGTCTTTTCCAACCTTGGAGATTCTGTGATTCTATGATAAATGAAAAAGCATGCAACAAATGAAAAAGCATTTGACGACCTCTGGCTTTGTCCAGAGGTTCCAGCTACTCTAGTTGTCATTCACAGATGCAGGTGTTTCCAACTAATTGCATGCAGGCACTTGACCTGAGGTACAGATTTACACTATTGTGTGAAAATAACGAATTATCAGTTGCAGCCTAGTGGGCAGTAGAGATCTGTTGCCTGCTCTATGTATCAGCAGTTTACCACTAACGAGCTTATTCTGCTGGAAATACTGGTTGCATAAAACCTGGTAGGATTTGCACACCCTTTACAGTTAAAAAAAATCACTGGGGATCTGTACTTCAGATTTCTTTTGAAATAAGTATCTATGAGATTCAGGCAAAATGCTTTCAGATCCTCCAAATGTGTTTGATTGTAGTTTTTTTTACAGAACATAAAAATATCTTCTTTACTCTTCTTAATTATAGGTTTACAACTGTAATTTTTTTGTGTGTGTATTGTCTGGAAATGATTTTTTCTTTCATTTCTGAAATTCCTTACAGCCATTGCTGTTCTCAAGGACAAGGAGCCTGGGTCATTTGTTGTTCGAGACAGTCATTCTTTCCGGGGAGCCTATGGGCTAGCAATAAAAGTTGCTTCACCACCTCCTTCTGTGCTGCAGATGAACAAGAAAGGTACTGTTTACCTTCTTTCTGTCCTTTAAACAAACTATGCGTGGTAGAAAGTCTGTACTACTGTGTGTTAATCTGGAGGAATCTTCCACTTCCAGCTCCTGTTGGTTCCTTGCAGCAGTACTTAATTGAACAGAACTGGATATTCGTTGTACTTAACAGTTTCACCGTGGTTTGTGAATGTTTGTACGTTGTGGTAGTCCCTATTTTATCAACCAGATAGCAAAACAATGCCATCTCAGTAATGTGCCCTCCTTAGCAATTAGAAGTCTGTGTTTGATCCATATTGCCACCATGTGAAGTTTTCACTTGGCTGGGAGATTTTATGGTTTTGACCCCAGTATTTTGTTTTGAGACAGTTATACATTAAATATAAATCTGAGGAAAGATGATAATTGTTTAAAAGGTACGGTGAAATAAGTGCAGTCTCCTGTCACCACTGCCATTATACGTAAGTTCTGCCTGATAGTTGTGAAAGGTAAAATGAAAAGAACATATGGAAAGCATAAATCAATCTGTGGGAATGTTGGGGGTACCTGTAGTGTTTCTTGACAAATGTGCTATTGCATGGGGTGTGGGGTGATTTTCATTGCTAATGCTTGGTGAGAAGAGCAACAAAGATCACAAGAATGCTGTGAATTTTAATGCTGTGGTTATAGTAATAGTTTATTCTCATTTTTTACTAAGGTTTCATGCTTACTTAGGGACAAGAGAAGTAATCTGTCTGTAATACAATAATGTTTTTAAATTCTGTATGCTTAATCTGATACATTGAGGCAGTTTCTTCTAAAAATTTGTCACGTAATCCTCTGTGTTGTCAGGAAGTATCAGCAGAACCTCTTCAATGTCTAACTTGAGGTAGACAATTGGGGTGTGCTGGTGACAGCAACAGTGAGGCAAATTGAGTGGTTATAGGTGTTCTGGTTAATCTCATCACATTAATAAAATCCAGGAAGACATGAAAGTTCAAACACTACTAGCCTTTAATAGCCAGTTTTATATTACTTGTACCACAGGCAAGTGGTAGCAAAAGAAGTTATGGCCAAGACTGTCACATCCTTCTACTTCTCTCTGTGAAATTTAGCTTTGTCTCCCACTATTTAATCCAAGGCACAATCTGTTCAGTCTCCTCCAAAGTTTCTTGTACTAGACTTCCCCTTCCTGCATGCCTCTGTATTAATTTATTTTTCATATTCTATCAGTATAATGACAAGCAATAGGCTGTCTGAAATGGTGACCTTTGCTGTATTTGCTTGAATAGAACACTTTGCTCTCCAGATTAATGCATTCATCTATCTTAGCCTGAAAGTCAGCCTTTGATGTCGTGTATTCCCTGGACTGTGGCTGATTCATTGAGAATCAAAAGGAACATTTGTGTTCATGGCTCTTCTGTTGAGGTTTGAATGGTTTAACAGATTTTCTGTATTGTTATGAGCTAATCCTTTCATTGCTTGGAGAGAGCTCCAATTTGTAGACAGGTGTGAAATACGTGAAATACTGTGAACCAGTTGCTCAAAAATTAATGAAATTATCTTAATTACATGTGTGCATACAAATGTATATATTTAAAAGGATGCTCAATCTCAATGGATTTTTATTCTTTGAATCTCTTCATTACATCCCACTTACAGTTTTAAATTTGTCTTGGAGCCCTGGGAGATAAAAACTGTATTTAAAAATTTAGTGAGCTACAGAAACCTGAGTGTTTCATGTAATTGCCTGCAATTTGTTTAATTGCTTCAGGAGTAAAAGGTTAGTGTAAAACTGAAAGCATTTGAAGATTTAAAAACTCTGAGACAAGAATTCCCCTTACATTTGTGCAGCTAAATCTTCTATTGTTTTGATCTGGAGACATTCTGTGAGCAATTCCATCCCAAGAACTCTGGGTATCATACTTTTAGTTCTTTGTCACACTGGATACAATTTCTTCTAATTGGCACTGGTATGTCAGAATTTCTAGCCATTAATTTTCAAAGCACCTTTTCCTTTCTGTATTTAGAACCATGCTTAGACAACAGTGCATATTTGGATGCCAGTAACTTATGATTATAAGACTTCATTCTCTGTATATCTGAAGTGTGCTATTTGCCTGGTTGTTGGGTTGCTTTTTTTTTTTCAGAATTGCCTTTTCATTATGTCTTATAATATTGTTGCAGAGCATCTCTAATGTGTTTGTGTGTTGTGTACAGAACATATGGTGTTGATGTGGAAAACAACTTCATAAAAACCTGCTAATGTGTGAGACTATTGCTTGTTCCTTGTGTCTCTTCATGTGTTTGTTCTTTTCTAACACAGTTGGAGATCTGTCAAATGAACTTGTAAGGCATTTTCTGATTGAGTGCTCTCAGAAGGGGGTTCACTTGAAAGGATGCCCAAATGAACCATGCTTTGGTAAGTACTGTGTGTCACAGGGACATAGAAAATGAAAATAATTTGCTTTTGCCAGAGCTGTTTTATAGACCTGGACAGAGTGGAGTGGAGCTGAGAGAACGCTCTGCTCAAGTCCTTAAGTTTTCTGTAGGAACCCATTCTAGCAGCCTTGTGCACATAAGGTATATGTGCAGAGCTCTCTAACACAAATGCACATGACCAAGCTTCAAGCTGTCATGTTCAACCACTGACAGCATTGCTATAGACGTCTTAGCTAGATGAATGTTGAAGGCCTTATATACTTAAGACTTTTGCCTTATTTTTTCCTATCAGTATTAAAAGTAGAAGATGGCTAAAATGACAACAGAGTATCACTCACTTAAAAAAAAAACATGCATTATGGCACATCAGCCTACATAATATTATGCAGTGAAATTATGCATGGTGGTAAACAACAAAATAACCACCCATAATCACTGTCTTCAGTGGGGTAGGAGGAGAAAATAGCATGACAAAGCTCATGTGTCAAGATCAATGCAGGAAGATTGCTTACTAGTTAGTAATGCAGGCAAAGCAAATTTACTTTGGAATAATTCATTTAATTTACTGCCAATTAAAATAGATCTGGGTAGTGAGAAACAAGGACAGCCATTAAAATAACACTTTTTTTTCCTCCTGCTCTTTCTAAGCCCAACTTCACTTTTTCATCCCAGACCTCTCAGTTCTCACCCCAGACAAGGTGTTACAAGAGGGGTTGAGGACAATATGGTCAGTACCTAACAATTACTCTGTGACTTCTTCCTTCTTCCACTTCTCATGTGCTGAATCATGGGTTCTCCACAGGCTACAGTCCCTTCAGCACCAAAAAATGTCATGGTTTGGCCTGGTTCCATGACTAATTAGGCGAAGGGACCCATGGACCCACACCCCAGAAGAAGGGGAAAGGAAGAAGGGAAAAGGTAGGGAGATGGGCCTAGATAAGGAAAACAGCAGCAATGTGCTAAGGGAGAAAACTGATTTACTAACCATGATAGCAGAATGTGAGATAACACAGTATAATACAATTGGAATTCAAAGTAATAAATACATGAGAGAGGGTGTCTGAAAACTGAAGTCCTTACTCTAATGCTGTAGGTGAGAGGGCTAAGGTGCACACACAGCAGAGATGAGCAGAAAAATAGCAAAGCTAATTGAGCCACTTCAGGAAATGTTCACCTGCTCTGCTTTGGGGACGTTCATGAGCTTCAGTGTGGTGTATGTTATTAAAAACATGGAGCACCTTCTCTTTATCTGGCTTTGGTCCTCTCCCTGCTATGTGGTACTCTTTTTGCTCATTCTTTTTCTCTGTGCAGCTTTTCTGCTCTCAAATGTATTTTAACAGAGGTATCACCAGCTTCAGCTCACCTCATAGGGGCTTGCTACCTAACCTTGCCACATATAGCCAATATACTTGTGAAATGGTCCTCTACCATAAAACGAGCAAGTGTAAAATGACAAATTCAAGTAAAGGTGGATTAAATTTTGTCATGATATATAGTCTCATATGCTCAAGGATGACTGTCATTCAGTTACTTAAATTGAAGCCAAGTACAAATGGTAAAAAGAGGCTCTCAACATCAGTGTTTATGGCAGTGATTAAGAGAAGTATAATGTAATGGTGAATGTTATTTACAGTAGTGTTGCACTGAGGGAGTGAAGTTTTACCTAGGCTGTCTTTTATACTTTCATGAGCATACAATAGAGAATCACAGAATGATAGAATCACCAAGGTTGGAGAAGATTTTTAACATCATCCAGTCCAACCAATTGGCCGCGAGTTGTATCAGAGGAGGTTTAGGTTGGACATAAGGAAGAACTTTTTTTCTCAGAGAGTGGTCAGGCACTGGAATGGCTGCCCAGGGAGGTGGTGGAGTCACTGTCCCTGGCAGTGTTCAAGAGGCGTCTGGATGACGTGCTGCGTGATGTGGTTTAGTACTAGTGGTGGCAATGGTGATGAGGAGACAGTTGGACTGGATGATCTTATAGGTCGTTTCCAACCTTGTGATTCTATGATTCTATGATTCTATATCACCAAAATTTCCCACTAGACCATATCCCTCAGTACATCATCTAAATGTTTCTTGAACACCTCCAGGGTCGGTGACTCCACCACCTCCATGGGCAGCCCATTCCAGAGCCTGACCACCCTCTCACAGAAGTATTTCATAATGTCCAACTCAATCTCCCCTGGCACAACTTGAGTTCATTCCCTCTAGTTCTATCACTAGTTACGTGGGAGAAGAGGCCAACTCCCACCTCACCTCCCTTCAGGTAGTTGTAGAGAGCGATAAGCTCATCCCTGAGCATCTCTTCTCCAGACTGAACAATCCCAGCTCCCTCAGCTGTTCCTCATAAAGCCTGTGCTCCAGACCCCTCACCAGCTTTGCTGCCCTTCTCTGAACACGCTCTGGGGCCTTAGCATCTTTCTTGTAGTGAGGGGCCCAAAACTGAACACAATACTCAAGTTGCAGCCTCACCAAAGCCTGAGATAAATGTAGACAAAGCATAGCATCGACTCCTTGTGCTCTTGCTTTCTTAAGAGTACTGAAAGGAACTCCATATGTTATTGTTTGTTTCATCTTTGCACTTTTTAAATTGGAAGCAAAGGCCTTTAGAGTAAGATTTAAGCAGTGTATTTCAGCAAGCAAGGGACCGTATAATTGTGATCAATGGCTATAATTCAAGTATGTCCACCTAAAATAATGCTGGGGATTGTGAATCCACTTAAGCTGAGTGGAAAAGGTCTTGGTTTAGGTGCCACGAAAATATTATTCAAGGGTATGTGTGTATAAATGTGTGTGAGATGTGTTGGAGCTTGGTCTGTAAAATACTTGGAAACCAATATAACTGTTAAACATTACTTTTGTCCACCATATTAATTGTGTATGTCTTGCTACTCTTCTGACCACAGGGAGTTTGACTGCTCTGGTGTACCAGCATTCCATTACTCCACTGGCATTGCCCTGTAAGCTCCTCATCCCAAACAGAGGTATGCTTCTTAAAGTACAGAAGAAATATTCAAACACAGTATACACCATGCTAAATACATCACAGAGATTTTACACACTTCTATATAACTGAAATAATATACTCATGTACGATTTTTTCACTAATTTTACAAGATTTGAAGACCAGCATCCTACTGCTGTCTTTACAGTCTATGTTGTATAATTATGTCTATGACTATCAGGAAATAATTGTTGAATATCCCTCCCGCAGCACTATCAGAAAAAAATTGATGCCTCACAAGGAAGACGTGGCATGACTGATTATAGGTGCAGATGCAAGATTGCTAAATGCTTCTTGCCAAGATTTACCAACTCAAAAAGATAGACTCATGCTTGATGGTGTGCACTGACTTATCTGTTCAAGTACAAACAAGACATGGATAATGTTATTTATTTGCAGATCCATTGGAAGAGATGGCAGAAACTTCTCCGCAGACCGCTGCGAACTCAGCAACAGAACTTCTCAAACAGGGTGCAGGTTGGTAAACTTTTTCCTTGTATTTGATTCTTTCCAAATTTTATATCTGACAGGCTGTTAAAAACTGATGCTGAGACTGGATTGAAGAACAAGCTTGAAGAGGGTAGATTTAGGCTAGATATAGGGAAGAAATCTTTTACAGTGAGGGTGATGAAGCACTGGAACAGGTTGCCCAGTGATGTGGTTGGTGCTCTGTCCCTGAGTCTTTCAAGGTGAGGCTGGATAAGGTCCTGGGCAACCTGATCCAGCTGTGGTGTCCCTGTTCATTGCATTGGAGTTGGACTAGATGGCCTTCAGAGGTCCCTTCCAACTCTAAGAATTTGGTGATTCTATGAACAGTTAATTGTACAGTAATTTGTAAGCAGTGTCACTAGATGATAAACTAACATATCCTAGGAAGTGACAACAAGAAACTATGCAGGTAAATGGCTTTTCCCTAAAACACAACTTGTTTTATTAACTTTCCTGTTTGGCAGCAAAATATTATGCCCCAAATAAATGCAAGGTCTTCATATCTATTTCCACTAATATAGTCAAGATCTAAGCATTCTTTCATGAAGAGCTCTAGATCTGTACAAAACCTACAAAGTGACGATGTGAGAATAAGAAACTTTATGATTTGGAATTTATTCACAATTTTGGATGGACAAAATAGACTGTTAATACAGTGAGAGAAACCTCACAGTTCATTTGCGAAATCTTGCTACGAATTCTATAGTGATTGATCCAAATAAAACTTATTGAAAATAGTACACCAACATAGAACACATAGAACACATTTCTGAATTCTTTGACTTAGAAATCATGCAGGTAAGATATCTGGATTCCTTCTTTCACTGGCAGCACCCAGAACCTTAATTTACTAGGCTGATGATATTCGTGCTGGAATCAAACTTAGGCTTCTTTAGTTTGTAACAGTATGATTGCTGTTGTTAAAATTCTGATATCTAGCTATATATTTTATATAGATAGTAATAAGAAAAAGCTTTAGTCAAATTATAGATTGCCATTACAGAGTAGCCATATAAAAAAATAAGCTTATAATATAATTTGATCTTTGTTTACATGGTAAGGTTTGCAAACCAGGCTAAACTGCTAACAAATCAAATATTAGCATGGTAATTTGCATAGTCCAGCTGCCAGAGTTGGAAATCCTTTCCTGGATACCTAGACAAATGTTTTCACCAAAATGCAAAGTCAGTTGGTAGCAGTGTTTGTCAACAGTATTTAAGTATGCTTTCTTCAGTTGTAGAATAAGGTGACTTCTTAGTATCAAAAACATTAATCTGCTTGTTAAATTGACTTCATAACACAAGTTGAAAGTATTTAATTGAGTGAATACTTCTTCTAATACTATATAATATTATTAATACCATATGATACTATATGGTGCTGATACCATATAATACTGCCTAGTCCTATACAGTACTATAGTACTACCATACAGTGCTACTTAATATTAATTCTCACTGTCCAAGTGATCACTGCAGATTGTTTTGAGACCAGCTAAAAATAATTAGCTGTTTGGTAGCTTTAGTAACCAATGAGCAAATCTTTATGGAGATCCATCAGGAGTACTAATGTCTGTAGGTGGAAAGTAAGAGTTCCTAAGCTTCTTTACCTCAGCATGCATTTATAAACCTAAAACACATACGGTTATGGAAGTTGCTTTGTTTGCCTTAAAATTGTAGAACATACAAAGCACTACAGAATTAATAACAAAAGAATTCTGCAGCAGTCCTCAGTTTTTTGGTGAGAGAAAATGTTTAGCAGGAAAAGAACAAGTAAATGGTTTCTTTTGAGGGTAGCTTAATCATCATTTTAAAGTGTGCATTGTGTCAATTTGTACTGAAAAAAAAATGGTATTTTCTCATTGGCTGTTTGAATTGAGTTTTTATGCAAAATATCCCCTTTCTTTCCCATTAGGAATGCTTTTGCTGTAGAAGTACACAGGGTCCCCTGAAAGTAACAATTCCTGTGTATTTTCATGGAAATTATAACGGATACAAAAAGCATAATACTATCTGATAAAGTAAATTCTGAGCTACAAAACACTATTTTTCAGCCAGTAGCTATGTGTTTTTTAACCACTGATGAACTGCATGCCACACTTGTAAAATTCTGCACAAGCAGAGGTGATGCTGTCACCACTGCTGAAACACACCCCCACTGCCTCCCTGTGTTCACACCCACTGTTTGGTCTCCACTAAACATTCAGCAAGCGTCAGTGAACGTCAGTGGGTGCCATTTTTCCATGTGGAGGAATTCAGTGACACACCTTTGTTTCGTATGCACTTCCTTACCATCTTAAACTACAAAGCACTAGTGTGAAAAAGGTGAGGTAAATACAACATTGCTGGTTTGTTGTTTTCCTTTTTCACTATATTACAGTGGAAGATGTGTTTTTTGTTTGGTTTTGTTCAGAATATTCCTGTTGGTTTGTTGTTGGATAATGACCTCCCTCTTTCATTGCAGCGTGTAATGTTTGGTATCTGAATTCAGTGGAGATGGAGTCCCTCACAGGCTACCAGGCAGTACAGAAAGCCTTGAGTCTGACACTGATGCAAGATCCTTCTCCCATCTCAACCATTGTCCATTTCAAGGTGTCTGCACAGGGAATCACACTGACAGATAACCAAAGAAAGTAAGCAAAGGAGGGGTGGGAAGGTAATATGTGTACTTATGCACTGTAAGTGTCAGTTTCTGTTGACTTGTTTTTCCTAGTTGCATTCTACAGTCTCTGATTCAGATGATAACAGGATTGTCTAAAGAATGACAGTATCTGCTATCCTTCATGGTTGTCAGTGGTTTGTACTGGAGGATGTATATTTTAAAATGTGTTGAAGTTGCATTTCCCACTGACACAGTATCTAAGTGTGCAGTTTTTAGAAAAAAATTACACTTCTAGTTCCTTTGCTTTGCTTTAGGGTCAGTTCTCTTGTAGTGCAAAACTTAAAAGTCACTGCTTCAGTATGAATTTATTTGGTTGGAGTGGGACTCCTTATAGTGATAGGACATAGGTAAGGATAATGACTTTAAACTAAAAGAGATTTGGATTAGATATTTGATATCTAATATTAGATATTAGATAAGATATTAGGGAGAAATCTTCCACTGTGAGAGTAAGGCTCTAGAACAGATTGCTCAGAGAGTTTGTGAATACCTCATCCCTGGAACTGTTCACAGCTAGGTTGGATGGGTCTTTGAGTAACGTGACCTAGTGGAAGGTGTCCCTGCCCATGACAGGGGCACTGGAGTTGTATGTTCTTCAAAGTCCTTTCTGACTAATAGTTCTGTGATTCATGCAGTTCATGCAACTTTTTAAGTATGACTCGGCGATGCAAAAGCAATTTTTTGTCATTATTAAATCTTGATAGAGTTGTTTTGTCTGTTCTGCTTATTGTTCAAAATTTTAAGCATCTTAACTCTTTCTGAAATATTTCATTTCTTCCTATCCAGACTCTTTTTTCGGCGACATTATCCAGTCAACACTGTTATTTTCTGTGCTTTGGATCCACAGGACAGAAAGTAAGCAAGAGAAGCACTATTACTAGTACATTATTTTTATTATTGATCTACAAAAACCTAACTAAAGTGTGATTTTTATTTCTTCATTTCCTTTTTTTTTCCCCTTAATTCTTTCTTATGGACATCAAGATGGATGAAGGATGGCCTCTCTGCCAAGTAAGTTCACACCTGTCTCTGTTTCTTTTAACTGAATGTTTTAGGACTACCATTACAGTGGTTAGTTTGTTAGTCTTCTTAGTAACTTTATCAGAGATGTTAAAGGGAAAGCAGCCATTCAGGAATAAAAGTCCATTTATTGCAATTATACTTAATTTATTTCACCTGTGCATCTTCAAGTAAGGCCTAATTCAGTGGGATGATAGGATGTCTGTAGACAGAGTTAGTGTGGCTTGGTTTACATTGCAGATCTGCAATTCGCATGAAATTTCAGAAATTAACACAGAGCCATTTGCTACTTGATTAAATTGTTCCTCTTATCCAGCAGCACTAACAGGAGCTTACGTATCTCACTTACAAGGTAGCTTTAAAAACAAAAAAAAGTCCCCAGCACAGCATGTACATGAAAACAGTCCCAGTAATACTAGTGTCTGGCATAAGTAGATATTTACCGGTAGATTGCCTAGTGTTTTCCACTGAATACCAACATCACTGTCTGCTTTTTACAAAAAGAAAAAACAGAGAGAACTCAGGCAATGGTATCTGAAAAGTAACAGAAATAACTGGCTCAAATCTTGTTTTAAGTACCCTGTCTACTGAGATATACGGCCCTCAAAACTTCTCATTATGCACTTTTTGACACACCGCTCTCTACCCCAACACATTCAGAACTCCCACCTCCAAGGTAGCTAAGAGAACAATAGTACTGAAACCGATTAAATATCCTCAGAGACAGAAGCGTACTCTGTAAACAGTGCAGGACACAAAAGAGAAAGTAGAATTAAGTGAGTAATTAAGTAGAATTAAGTGCTAACCTTTTTCTGGCCATTCTGAGACAGTCAGAGGGAGTTCCTGAGTTGGCTAGTAAATTTGCAGTATATTTAACAGTCACACAGGACTTTATCCTTTACAACAGATGTAATCTGCTTTGTGCATTTATTGTTGGCACTTTGTGTTTTTTACAGTGTCTTTTGTTTTAAGAAATGAGACCAGGTCTGTCTGTTCTCTGACATAATGTGGTTGTTGTCCTTGCAGAGTATTTGGCTTTGTTGCTAGGAAGCAAGGCAGTGGCACAGACAACGTGTGCCACCTATTTGCAGAGCACGATCCAGAGCAACCCGCCAGTGCCATTGTGAATTTTGTGTCAAAGGTCATGATTGGATCCCAGAAGAAGATCTGACTGTTTTCCAGCCTTGATTCATGAGCTCTTCACTGACTTTGTTTAAGAAAAGCACTGTGATATGGAGAAAGCCTAATCAGCAGGAATGTCAATCCCAAGAAAGAGATCAGCCTTTTATTTGAAGATGCCTCTGATTTAGCGAAGCATTATTTGTTTCTTTTCATTTCAAAGGACAATGCTAAAGAAACTGGGTACCACCCAAACCTGTAGCCCATATCTGAAAGAAGCATAAATGTAAAGCTTTTCTCCTGAAGGATTTCTAATGTTGTTTTCACATTTCATCATTTATTTCATTATTTCATCTTTTGGATCAGAAATACTCCCTCACTACTAGACTGTGCTGTTTTTATGCAGAATTCATATAACCTCCACAAAGAAACTTGATATAGTTGCGTCAGTGGTAGCTATAGGTCCTGCAAACATGTTTTTAAGGAGACCATTTGCTCTTTCCTTCATCTTTCTGGGAATCAGTGATGGGAACTGAACGGAGAAAGGGGAAGCTGTATGTGACAAGAAGGCTTGTGTAAGTTGGTTTCTGATAAGAAAAGAGCAGCAATGTGGGAGATTGCACTGTATTTAGCGTAAAGAAGAGTGAGCAGTTTTGATGGGAATGGTTTAAAACAGAAGAGACAGCAGAACAGACTAAAAATGGTTTCATGGAAACATTCTGTAATTGTATATTTTATTATTTTTTTAATACTAAGAACTAAGGGAAGATGTTCTAATAATAATCGCAGGATAAAAATGAGGGAAAAGCAAATAAATTTTTATAACTTATATTTTCGCCTGTGCCAGATTATTTATAGTAAACCTCAGATCTTGATATTTCATATGGGTATTTGTGAAAAAGGAATGTGGAGGTTTGCCACTCAGCACTATTTTGTGTAAGTAAAGCATACCTTCCTGTAGACGACAGAGTATCACATTTTTACTTCTGCTTTACAGTGACAAGCTAATTCCCTTTTCCACATCTCTTTGCAACACTGCTTTGGCAGTTCCTCTGTCTAATTCTTATGTAATTCGTTTTTTTTTCTTGGACACCTGGGGATTTATTTTTGAATTTTTTAATCTGTAGGAAGGATTTTTATGATTTATAATTTTCAATAATTCCTTGAGACAAGAAATGCAAAAGGGAATTGAATTTATTTTGTTTCTCTGTACAATTTCTTGAGATATTTCTGTCATGATCTGTACAGCTGTCATCTACTTACATCTATAAGTATCCCTGTATATCTTTCTAAACACAACTGTATTTTAAATGCATAACAGAACACCAGTTAACTTTATAGCAATGCAATATTACAGGAAATGGATACAGTAGGTTAGAGTGGTAATACTCACAAGGTAAGCCATCCAAGGTCTACTATGTAATTCCTGTACAAAAAGAACAGTTCTAGACCTCCACATTAGAACTGAGGATAATAAAGCAACCGCAGTGTGACAGTGCTAAGATTTTTATTGCTTCTATTACCTTTTATGAGTTGCTGTGAATGTTTCATTAATAACCTGTGGAATAAAATATGAATTCAGCATAATGGATGCACGAGGCACTGGATTAACACATATATCCTAGAGGATTTAATCCTTTAGTCCTATTTTACTAAATAATGACTTAATCAAATTGAACAGTATGATAGAGCTACGTGGTCAGAAAGTTCCTCCAATCTGAATGGTGTTTATCCTGTATAATTGGCGATCTGATTTTTATTAATAGCTTTCATCCCAATTTTTCTTAATTATTGGGACCGCGGAAGCCTTATTCAGTCACCATACCACAAAATATTACCAAATTGCTTGGTTAACTAACAGTTCTATGTAAGTAACCTTACAGATAACCCCTTAGAAGGAGAGGGAGCGAGAAACAGATTAGATTTGAAATCTAATATATGGGGACCAGAAAGTGGTGAATTAGTAACAGTAGACACTGGATGTCATAGAACAGTGAAGCAATCCAAAGTATCGTAGCTACCATTGAAGCAACAAAAGCAGGTGCTATTAATTTTTACTAAATTATTTTCTTCTTCTGATGCAGAGGTATACTGCTTAAATGGTGTATATGTCCCATTCAGAAATACATTGTTTTGTTTTTAGGAGTTTTGATTCTTTTGAAACACATGGACACAAGTTCCTTTTTGTATTCTTTTGATGTACCAAGAATGCAGTTACCTAATCTGGTCAGAAAGCTGGAGTGCAGTGAATTTCTTCAGCTGACATCTCAATTAGATTGTCAGGTTTTCTGGGAGGAAAATGTTACACAATAAATCTGATGTGCTGTGAGCATTTAAATGAGAAGGAATTTTTAAAATATTATTTTCACTTTTTTTAGGTGATAGTTGAATTTCAGTGTGCCTTTTTAGACACCAAGTCTTGGCCTCCAGTCTTTTTTTTAATGATGTATTGTCATTTCAATTTGAGGCTTCACTTTTAATTCTTTATGCATTCTTGTGGCCTTCTGAGTTCAGGAACATAAGGAATTGAATGTTACTACTCCTGGTGGTGTTTCCTGGTTGTTCAGATTTACTTGGTAGGTAGGAAAAAGAAATTTCCCCATTTCTAAGGGAGTTCTTCTACTATATTCATTCCTTTGGATGGTATATTGTCACATGCTTTTGCTTTTTAATGAATTAAAAATTGCACAAAGCAAAACAGTTCATTATGTACCATTGTGTATTGTATGTAGAAGGATATTGACTGAACTCATGTTTGTGACAAAGACAGGATTAAATAGTTTATGCAGCACTTTCTTTCGAAGGTTTTTGGTAGATCTGTATATGCGGTTTCATAACTAATGCCAGCAAGTTGACACACATATTTAGCCAGGCAATTATTAACCTGCTTATAATAGTTATTATACTAATTATAGTATTAAAATTTTACAGCACTAAACCACAAAAAATGCTGAAAATCATGTTTTTAATTAAATGGTTTCTATGTATCCAACATTATCATTAAAAATGTAATGTTCTTTTATTTACCTACTAGTGAAAATGTTTGCCTTTTCTTGAAACTGTAAGGCAACAGAAGGTCTCCAGTATGTAAATTAATGTTCTATAAATTCTTTGTATAGTCATTTTCTCTGCTTTCCAAATATTGCCTTGATTCAGATTATAATAAAATTATGAATGTGAAATTTCACAGCACAGTGTTACAGGGTAGTCTTTTCTGAAAGAGTTATTTTTCTGCATTCAAGACCTGGTGGGGTGGGAAAAGATTGAGTGCTGAAGCAAGGGTTTAGTTTTGCTTTATAAAGATTTCTTTCAAGAATCTGACACCAAAAACTTCTATGGAGTCTTAGTAATTCAAGTATAATCAAACCATGTGATTTTTCTCGTGCATTTGCTTTTAAAATAGCATAAAAGTGCCTTTTGCCTGCACTGCGTATTTCAGTTTAAGGAGAGAGAATTTATGATGCCACCTTCTGAGATATCTGTATGCATTCAAATGACTAAACTGTAGCCACTGCTCCATCACTGTAACTACATTAGAAAAACTTGCAGAGGAGCATGGAGAAGGTGGGTAGAAGAAAAGGTGGAGAGGTTAGAAATCTAACCCCTAGTTGAAGTTGCTCTCTGTATACTAAATCTGTGCATCAGCCCCAGATTAAAGGTTTTTTTATTATATCCATGTTTTAGTAGGATTACTTCTGACAATGATAAGCTCTAGTATACGGTGCTAATGCCTTTTCTGTGAGGCACAGACTGACAGGAATTTCTCTATTTCTGTGTGCTTGACTGGAAGATGGGGAGCAGAATAGGTCCCCCACAGTTCAGGAGGAAACATCAACCTACTTCTCTGCCAGGACTATTACACATCTAAGGGTCCAGATGGGATCCACTCAAGGGTACTGAGGCAGCTGATGGAAATGCTTTCCAAGCCATTTTCTGTCATTTGTTAGCAGTCCACGTCAACCAGGAAGGTCCTAGATGACTACAGACCTGCCAGTGTGATGCCTATCTACAAAAATTGTCAGAAGGAAGATCTGGGAGCTTGTCAGCCTGACCTCAATATCAAGGAAGGCTGTGGAGCAAATAATCTGGGGAGTGGTCATACTCTGCATGCAGGACAACCAGGGGATCAGGCCAAGCCAGCATAGGCTCATGAAAGGCAGGATCCTGCTTGACTAATCTGATCTTCTTCTGCATAGGTGACCTGCCTAGTGGATGAGGGATGAGGGAAAGACTATGGATGTGGTCTGCCTAGATGTCGGTAACACCTTTAACACCATCACCCTCAGCATTTTCTTGGAGAAAGTGGCAGCTCACTGCTTAGAGGGGTGTACTCTTTGCTGTGTGAAAAAATTGGCTGGATGACCAGGTTTAGAGACTGGTTGTGAATGGCATTAAAATCTACAAACTTTATGAGGAGCAGCAGCTGTGGGAACTGAGATTGTTTGTTCTGGAGACCTTATGCCTCTGTACAGCTACCTGAAAGGAGGTTGTAGCAAGGTGGGAGTTGGTTACTTTGTGCAGGTAGGATGAGAGATAATGGCATCTGGTTGTGCCTAGGAGGTTCACGTTGGATATGAGGAAAAATTTATCATCTGAAAGAGTGGTCAAGCATTGGTTGCCCAGGGAAGTAGAGGAGTCACCACCCCAGAGGTTCTCAAGAAATATGTAGATATAGCACTCAGGGACATGATTTGGTGGGCATAATTGATAGGTTGGTAGTTGGGATTAATCTTAGAGGTCTTTTCCAACCTTAGTGATTGTTTGATTCTTACGAGGAAGGGCTGAGAGAGCTGGGACAATTCAGCCTAGAGGAATGAAGGCTTCAGAGGATCTTGCATCTGAAAAAAGGGAACAAAGAGGATAGAGCCAGGCTCTTTTCTCCTATCCCCGAGTACCACTGAGAGAGATGATGAGCAGAATCTGAAACATGGGAGATTCCATATGAACATCAGAGAACTTTTTTTCTTTTTAAATTTGTAGATGTCTGAGCCCTGGCACAGGTTGCTAAGAGAGGTTGTAGAGTCTCCATCCTTGGAGATACTCAGATGTGGTCTGGACATGGTCCTCTGCAGCCTGCTCTAGGCTTGATCAGGGTGGTTGGACCAGATGATTTCCAAAGGTCCCTTTCAATCCATTCATTCTGTGATTCTATGAATATTATTAAAACACTAAAATTAAGGCAAACCTTAATTTTATGCGAAAATTATGCTTTATGCGAAAGAGACAATATCTTCAAAGGAAAGGAAATGCAGTTTTAGATAGTTTGCATAAACTTAACATCTGTGTTGGTCTGTAGGATATTTGTGGGCATTACTTCAGTCTTTATTCATCAAGGTATTGATGGCTCTGTCTGTTTTTGGTTTATGAGCTTGCATTCTAGTGTTTGTACTGTCCCTTTTGTCATACAAAGACCCCATAAGACTTGGGCTAGGTGATGGGAGCCAGACCTGTGTCCTGTAACAGCAGGGATGAAGCAAACATTTGACTGAGAGCAAGCTGATGTGTGCTGCTTGCCAGCCAGCTGCAAAAGATAACCTTGCATCTTAAATACTCCAATGCTTGTTTGAAGGCAAAACTTGCCTAGTGACACACACCATTTTGGGAGAGGTGTATCATTTACCTGTATTAAGGTTATCTCTAAAAAAGAGTTCATACTATGTAAAGCAAAAGTTTGCTTCATCTTTCTTAGAGATTTTTTATATAGGATGATTAAATTGCCCTAGGCGAAGCTTAAATTTCATATTAGTTTTGTAGTAATCTCAGTAATGTTCCAATTGTAGAGTAAGAAAGAAAAGAAAGACATATATAAATGAAGAAATGGTTCGCTTTTATTTGCTATAACTACATCTGCTTATCTCTACTCATCTAATTATTGGCTGTTTGAAGCCATACTACGTGCATCTTTACTGCCATGCTTGCTGTCTCCTATTGCCAATTTAAAGTAGAGGTTCCATGCATGAGGGAAGTATGTAGCCCTAGAAAGAGCATTTGTGTTGTAAGCCACAGGGGTACATTTTGTTGGCTTAGCTGGTGCCTTGAACATAGAAAGGCATCTGAACACCTTTAATAAATGTGCATATATATAAACATATATTTGTGTATGTGTGCACTTATCTTTACTTCATAACTTACCCAGGACTCTCCTGGTTGTGACCAGCAATGAGTACTTAGGGAAAGCATAGTGTCCAAGGTGAGTAGAATAATGCTCCATGGTGTGGCTGACAGTTCTTCACACAGGGCTTTCTAGAAGTATGGTACACTTTTTGACAGCTGAGAGATGGCTGTAGCAAGGCGTAGGAAAAAACAGCATAGCATTTTTCTGCTACTATCTTTTATACAAGATACTAGAATGTTACTTACCTGCTTTCAACATGAACTATGAATGAATGCCCTCAAGATTTTTTTGGTAGTACAACCAGTGAAGATTTGCAATATTCTGTATGAATAACTCCTGCATTGCAGATTTTAACTCCTGTACACAGAGGGAATAACTTCTGTGGTAATTCCTTTTGAATCAGCTATATTCCTAAAAGATGGACTTTCTAAAAGAAGTTTAATATTTTTACTAAAAATCCCACCACAGTATGTTTCTGTTTCATTTATAACTAACTCTCTGAAGATCTGGAAGTTGGCTTCCCTAAAAATTAGCATCCTGATTTTGCTCTTTGTCTCTCTGATATTCCTCAGGAGTACAAATTCCACCATTACATTATATTGGTCTAAAATTGTTAAGAGACTGTTGGATTCTCTACTGGCTGATGATATGAGGGAGTGGCAAGTAATGCCTTTATTTGTGAGTGGCCAGAAGATGGTGCACAAAATTGCTGGATATCAACTAAACTTTTTTATGTGCAGAGGAAGGAGAAAGAAGGAGATGAAAAATGTACTGGCTCATAAAGAAGCTCTTTTCTGAGAAAGAGAATATTTTGTGGCTTGTTCTTATGAACAGCTGTTATAAGAAAATAACTGCTTTAGTTCCTGCATGTTTTTCTACAGAATCATGAAAAATATAGAGAAGAATATTTATAGCTTTATTTCCAATTAATTAGAGAAGAATTTTTAAAGTGTAGTTCAGTCAATCTTCGGTATTAACCGCTGATTGCTATTTAATGAGAATTGCATTCCTGTTTAATACTTAAGTAGGTATGTTCCCAGCACCAGATTTAAAGCTAGTAGTTCTTAGAGTCATAGAATGGCTTGGGCTAGAAGGGACCTCCAGGATCATCAAGTTCCAACTCCCCTGCCACAGACAGGGCCACCAACCTCCATATATTAGGTCACACAGAAACGCATCCAGGCAGGTTTTGAATGTCTCCAGAGAAGGAGACCCCACAATCTCTCTGGGCAGTCTGGTCCAGTGTCCCGTCACCCTCACTGTGAAGAAGTCTTTTCACATATTTATGTTGAAGCTATTGCTTTCCAGCTTGCACCCTTTATCCTATCATTGGATGTCAATGAGAAAAGCCTGGCTCCATCCTCCTGACACTCACCCTTTACATACTTATAAGCATTAATGAGGTCACTGCTCAGTCTTCTCCAAACTAAAGAGACCCAGCTCCCTCAGCCTCTCCTCGTAAGGGAGCTGCTCCATGCCCTTAATCATCTTTGTGGCTCTGTGCTGGGTTCTCTCAAGCAGCTCCCTGTCCTTCTTGAATGAGGGGCCCAAAAGCAAGCACAATACTCCAGATGTGTTCTCACCAGGGCAGAGTAGAGGGGGAGGAGAACCTCTCTCAACCTATTAACCACACCCTTTCTAATATAACCCAGTTTGCCATTGGCCTTCTTGACCACAAGGGCACAGTGCTGGCTCGTGGTTATCCTACTGTCCACCAGGACCCCCAGGTCTCTTTGCCCTACAACTCTCTGGTGTCTTCCATTCAGCCAGTTCACACCTCAAAACCCAATTGTCCAGGCCATGTTCCTCAGTTTAGTTGTGAGGATGCTGTGGGTGATGATACCAAATGCTTTACTGAAGTCAAGATAGACCACATCCTCTGCTTTACCATCATCTATCCACCTGGTTATTTCTTCATAAAAGGCTATCAGGTTGGCCAAACATGACTTCCCCTTGATGAAGCCATGCTGACTGCCTCAGATGACCCTCTTATCCTTGATATGTCTTGGAGACAGTGTCAAGGATAAGTTGTTCCATCACCTTTCTAGGGATGGAGTGAGGTTAACCAATCTACAGTTACCAGGGTCCTCCTTCTTGCCCTTTTTGAAGACTGGGGTGACATTTGCTTTCCTCCAGTTCTCAGGCACCTCTCCCATTCCCCACAACATACCAAAGATGACAGAAAGAGATCCAGCAATGATTTCTGCCTTCTCCCTCAGCACCTTCAGGTGCATCACATCAGGGCCCATTGATTCATGGATGACCAGATTGCTTAACTGGTCTGCTACCCAGTTCTTATCAGCTGAGGCAAACTCCTCCTTTATCCTGACTTCCTCTGGGGCATATAGACAGAGACAAAGAAGGCATTCAGTAAATCTGCCTTCTTTGTACCTTCTGTCACCAGGGCACTCACCTCATTCATCAGTGGGTCTGTATTGCCTCTAGTGTGAGTATTATCTGCAGTGTATTTTAAGAAGTGCTTTTTGTTGTCCTTGACTCCTCTCACAAGGTTTAATTCTAAGGAGGCCTTAACTTTCCTGGCTACCTCCCTACATCCTCTGAAAACAGTCTTACGTTCCTCCCAGCCAGCCCCTTCTTCCATGATCTGTAAACTCTCCTCTTCCACTTGAGCTTGCCCAGCAGTTCCCTGTTCAACAATGCAGGCCTCCTTTTCTCGACTTCCTACCTGTTGGTGTGCTCTGATCTTGAGCTTGGAAGAAGCGGTCCTTGAATGCTAACCAACTATCTTGGGCCCCTTTACCTTCAAGTACCCTGTTCCATGGGATTTCCCCTCGCAATTGCTTGAAAAGGCCAAGGTTGGCCCTACTGAAGTCCAGGGCTGTGATTCTGTTTGGTATTCTATTCTGGCCACATGAGATGCTGAACTCCACCACCTCATGGTGTTTGCAAACAAGGCTGCCCTCAACCTTCTCCGCTTCTGCCAGACCCTCCTTATTAATGAGAATAAGATCCAGCAGACTCCTCTCCTGTGTGATGAGTTGGCTCATCCACCATTTATATCAAGAAGTTATGATCAATGCACTGCAGGAACCTCCTGGACTGTGGCTGGCTGGCTGAGTATGCCTTCCAGCAAATATTCAGCAAAAGTCCCCCACGATAACCAGATGCAAGGCTGCTATCAGCTGCCTGAAGAAGGCCCCGTCAACTTCCTCGTCCTGATCTGGTGGCCTTTAATAGACACCTACAACAGTGTCACCCATGCCAGTCTGCCCCTTAATTCTCACCCACAAACTCTCAACTGCTCCTCATCCACATCCATGGATAGTATCAATACACTGTAGTTTCTCTCTCACGTAAAAAGCAATTCCAGCACCTTGCCTTACTGGCCTTTCTTTCCTGAGAAGGACATAGCCATCCATGACCACATTCCAGTCACGTGAGCTGTCCCACCATGTTTCTGTAATTGCCACCAGATCATAATCTCCTGGCTGAACACGGATTTCTAACTCCTCCTGCTTATTCCCCATTCTGCTTGCATTGGTGTACAGACATTTTAGGGAGCGAGCTGAGCATGCCAATTTCACCATAGTGTGGTGGGAGGCTTCCTGGTCTTCATCAATGCTAGAGCTCTGCCCCACTAGTGCAAGAATAGTTACAGCCCCATCCCCCTTCAAAGCTAGTTTAAAGCTCTCCAGATGAGCCCCACTAATTCCTGTCCCAGAAACCTTTTGCCCCTGTGAGATAAACCTTTCCCACATGTTACTGTTAGGCCTGGTGTCTTATGAAATCAGCCATTTTCAAAGATCTCAAAGCCCTGCCTGTAGCACCAGTCTCATAGCCAAGCATTTATGGACTGGATCCTTCTATTCTGTCCCATAACCTCACTCAAAAATGGAAGGAGGGAAGAAAAATTAACTTGCACTCCAGAGTCTTTCACCAACCATCCCAGGGCCTTATAGCCTTTGGATGAAGCAAAACAGCAAAACAGATGAAGCCTGTGTCAATGGCCTTAGGATCATGTCAAAGGCCTTAAATGTTTATAAGTCATGGATCTAGGAAAGAGAAAGTAAAGATAATTTTGTGTTATATATTGGCTTAATTTGCTTGTCAGGAAGCAGCAGCAGCAAGACTGTGCAAAGTGGCAAAGCCAGGAACTGTGCATTATTTGGTATGGGCTGTACCCTTGCTGATGTGCTGAAGTCCCCAGGGTCTGAGCCAGGCAGTCAGAGCAGGGGACTGGTAATGGATTTCAACAGCAAGCCTAGACAAGGTTGAATCTGGATGCAGGATTCAGCAGGAAGGAAAAACAAACAGGGCTAAAGGAATGGCCAGAGGCAAGGCTATCAGATCTGAGGAGTCCATCCACGATCTGAAATCCAGCTTACCTTGTGATTTCCACCAGAGCGGGGAAGTCTGCCATAGCCAGAGCTGATATGTCACTCCTAGGTCCATGGGAGTGAATGGCTATAGTTGAGGGGGCTGTTCAGAGCCATAGAAGATTACTAATTCCCTCAGAGTCCTGATAGTACTCTTGCAGAATATGTAATCTTTAACAGAATTGAAAAGTTTCCTGTATAATTTATAATTTCCACAAGTATTTAACTAAAAAATATAAGCACAAAGCCTTACAAACAATCCTTCTTGTAGTGAGGGGCCCAAAACCGAACAAAGTACTTGAGGTGTGGTCGTTGCCAAGTACAGAGGGACAATCCTTTCCTTAGCCCTGTTGGCCAGACAACTGATGCAAGCTTTCAGGCATGTAGACATTCACCAGAACTTCAGTTAACCTCTTTTGCCACCTTCCTGTTCTTAGATACTAATGACCTTTTAACCGAGAGATGAAATACCATGAAGCTTTGGAATCTCCTGTTCGCTCTCTACTGTCTGGTCAAAATCAATTCCACAAGCAGTAGGACTGCAGGAGTTTCATTTGTCTAAGAAAGCAAGGTCAGGTATTAGCTCAAAAAAACCAAACCAAACCAAACTAAAAAAACTGCATCCATGCAGTATTTTGAAATATTTGTTTGAAACAACAGGATGCAATTTAACAAAGAGATAATAGTAACGATGTTCAAAAACTTCAAACTTTTTCAGAAAAGAATACTTCATCAAAATACCAGTTTTCAACAACAGAAGTTACATATGCAAAAGCAGGTTTGGAATACAACATTAGTTTATTTGTACTGGGATGACGTAACTTTGCACCTAGGTAAATAAGGTTGCTTCATAAACTGTGAATGCATATGGGAAATTATTTGAACAATAGGTTTTATGTGAACTGTTTTCTTTAGACAGCAGCTAGAATAGAAATTTTATTGAACACAAGGGCTGCTCTGAAAGTAATGCCTCCTATTATATTATATTGGCTCACACTATCAGAGGTGAATGTTGGTGGTACAGCAGAAGAGGCATAACATTGCACCAGTATTCATTTACATTTTATTGCCATGCAAAAAAAGGAAGCAGAGGGGCAGTCTGACAAATAGTGTCTGACCAGTGGTGTCTGAAAGGGCATATGAAGCAAAGGCATGTCACTGAAATCCTCCATGTGAAAAAAATGGCATCCGTTAATATTCATTGATGCTTGTTGAATGTTTATGGAATCCAAACAATGAATTTGAGCACAAAGAGGATGCAGTGGATGGTGCAGTGGCAACAGTGACAGTGGGTCTGCTCTGCTGGTGCAGGTTCTTATACATTGCCGGTGGAATGCGTAGGCAGTGACTATGTTGAAAAATAGCATTTCACACCTGAGATTGTGCTTTATCAAATGGTGTTATTTTGCTCTTTGTATCTGTTATAATTTCCATAAATAAGAAATAAATGGAAGGCATTATTTTAAAGCAACCTACAGACTTAGTTAAGGTTAATTAACCCTTTTCCCTACACCTCCTCCTTCCCCTTTCTTATCCAGTTTTTTAGAGCAGTAAAATTCTTCAATTCTAGCGAGATATGTTTTCAAGCCAATTTTATCCAGCAGGTGTCACTCATTTATAAATAATCTTACTGAGATTTTTCAATGCCACCCCTTAGATAAGACAGAGCCTTCTGAAACAGTTGCCTGTCTCATCAGATATGTCTTCTTATGTAGAAGAATGCACAAATCACTAAACTATATGTTACTGAAATAAGAAAGAAACTTCAAAAGAAGTAGATCTTCTTCAGTCTGGAAAGGCAATTTTTACTCTGGAACTGGCATCTAGTCTAACTCCACTGCAATGAACAGGGACATCCACAGCTAGATCAGATTGCCCAGAGCCTGGTCTAGCCTGACCTTGAATGTTTCCTGGGATGGGGCTTCCACCACATCTCTGGGCAACCTGTTCTAGTGCCTCATCACCCTCACTGCAAAAGACTTTTTCTTTATATTCAACCTAAAACTGCCTTCTTTTAATTTGAAACCATTTTCCCTTGTTCTATCACAACAGACTCTGATAAAGAGTCTGTCCCCTTCTTTCTTGTAACTTCCCTTTAGACACTGCCTCCAGGTCACCTTGGAGCATTCTCTTCTCCAGGCTGAACAGCCCTACCTCTTTCAGCTTTTCCTCATAGGAGAGGTGTTTTGTCCCTTGGATCATTTTTGTGTCCCTCCTCTGGAAGCATTCCAACAAACAGGTCCACATCTCTCCTGCACTGAGGACTCCACATCTGGATGCAGTACTCCAGATGAGGCCTCATCAGCACGGAATAGAGAGACAGGATCACTTCCCTTGGCCTGCTGGCCATGCTTCTTTTGATGCAGCCCAAGATACGGTTGGCATTCTGGGCTTGGAGGGCACATTGTTGGCTCATGTCCAGCTTCCCATCCACCAGTACCCCCCAGTCCTCTTCAGCAGGGCTGCACTCAATCCTTTCATCCCCCAGCTTGTATTGGTGTAGAGGTTGACTTGACCCATGTGCAAGATCTTGCACTTGGATTTGTTGAATGTCATGAAGTTCTCCTGGGCCCATTGCTCACTTTCAGTTTGATATATTTGAATACTTCAGGGAGATAGATATAGATATATGTATTTGAATCACATCGTTACCATACTGGAAGAATCCCATTTCAGCTCCTGCTCTTTTAAAATTTGAGTATGAAAGAGAAAAAACTATTGCAAAGTCTCCTCAATAGAGTTTGAATTCTGGAGTTACTACAAGCCTTTACAAATTCAGACTATAGGTACAAAGTGAAAAAAAGCCAAAGGAAGGAGCGTCTCTTGGATTATTCTGGCTCTTAAATTTTTACACACAAACACAATCAAAAGTCTATTATTTGCTCTGTATGAAGAGCCTGTCTTCTCACTTTCACATTAGTGTAAGTTTTGACTATCATAGAATCATAGAAACCTTAGAGTCAGAAGGGACCTGTGAGAGCCATCTAGGCCAATTTCCCTGGAATGATCAGGTACACCACAGCTAGATCAGGTTGCCCAGGGCCTTATCCAGTCTTGCCTTGAAAGTCTCCAGGGACAGGGCATCAACCACATCACTAGGTAATCTGCTCCAGTGCCTCACTACCCTCACTGTAAAAGATATTTTCCTTAAATCTAACTTATATCTACTCTGATTGAGCTTGAAGCCATTTCTTGTTTTTCTATCACCACAACCCTGCTAAAGAGTCTGCTCCCTTCTTTCCTGTATCTCCCCTTTTGATACCAAAAGCCACTATCAGGTCACCTCAGAGCCTTCTTTTCTCCAGGCTGAACAGCCCCAGATCTCAGCCTGTCCTCTTTGGAGAGGTGTTCATCCCAGATGAATCATCTGGGACAATTTTGAAGACCTTATGTTAGCAGATACAGACATTTAGATTTTTTTTAATAGTTGGTTGTACTGTGCTAAGATCTTTCATATTCTCTATTAAGATGCAATTGTTTGTCCCATGCATCATCTGAGCCATAGTCTTGATATGGAGTGACTAGGAAGAAGTAGAAAGATCTCCTCATATTTTTAGGATGACTTCCTGAACCACAGCCTAAATGTTAAAATTAGTGTAGTTCAGTTTTAAGGAGTCCACAAAATTCATTGAGCCCAACTGGCTGACTGCTTCAGAGCTAACCAAAAGTAATCCAAATGCCTCTTGTACACTGACAGGCATGGGGCATCAACCACTTCACTAGAAAGCCTGTTCCACTTCTTGACCACGCTTACAACACAGAACATAGTCTTTATTATCTAGTCTGAACCTTTCCTGACACAGCTCTGTGACACTCCTGTGTGTTTTGTCATACGTTAGCAGGGAGAGGAGAGCAGAAACTTCCTCTCCATTTTCAGTTTCCTGGAAGTTGTAGAGGACAATGATGTCATGCTGCTTGTTTCTTTTTCTTTTCTTTTTCTTTTTTTTGTGCTCTGCCGTTGATTCCTGCCTTTAGCCAGCTTTAAAGGCTTCAGGGTTGCTTTGTGACTTCAAGTTCTTGATTCCTTAGGCAGGATGAAACACCAGTTCTTCAGAAATCTTTGTATCTCCTGATAAGTGATAGTGTACAGGTGCTAAGCAGGATGTATATGGTGGGAGTTGGGACTGCCAGAGAAATATCACTAACTTACTCAGGGTGAGTGGAGACTCTTGAACACAAATTGTAGACTTCATTCCCCTGTGCAATTCAGGCATGGAGGGTTTTTTAATAGGATCAGATTTCATAACTGAAAATCTGCAGTTTCTTATGCAAATATCAAGCAGCATTGCTAAGACCAATACAGATTTATGTATCAATCATTTATCCATGTAACATATTCATGTTTTATTTTTGAGGAATCATACAGTATCCTTATAAAGAAATGTATATCTTGTACCAACACTGTCTCTGCGACCTTGTAATTAATAACTCAAATTCTGCTCAAAGACAGACATAAGGAAGAAGAAAAGTCTCCTCTGTCATTTTATTCTTTATTCTCTCATCAAATCCTTAAGAAGGTATGTTAATTAGCGCATCTTTCTTAGAGTTTTCCCAACATTACATTGTTTTTATCTTCTTGTATTAATTTTCCACAGTTGCCAAGCTAGTTGACTCAGGAGAATGTCTGCTTCACTCCCTGGGCAGATCACACTACCATCTCTGCCAGGCAGGAAGTGGTGAGTACACATAAGGATTAGGGTAGGACCACTAGTAAACATTAGTAGCATATTTGTTAATCAGCAGGAAATTACCAGTATGATGTATAGCTGGAATGAAGTATAACCTCTCCAGGTTTTGAGCTCTAAGAGGTTATGAAAGCAGAGCAAGTAATATGAAAAGGACATTGATTCGGTGCCATCATTTCTAACAGAGAACTGCCCAGTTATAGTCAAAAAGGGTCCATGGACAGCAAATCCCAGGAATGTAGCCTGAAGCCTCAAACTATGGAGAGGAACCAACCATAATACTCCCCTCCTTAATTTGAGTCCATTCACTAGGACACAGAAACCATTTACAGATGCTAAATTTTACTCAGTGGCTATGTTGCAAAAGCCAAAAATAAATTGATATGTTGTTTAAACTCCACAAATGTAATTCACATTTGTTTAGAGCTATATTTTTTAGGCCTACAAGTGACTGCAAGATAAGATATTTTGGGAAATAGATTAATTACCTTTGCAAGCTTTTGTGTAACGTGACTGTTGACACGTGCAAATTTTGAATACTACAGTACTTTTTGGTGTATACTGGCTATACTAATGTTCTATAAGAAACAAAGTGTTAAATTTTTATTAAAGAATAAACAGTTGTAAAGTGTCCCCTTTACTATGAATACAGGATGTCCACTATTATAGCTTGCTACATAATACAAGTATTTATTTTTTCTTTGCCCAAATGACCATGGCAGGAAAATATTTGGTGAAATCAGTAGTGCCTTGTTATAGGAGGAATAAGCCATCCAGGAAGGAGCTAAAAGACAAATGTTTTGTATGTATTATGTGGTTATGTATGTAGGTCATTCTGAAAATAATGTGTCCTCTTTATTTCCTTGGATGCCATACCAGATTTTCAACTATTCTTCAAATTAGTTGTCATCATTAGCTATGCATTCTGCATGACCATCCAAAATCTGGCTTGTCTTTCACATTAATGTCACCACTGCTGAAACGCATCACCCACCTCCCCTTTGTGCTCACATCCACTGTTTGCTCTCCACAAACATTCAACTAGCATCAATGAATGTCAGTGAGTGTGATCTTTTTTTTACATGGAGGAATTCAGTGACATACCTTTGTTTCGTATGCCCTTCCATGCTCAGACACCATTTCATCAGACTGCCCCTTTGCTGCCCTTTGTCACATGACAACAACACGTAAAGGTATATTGTTGGGAAGGTTCAAGCTCTACTGCCATACTACCAACATTCACCTCTGACATCGTGGGCCAACATAATGAAATAGGAGGCATAACTTTCAGAGTAGCCCTGGTGCATATTTTATGTGATCTTTAAAACATCTTCTTAACTACTTTTCTATCATAGGAAATTATTTTCACACATAATGTAACTTAAATATTTATTTGTTCTAATAAGAAGCTGGGAAGAGTCAGGAAATATAGTAGGGATGAAAAAACTACTGCAATCAGTGCAGTTTGTGATTTTAGCATTAAGCATAATGCAGCATATGTGGTACAGGCTGAAAGAAAAAGGATTTGTGAACGTATCTTATGTATTTCATAAAGTTAATTTTTAACATTTTTTAAATTTGAAAAAAACAATTTTGCAGGTTTTTTTTTTTAAATTTTGAGACTCCTTTTCATTTTTGTCATGGAGTTATTTCTAGATCTGCGTGTGTCTGTAACAGGGGGACAGCAGGCCCGCAGGCCTGCCCCCCAAAAAAGGTTGAGAGGTTGCTGGGGAGGTGCCGGCAGGTTATGGGCTGGCTTGGCCCAGTTCCATGACTAGTGGGGCAGGTGGACCCACAGACTTTTTACATTTCCCTCATCTCAAACTTTTACTTCACCTGGAGATTACAGGTAGTAAACTACATTGCAATTTGTTCTTTGGCCTTTAGATTTTAATTTCTTTTATGAATTAAAATTGTATCGCTGAGAAATTATCATCAAAATCTGAGGTATTCTTTTCAGAAACTGTCCAAAACCATCACAATCTAGACAATGCTGTTCTGTCTCCTGCAAAACGTCCCTGACATGCAATAAAAGTAGTCAGGCTTGCTGAGTTTTCAACAACCTGCTTTAGCAAAAACACCACTAACAAAATCAGATAAGATTAACTTGCATGGACTTGGCAAGAGGTCAAGTCCTGTTTTGGTGAATCCATTAATTCTCCCACTTCTGTTAATAGCCCACTTTGAAGATTATTAGCAAGATTTCGTGGCAGTAGGTGGGAACTCCACTCGATCTTTTCTAATCTCTCGATACTATTTGGCAGGCTTACCACAGTGAATAGTTCTTTTGACTTCTTGTTATTTCAATTGATGTTGCAGAGTTCATGTGCTGATGGAAAGAAAGATTGCTGATTATTATTAGGACAAAAAAAGGCAACAGCTCTGTAGGCAGAAAATATTAGACAATATAAAGTGCAACTAGAAGATCGTCTGCCTCCAGTCGTGTTCTGGATCTGTGAGCAGCGTTATGTGATAAAACTGTTTTACTTCTCTAGAAAGTGTTAAGTTTTCATGGCTAACTAGCTTGCTTCCTGGTGCAGTGTGCTATTGTTCTGTCCCAGATGAAAAACGCTCTGGACTGAGTTAGGAATGTGTGGGTAAGTGCCAAGGAAAACATTTCTCTGGCATAAAAACCTGCCTCCACTCAGCATCTGTAGAGGGTATGAATTGAACGCTGTGGAATTTGATCCATTGCTATGTGACTGATAGATATGTGAAATTTTTTGCTGTATGGTCTCAATATTTGAGCACTCCCATAGCAACAAAAAACAAACAAAAAAACAAAAAAACCAACCATATGAAGAACATTGGCTTAACCCTTTTCAAGGAGGATTTGCTTATTCTCTTTTCTTTCTTTTGGCTTGTGGAAAATGGGGAAAAGTAAAACACTTACAGATTGATGCAAGTTCCAGTTATGTTAGTGGCACTGGTGGCAAACAGGGAAAGAATGAGGAAGAGAGACTTACCCAATCTAGCATAGCAAAGTGTTAGGAAAATGTCTGTTCCAAAAAGCTTGCTTAATCATCCTCATCCCCAAAAGAGACCGGGGAGAGCCTTCAGCTTTCTTTTTCTGAATAAAGGAGAGTCCACTGGGACATACTTCTGTATAGTCTCTGAAAATACTGGGGGACACAATCCCTCTTCTATCCCTGTACCCCGATGCTAGTGAACCCTTCTCCCTTTTCCCCACTGGTTGAGGTACGTGGGGTTCATCTCGACTGGACTATCAGCCATCCCACCGGTAGGTACACCATTTTGTTTCCTCTGTGTATACATACTTTCTAATCAGATTCAGAGTTTGTTGTTTTGCCCAACTAGAAGTCTTTATATCCTGTAAAGCCTACCACTCTTCGCTCTGCCCAGCAAACAAGATTTACACAAAGGTGCTAAGCTAGCATCTCTGGCCATGTATCTGCTCAATAAGCTTGTTTAACCAGATTCTTGTGACTGAAACTCTTCTTTTCAACCTTGTTTTGCAGAGACCCCCCTATCCTTTTTTTTTTTTGTTGTTCTTCCCAAAATTTATTTTGCAAGGACACTTTGTCCTTGTTTTTCCTTCAATAGTATATTTAATTCAGGAAAAGAACCTCGCTAGCATTTATTTCTCTCTATTTGATTTTTTCTGATTCAGTTGCTCAGCAGTGAACACAAAACACAAAAGAATAGAATGCAGCAAAATTCTGGAGGCTTACTAGTTACAGACATCATACTTTTACCTGTTCACTTCTTCATCAATATCTCTCATGTATCCATGCCCTGGGAAAGGGAAAAGGGTAGAGAGATGGACCTAAAAACAAAACAGCATCAATGATCTGAGGAGAAACAAACTAATTTACTAAATAAGATATTAGAATGCAAGATAGCACACTACAATATAATTGAAGCTAATAAATCAAATAAAATGGGAATGTCCAAATAACTGAAGGCCTTATGCTAAGTGAGCTGGGGTGATAGCAACAGAGACAAACTAGATAATTGAAAGGGAAGGTCAAGTGATCTACGAACAGCTCTTATCTTTCTCTCCGAGCAGAAATGCGAACAGAACAGCGAATGTCGTTTTTCTTCTCTTCTGGGACAGGTACCCAGAACTGGAGTGTTGACTCTTTAACTCCCAGTGCACTACATGATGTTATGATGTGGAATACTGGTAACCAAAAATCATAAAACCATGACACTAGAGTTTTCAGTGAACTGTGTGATCTAATGGTTGAAGCTGACCCTTGGTAAAGCAATAAAGCTTTCCAGCTGTCTCAAGTGAGACATGAATTCTGATTCACCTACTGGAGGAGCCTTTGCTATTTAGCTTACCAAAGATGTAACGATTAGTCTCCACAGGACAAAATCAACCTCTGTGAAACCATCTTGCCCTGCCTCATTTATGCATTGTTTCTTCTGTTTTGAAAATGCCTTCTTTTCTATCTGTATGATTTTACAGTTACTGAAGTACAAAAAAGGAATAAGATGAAGTTAGCAGAAAAGCTGAGAAACATTAATTGTAAATATGTATTCGATTTGCCCACACATCATCCAGGATTACTTTTACAAGTTCCAAGATTGCTGAAAAAATCATCACGTTTGTTTGCATATTTGCAATGCTATTTTCAGCTGATGCAAATAAATTACCAGCAAATTTTCAAATGAAATGTACTGAGTTGCAGTCAGATATTCAATGCAAAGAAAAATTTGATCAGGTCTCTTCACTAGACTTCAATAAGACCTCCCTTACCAGAGAAAAGGATCCCTCACTTCACAATCATGCATTATTAACATCATTGCTTACTGGCAGTATGTACTGCTATTTTCAAGAATGAGTAAAATTTCATTAAAAATCTGTGACAAATACCTTGAGAACAATTGCAGGCACTTCCATTAAACAAGACTGCTACATTATTTTCACAAAAATAAGGTCAAATATCCCATTAATTTTATGTTTCTTGTTGGTCTTCTTCTTTTTTTTTTTTTTTTTTTTTAATAAATATTATTATTTATATACATTAACTGTGTTATATATTTAATGAGGGCTGCTACAAAAGAGCATCTACTATCTATTATGTTTGTCCAGACATCAGAGGCAGATGTTTATGGTATGGCAGTACAGGTTGAGCCTTCCCTCCAACATTCCCTTACATTTTGCTGCCATGTGACAGATGGCAGCAGAGAGGCAGTCTAACAAAATGGCATCTGACATGAAAGTGCATTAGAAGCAAAAGTATGCCACTGAATTCGTTCAGATGGAAAAAATAGCACCCACTGACATTTATTGATTCTTGCTGAACATTAGTGGATACCAAACAGAGGATGTGAGCACAGTGTGGCAGTGGGTGGTGTGTTTCAGCAGTAGGAGTGTGACGTGCAGGCTCTTGTTCATTGCTGACAAAAATGCATAGGTAATGGTGGTGATTATGACAAAAATTAATGTTTTGCATCTGAGAATTTGCTCTCTTAAATAGAGTTATTGTGCTCTTTGTATCGGTTGTTCTTTCCATGGAAATAAATAGGAGGTTTTGTTTTGGTGCAACCTATGCATATGCAGCCCAAGACAATTCCTCTTCACTCAGCGTGGCTCAGGCAAGAGAAAAGGTTGGACACCCATGCATTAATCAAAGGCTTTGTGAGACAATTAGCTAAATATAAGTTTCAAAAGTTCAGTCTGGATGAGATGTCACAAATTTTATATACTGACTCAAAATTAGATAGATATATAGATAAATTAGATCTTAGATATCCAAATCTGTGCTGAAAAGAGAATAAACAGAGTCAAAATTTATGAGACCTCTTCCATCTTCTTTTGGTGGAAATATAGTCAGAAGAGCTTTTCTCAGAATCAAGAAGATTAACATATGTTCTAAATTGTGAAGTATTAGTAAGCCAGAGATATTCAATCACATTCTCCTCTTAGACAAGCTTTTTGTGCTTTCCAGGATCCTATATTGTTGTTAGCATGGCTACTCTTCCTTTACTCATAAATAGCCATGTTGGTTTCTGAAGATAAAATCTCTCTCTCATTGAAAGGAGAAAATATTAGTATTCTGTAAAATATGGTCTGTTTCTTACAGCTAATTGGAATCTAGCACCCACCATATATTACATTCACATCACTTTTTCAAAAGATGTATTTCCTTTCTGTCTTTAACAAACAAACAAGGAAATGAGGGCAACTGGAGAGCTTACGAGGAAGTATAGGCAAGCAGGAGAATTTACACACAAGTTTTCCCAGAATTATCTGAAATTTGCCTCCTATGATGTGTTCCAGTTTTCATGTCATCAGTATTATCCCTTGGCAGAGTAGTTACAACATGTGGTGAAAGGATGAGCTTGATAGTGGAGAGGCTTATATTCTCAGCAGAATGGAGGTGGAAGGATTTTCTGGAGTAGATCTCTTAAATAAAATCTACTTTATAAATAGCAGTTTGGATGCTTCTTAAGAATCATCCATGGTATTCATGCAGTTCTCCTGCAGGGTCAGAGCCAAAACTAAGAGCCTTGTTGGCTTGCCTTGAAGAAAGTCTGTCAAAGTAGCTAAAGGAGCACGTATCTTCTCAGTGCTGAGCAGTGTTTTCTATACTCTTTGAATGATACTTACAATCTTGTCTGGGTAGTCATATACCAAATTCTCTGCATGTCTACACAGTAACAAGAATAGAAATTTCCTCATACTTTTATACGCAGAAGTATGTAGAGAGGATACATTATTTGTGAATCAAGGACTAGAGAAGAACAGAAGGAATGGGATATTTATGAAGTGAAAAATTAAACAGTGCAAGCTATCAGTTGAGGAAACTTGTTTCTTAACGAAGTTGTTTAACTGATGCAGCCTCCTTTCTTTTTATTAAAAGTTAGGTTTGAAATCTTAGTCTACCTCACTTTCTGGAACATATTTTGGCCTTGAACAATGATGCTGTTTAGCTGCAAGGACAATGTTTGGCCTAAGGAGGGGGTTAGATTGTACTCTAACCCTTCCCAGGGAGAAAATTGATGGAGACATTTTTCCTATATGTATCACCTATTCCTATAAACTGTTAGCTTTTTAGGAAAGAGCTTACCATTCTGTGAATATGAAAGAGAGATGGGTTAACAGAGTCTTTGTTGTCCTGTGATAATTGAGCACAGGAAAAAGAATGAGACACGAAATACTATGCTCCCGTCTGCTTGAATTTCCTGTAACTTGCATGTTTTCTGTTAAGTACTGTAGCATGTACTGTGCAATATACACTCAGAGAAGTACAGAGGTGTATGGTGCCTAAAGAACCTGAGTATTCACAGCTCCTTCAGACTGACTGGGTCCTGAGGGAGTTGGTGGATGAAGTTGCTAAGCCACTAACCATCACGTTGGAGAAGTTGTGACAGTGCAGTGAAGCTTGCAATGCCTGGAGAAGAGGAAAAAGAATGCACATTTTTTAAAAATGAAAAAAGAAAAAAGTGAGTGCCTCACTTCTTGGCAAGGTACTCAGCTTTTTGGTGAGGTTTTAGACTCTGGAGTGGACACATTCCATGCTGAAGCAGGGAATTGCCTCAGCTTGTTGAGGGGTAGCCCTGTCAGTGAGCAGCTGCCAGGTGCCATTGTACTCCACGTGGCAGTAGTGTTCTGATGACATGGGAGTGGAGACAGGAGCAGAGGTAGAATCAAGCCCTGTGTGTATAAAACCTGCTACTAGGGAGCAAGAGGCTCTGGATTTTGGGGGAGAAGCAAGTGAGGATGTGGTGGGAGGTCCACCCTCGAGGTTGTCTAGGGTGAGGTGATCAACTCCACACTTCAAGACTGCCTCCACCAGGAAAGACAGAAAGGTTACTATCACAGGTGTCTCCTCTCTGAGAGGAACAGAGGGCCCTATATGTCAGCCCAACCTTACCTGCAGGGAAGTGTGCTGCCTCCCTTTTGGCCCAGGTGAGGGATATTTCTAGGAAACTTCCCAGTCTGATTTGCCCCTCTGATTATTATCCTTAATTGATAGTTCAGGCTGGCAGTGATGAAGTCACTGAGAAAAGCCTGAGGATTATCAAAAAGGATTTCAGGTTAGTGGATAGAGTGGAAGTGTAGGTCACATTTTCCTCTTTCCCTTCAATGGCAGGGAAAGATACTGAGAGAAGCGGGAAAACCCATCCCATAAATAAGTGGCTGACAGGCTAGTGCAAATGGAGGAATTTTGTTTTCTTTTGACCATGAGGTAGCTTACTCACCACCTGGCCTGATGGCTGCTCAGAGGTCTCACTTGTCTCGAAGGGGGAAACAGATCTTAGCCTGGGAGCTGGCAGGACTTGTTGAGTGGGCTTTAAATTAGATATGAAGGGCATAAAACTAGGCCCACTAGAGTTGATCCTAGGTGAATGATGATGAATGATGATGGTATGGGGGGTGAGGCAAGGGGCTCAGCTGATATGCATCTACACCAATGTGTACAGCACAGGCAACAACCAGGAGGAGCTGAAAGGCACTGTGCAGCAGGCAAACAATGATTTAGTTGACATTACAGAAACATGGTGGGATTGCTCCCACAACCAGAGTGCTGCAATGAATGGCTATAAGCTCTTCAGAAGGGGCAGGCAAGGAAGGAGGGGTGGTAGTGTGGCTCTCTGTGTTAGAGAGAGCTGATGTCGATGTTGTTGAACCCTGGGCTGGGGTATAAGGTTGCATCTCTATAAGCAAGGATGAGGGGGAGAGCCAACAAGGCAGACATCCTGGTGGGACTCTCTTATAGACCACCTAATCAGGATGAAGAGACATTCTGTGAACAGCTGGCAGAAGTTGCATGATTGCTAGTGCTTGTGGGGGACTTCAACTTCTCTGATATATGTCAGAAATACAATACAGTGTGGAACAAGCAGTCTAGGAGGTTTGTAGAGTGTATAGAAGACAACTTCCTGATGCAGCTGATAAGAGAGCCTACTGGGGAGATGCCCCACTAGACCTGCTGATCATGAACAGAGGACTGGTGGGAGTTGTGATAGTTTGCCCATCCCCCAGCCTACTCCTGTGGTATGGCCACTCTTGATGGCTTTGAATCTGATGAAAATCAACTATTGTGTTGAAAAACTAAGTGTTGAAAAACTTGAAAGGCAGGTTGAGATATTGATGGGGAAACAAACCCAATCCAATTGTTCCCCTGTGGAAGATCAGGAACATCTCTCTAGAAATTACTGGAGACTCTGTACAAGGAAATCTACATAAAATAGACACTAGGTACTAAAAGGTCAGATCTTGAGGTTCCACTTGGGAGGAGATCTGACCGATTGTAACTCAAAAGACACAAAAACTGCAGGACAGACTGGTGGGGGTGCCCCATCACCAGTGGTGCCTCTCCCAGATCACAGTACTTGTAATGGCTTGTCCATATACAGCAGCTGAACCGAAGATTTAGTACAGCAGCCTGGACAAAAATGAAGACAGAGTGTGCCAGCATGGGTGCTCCAATTACAGGACATGGGGGCAGAAAGCACTCTGGTGAATGGATTGTAAATTTTAAAACTGGCTCTCATTACCACTCACCCTGCACTGAGGCAAAGATTACATGCTACCTTGCAACATAGTGAGGAAAATCGTTCTGGGGGATCAAGCCTAGCAAGCATGGGTTCATGAAACGGAAGTCCTAGACTAACCTGATCTCCTTCTATGGTCGAGTGACCAGCCTGCTGAATGAGGGAAAGGTTATTAATTTAGTCTACCTAGACTTCAGCAAAGCTTTTAGTATTGTCTCCAACAATATTCTGAAGAAACTGTCAGTCCATGACTTGGACAGGTACCCACTATGCTGGGTAAAAACCTGGCTGGATGACTAGGGTCAGAGAGTGGTTGTGAATGGAGTTAAACCCTACTGGTGACCAGTCACGAGTGGTGATCCCCAGGGGTCAGTACTGGGACCTGTCTTGTTCAGCATCTTTATTAATGACCTGTATGAGGGTATTGAGTGCACTCTCTGTGAGTTTGCAGATGACACCAAGATGGCAGGAAGTGTCAATTTGCTTGGGAATCTGGACAGGCTGGATAGCTGGGCTAAACCCAATGGGATGAAGTTCAACAAGACCAGGTGCTGGGTCCTGCACTTTGGCTGCAATAACTGCAGGCAATGCTACAAGCTTGGGGCAGAGTGGCTGGAAGACTGTGCAGAAAAAATGGACCTGGTGGTATTAGTCGAGGCTCATGAACATGAAAGCCAGCAGTGTGCCCAGGAGACCAAGAAAGGCCAGTGGCATGCTGGCTTGTACCAGAAATAGCACTGCCAGCAGGAGCAGAAAAGTGACCATCCCTCTGTACTCAGTCTTGATGTTTAGTTTAGGGCCCCTCACTACAAGAAAGACATTGAGGCCCTGGAATGTGTTCACAGATGGGCAAGGAATCTGGTGAGGGCTCTGGAGCACAAGACTTATGGTGGCTTGCATCAAAGTTTGGCTGTTTACTGAGACTATCCTGCCATATACATGATATATTAACCATGACCGAAAAATGACATCTGTTTCTTTACTCAATGTTCCTAAGCAGAAGGTGACTTAAGCGAGGAAGAATCTTCTAATATAGTGTTAGCCATTTTCAAAAGCAATACTGAGGGAGTACAGTTATGACTGTTGCTGGTACACAAGTTAGATTTGTAAGAGTTATTGTTGACATGCCCTAAAAGTACAAGATGAAATGAAGCAGTAGAAGATTTTTTATAGAAGCAGTAGAAGATTTTTTAAAGTGAATATATCTTACTCTAACTTATCCTATGTGGGAAAGAAAAATAAAATGAAAATGGGATTGGAAAGAAAGCAGAATAGTATACTACAGCAATGTTGGAGACATTGGATTTTATTGGCCAAAGAAATGGCTCATGAACATGAAAGTAGAAATATGGAAGAAAATTGTACATTGGGGAGAACCCACTGAAATTTTTAAAAGTGATATATGGCTTTTGATCATATGTTACATAGGAAACATAATATAATTTGGCAATCTTTGGAAACCATTATTTTTGTGGAACAGAATACTTGTAGAGTATTCAATTTGTCAATGTACTTCTTATCTGAGTACAGTAAGAATATGTACAATAAATTAATATCTAAGCCAGACAAAATCCAGTGATAGCTATACTTCCATGCTGGGACTGAAATACTGTTTAAGAACAAAGTCTTACTTTGTTCTGACTTGAGCCTCACCAAAAAACAAGCTCAACATCAGCCATAAGTCTGGTAGAATGACTGCTGCTAGAATGACTGCCCAAAATATCTATCATAAAGCTACACAGAAACACTTTATAGACATATTGACATCTGTAATTTCTTATTTCCTAATTAAAAGAAGGCAAAAGAGAAAAGTCCATTGTACCATAGCATTGTGAATTATTAAATATGTACTGAGAACACTATGTTATAGATTACAAGTAACAATTTTTGAAAAAGCATCTGAGGACTAAATGAACTCTTTCTTAAGAAAATAACATGTATTAATTGCAGTTAAGAGCTAAGATATTTTCTTCGAATCTATTCTTTTTTCGATATCCCCTTCAGATAATTTCTCCTTCTGTCTAACCAATCTTTCCTCTAGATTTTGGACATCTCCCTGTGAGTTCACTGAAAGTTCTATGGACTCATTTGGCACCAGTGACATAAAAATGGACTTCATAAGGAAAGTAAGATTACTCATCAGTCTTACAGAGGGAATTCTGGCCATGATGGTTGCAGGCACTGAAAATTAGATGACTTTTATTTTCTTCAGCTCTATTGTGTAGAGGGCTATGGCCAGTATTAACACTGTAATGCTGCCATAGTTAATTGTCCTTTATCAAATTTTAATTGGCTGTTCAGCAGCTTCAAGTTTGTCAAGATAAATGCTGCTGTGACACTAAAATCTGGTATTTCTGTTTTTTCTTTGCTTCTGCAAGAGCAAACTGCAGTGGAGTTGTAGAACTTTTTATTTAGAGCTTTATGATGAAAGGTATTGAATGAAATCCACACTTCTGCTAGTAGAAGGGCGAATAAATGCTACCTGGAGATGAAGCTATTTAATCACTGGTGTCTTAGAGAGTTATCAAGAAAGGCCAGTGACCAAAAAATAGCTCAGTATCGCTCTCCAGTTATTCAGCTTATTGGCAAATTATTGCTCATCTTCATTTTTTATCCAAGCTCTTCTGTCTTCCAGACAGGTTGTTGAAGCCTGTTAGCTTCAACAGCTTATTTTCCTCCCCATTTTATTTATCTCTTCAGCCACATGATGGCAGCAAAGAATTAAGGAGCTTCACTTACTTCCTGTCTCCATCAAACGTGCTATAGCTAGCCATTTCAAGATTTTAGACTAATCAAAAGGAGAACCACAAGTTGCAACAAACCTAAGAACAAACAATAATGCTAAGAACAGCATACTCAAGGAATAAAACCATGAGCCATAAAGCATATGTTTATCTGTGAATATTTAGCTGCTGTCTTGGTATGTATAAAATGCATAATTTGCTATATTTGAGGTCAACATGTCTTAGAAATGTCAGTTCAATGTAGAAAACAAATGTAATGTTTCTTTCATAAACTCAGATTTAGTTGTGACTTACACAATCATCTCTCACAAACGAAAATTAAATTCAGTACAGCTATCCATGTTAATCCTGATAAAATCCAGAGTGTGTCAAATTGTGATTGGCAGGTTTAAAAATTGATCAAAATTAAAGAAACACAGTGGACATAAATAGAAGACCACATTTGGCGAGAGGCAAGGTGAAATATCTTGGCAGAAGACAGAGGGGAAAACATAGGAATTAAGCTGAAACCGTGTGTATTTATTAATAAATTTCTCCTTTTTTTAGTTCATTCCATGAATACTCTTTGGGTTTAATCAAAACAGCTCCAATGTCACAAATGAAATACCTAAAACTGGTAATATAATTTTAAATCTAACTGGACTCAGTACCTAATTTGTTGATACTTCTGTCATATTTATGTTACATGAAGTGTGTAAAAATTATTTTTTCTTATGATAGGTTCACATAGAACTTACCCAACAATGTATTCTAGTCATGTTTTTCCACCAGGAGTTGTAGTTTTTTTCTGCATCCTCACGTTTTTAGATACTACAGAAGAAATGTTAAAACATCATAGGAAGTGCGGTGTATTCGCTACTTTGAACTTCACAAAAAAGGTGTTAGAAATTTTGACTTCATCAGGACCAAGCATTGCCTAAGGTGTGAACAGTATTTTTCAACATAGTCAACGCCATTAGCTATGCATTTTCGTCAGTGATGAACAAGAGACTGCATGCTATGCCCCACAAAATCTGCACAGCTGAGGACACCCATCACCATCGCCTCACTGTGCTCACATCCACTGTTTGGTCTCCAAAGAAGTTCAGTAAACATTGGTGAATATCAGTGGGTACAATTCTTTCATTTTTTTCCATGTGGAGGAGTTCAGTTACTGATCTTTGCTTCACACACACTTCCGTACGCCATTCTGTCAAACTGATACTCTGCTGTTATTGGTCACACAGCAACAAAATGTAATGGAATATTGGTGGAAAGGTTCAGCCTCAACCGCTATGCCACTACCATCTGCCTGTGACATTGAGGGCTGACAAAATAAAACAGGAGGCATTACTTCTAAAGCAGCTCTCATTAAAAATATAACATAGTTAATGTATATAAGCAACAAAACTTTTTTTAATACTGCAGTTGTTAGTGAGTTCTCGAGGATCCTCTCAGAGATTTTTCATGAAATTTTATTCATCTTTAGAAACAGTTGTTCACGAATGTATGTACTGCTAAAAAGCAGTGATATGAATAAGGCATTATTGTGAAGCAAGAGATATTTTTCTCTGGTAAGAGAGTTCTTATTGAAGTCTAGTAAAGAGACACGATCAATTTTTTCTTTGAGTTGAATATTTGACCACAACTCTATATATCTCATTTGAAAATTTCCAAGTTATTTATTATTTATGTCAATTGAAAATAGAATTGAAAATATTAAAGAAAAAAAAAAAAAGAAAGTTATTTTCAGCAATCTTGAAAGCTATTCTCAATTTCCTTTATCAGAATGGAAAGCATGACTGCAAACTTTGCTGTTCATAGGACTATGTTTAGCCAGCATATCAAAATGCATAAAAAACCTGCTTAATAGGTGACACGGGTTTGGATCGGTATGGCCCAGTTCCATGACTAAATAGAGTGGAGGGACCCCCAGGACCACGGCCTGGAAGAGGGTGGAAAAGGTGGAAAAAATGGGTCTAAAAACAAAACAGCAGCAACGAGCCAAGAGAGAAAAACTGATCTACTATATATGATAGTGGAATGCAAGATAACAAAATATAATACAATATAATTGGAATTGAAGCTAATAAATCGTGTGAAATGAGAGATACTGTCTGAAACCAAAGGCCTTACTTTAATGATAAAGGCAAGACAGATAGGGAGCACACACCACAGTGATGAGCAGTAACAGTAGAGACAGTCTTGCAATTTGTGAGCACTTTTATCTTTCCCTCTGAACAGAGAATAGAAGTGAAACACTGAAAGTCTTCTGGGATATGTAGTTCTACTCTTCTGAGAACCAGGTACCTGCAAAACATCAACAATCCACAGAACTGGAGCATTAACTTTTTAACTCTCAGTGCTCCGCATGATGTTATGAGGTGGAACACTGGTAGCAGAAAACATGAAAAAACAATAGGACATTGATGTTTAGATCTATGCTGAGCGATGAGTGTGCATCCAGGGCCAGGCCAGGCTGTTTGGTGTGGAAGATCTGATGATGCCATGATGGCACGGGGCAAAGAGCAGGCTGCTGCATGGGCTGTGATTTGGAAATGGTTATATTGTTTTGGAGCTAGCTAATACCCAGAATTTTATTTTGGCTATCAGTTATGTATTGGAAAAGTTTTATTAAAGTGATAATTGGAAGAAAAGGTTTTCAGAAATAATTTAATAGAGCTAAAGAACTGAATAGTGACAGAACATTTCTGGAAAGGAAAAGATTGCCTTTTCTTTTCCTGCTATGCTGAAAGCTATTCAACATCAGCAGGAGCTTTCTTCATTTGGTGTTTATCATAGTAAGACGTAGTGCACATACAGTAAAGAGGAGGACTTGGATAATATAGGTCTTGATTAATTAACTAATTAATATATTTGACTAATTGGAAAAAATGTAAGATCTCTAAATTTTCTCTAGGCAGGTTAACACTTGTAAGACAAGCCATCCATCAGCACACTAGCTATGAGAAAACATTTTATATGAATTCCCCTATTTGCTACTTCTTTTGGCTCTACATTTTTGAAAGTGACTTAAAGGGAATACCTGATTTACAGCTGGAATGGTGGTCGCTTTTTGCATATTACATCTTTGAAATGTAGTGCACAAGTGAGGACAAGTGTTGATAAGAAGCATTTAGTTTCTAGGAAAATTAACCTTAAAAATAGGAAGCATTTTCATACACAGTAAAATATCTTCAGTACTTCAGTGACTTAAGCTTTAAGAAATATAAACCATGTCAAAATGGAATTTTACCAAATAGTAATTGTAAATAATATTTCAACTGAATGCATGGCAGTTGTAGTAGCACTTCAACTAATTACTTTGAATGTAGTTGTTTAGAAAGTTACAAAACCACTACCTGCAGTGTAGATGGAGAAAGAGGGAAAAATAATATTACAGAATGATAGAACCATGGAATATTTTGGGTTAGAAGGAACATTAAAGATCATCTAACTCCAACCCTCCTGCGGTGGGCGGGATTGCCACCCACTATATCAGGTCGCCCAGGACCAAATCCAACCTGGTCTTGAACACCTCCGAAGGTGAGGCATCCACAACTTCTTTGGTAAACCTGTTCCAATGCCTCACTGCATTCTGAGTAAAGAATTTCCTATAGCTAATCTAAATTTTCCCTCTTTCAGTTTAAAACTTTTTCCCATTGTCCTATCACTATCTGCCAATGCAAAAAGTTGGTCTCCATCTTTTTAATAAAATCCGTTTAACTACTGAAAGACTTCAGTGAGATCTCTCCAAAGCCTTCTTTTTTACAGATTGAACAAGCCCAGCTTCCTCAGCCTTTCTTGGTGGAAGAGGTACTCTAGCCCTCCAATCATCTTTGCAGACCTGCTTCAGCAGCTTCACATCTTGAGCCAGAAAATACAGCAACATTTGTCTAAATTCAATAGGACTGGATTTTCAGAACAATTATGAGAGTTTTGAATGGGACAGTAATTAGAAACATGGAAAATAAGAAAAATTACAGCACAACTTCACCAGTTACAAACCACTATATTCATTGAGAGCAAAATTCTTTTGTTTAAAATGTTTAAACACCTCTAGGTCGGAATTAGACTTCACTCTTGTGTTTCGTAATGCTATTAGCATTAAGTGCCATATACAAAGCCATCATTGAGTATGTGAGGAAATAAAATAGTAAGAAAGATACCATACTGGAAGAAGGTAACAGTCAAATTTTGGAAATGTCTGGAATGACTTTATAGTGAACCTGGAGGAGGTTTTTGTAAACAGTTTTGTTTAATTATTTTGTAGATGACCTTGGCACTGAAAAATAAACACATTCTGATCTAAGAGAAATAGAGCAATAAGAACATCTTTTCTAGTTCACATTTAAAAATGTATCCAAGAAAAACATAACACTTTTAGATTCATCTGTAATATATTTTCAGGTTCCAGAGTAATTCAAGTTAGTGAAACAGGAAGAAAAATGACTAATTAGAATCACAGAATAATAAAATCATTAGGACTGAAAAAAGCATCTAAGATCATCTAGCCCAGCTGTCCACCTACCACCAATGATGCTCACTAAACCATATTCCTTAGTACCACACGTATCATTTTCTTCAACATCCAGGAATGGTTAGCCACCACTTTCCTGGGAAGCCTGTTCCAGTACCTTACCACTCTTTCTGAGAAATTTTTCTAATATCCAACCTGAACCACCCCTGGCACAGCTTAAAGCCATTCCCTGCCATCCTACTGCTAGCTACCTGGAAAAAGAGGCAGACCTCCACCTCACTGCAACACTTCAGGTAGTTGTAGCCACTGATAAGGTCTCACCTGGGCCTCTTCTTCTCTGCACTAAACAATCCCACTTTCTTGAGCTGCTCCTCGTAATACTTGTATTCCTGACCCTTCACCAGCTTTGTTGCCCTTCTCTGGGCATGTTCCAGAGTCTCCATGTGTTTCTTGTCACGAGGGCACAAAACTGAAAACAGATAGATACCAGAACTTGCCACAGAGATTTACTATCAATCACAGGGTCTCAGTTAGGCTCATTAGCTCTGAGGCTTGTTTGCAATTCTCTTTGTTTTGGGCATACTCTCTTAAATATGTGGCTGTGTTTATCTGTAATAACAATACTGTGATTCAGTGTAAAAGCTAAAAGATTCTATGATGCTCAATTCATATAGCAATTAAATTTTTCCATGTACATTTGATGAGGTTTTTTTTTGTGTGTTTCAAACAAGGAGTGCTTTTTCATTATGTGATGGTTTGGATTTTTGGTATGATATGCTACTGCTAGTGTAATTTCACCACATCATTTTCAAAATTTCCAGTAATACTGAATCTAATCCAGGACTGTTTCATGAATTTGCCATCACACTTTAGATGTGCAGAATTAACAAGCTGTTCTAACACCACCACATTTTCATTATGTACTAAAACAAAATATATATCAGTTATTCCTCTTTCTGCTTATTTTATTAGTCATAGCTATTTAGTCTGTTTTTACTTTTTCCCTCACTCTTTCGTCTATCTCCTCCTTCCAGCCTAATTTTTAACCACATTTCTGGGAATTGAGAGACTCAGTTATTCTAGTGACACAGGACTTGGGGAAAAAAAAAAAAGAAAGAAAGAAACTAGAGCCTATTTGCATGATGACTAATATCCAGTCTTTGTTTTAGGTTGTGGGAGCTAAAATATGCTTTATACTTCCACTTGTATAGAAAGGAAGAACACTTCAATAGACGCTTACAGGAAATGTATCCTGCATATCTTGACCTGCTGAGAATCACGAACAGATACAGGGACACACTTTGTTTGGATTAGATACTGTGGGATTACAGAATTATGAATCATCCTCATCACACATGCAGTGTGAAATGTGACTGTGAAATGTCTCACGGTCAAGGCAGGAGATTCCAGGATAGGAACTGCACTGATAAACACCAACAAGAATCAAAGCTTTGTAAAGAGTAAGCTGATAGGGCATACAAGTTTTGTGATGCATTTCCTTTTTTTTCTCTCCATTAGAGAGCAAGAAAAGGGAAACTTGCATAACTACTGTTTTCACTAAACAATCACTCTAATTGTTTTCAATAGTTAGTTATACTTTAACTTGTTGTGAAATTAAGACTGACAAACAAATTCTGACAATGTCAGGATATGAGGTATCTGGTACATATATAGCTGGGATTTTGGCTTTGGGTCTGTGCGATCTTCTCTGAATTTTCTGTTTTTAAAGTTGGCTACAGTAAACTAAAACAAAATACACAAGCATTTAGATTTAAATATTTTCAAATGAATTGGGCTTCAGAACTTTGCTGAAGAAAGGATAAACGTATAAGACACAAACCAAGCAGGAGAAAAAAGAAAAGTGACAATGAAATTGAGATGAATTAATATTAGTAATTGGTAGATTTTCAAAATTATTTTTCTTTCAGATCATTTGCAAAATAAATTGAATGAGCATTGATTCACTTTTCATTTCTCAGGCAGTGAAATAGTAGACTTAACACTCATTCTGAGTTTGATTAAATTTCATGTAAGGGAATTCCTCTGAGAATGCCCTTTGTACTGCTACACACCTGCTGAGCTATAGGAAACATAATAGCTCCTTTTGTTGCTCCATTTAAAGCCTTCACAATGGTGATGCCATCGTTTCTATGGACATTTTAACTTCAATCTCTGGAGCCAACTTTTGACAAATATCTGAATGTCTATCACTGATAGAGTTCACTAGCTTGCTAGAGTCTATTTGCAGGTATACGATAGGTTATACAGCTTCTTCAAGAGCTGTTTAAATCAGCTATGCTTTGTCTGCCATTATTTTTAAATAGGGATTTTCAATAAAATAAGATTTTTATATCTTTATATAAAGTGATTTTATGCTACCCTGAGCAGTACCTGAGCTTCTCTGTTTCCTTCAGGATTTGAATCGCAAAAACAGAGCTGATGTAGTTTAACCCAGCAGGTGGCTAAGCACCACATATTCATTCACTCACTTCCCTGCATATCATTGGAAAGGTGGAGAAAACTGGGGGGAAAAAAAAGTAGAACTCATGGTTTGAGATAAAAGCTATTTAATAAGATTGAAAAAAAGGAGAAGAATAGTAGTTACGACTACATAGATGCACAAGTAATTGCTCACCACCCCCTAGCAGATGCCCAACTAGCCCCCAAGCATGCGGAAGAGAGACAGATGAACTCCCAACCCCTTCAAAACTCTCATTTAGTGTGATGTCATATGGTATGAAATAGCCCTCTGACCAGTTTAAGACAGCTGTCCTAATTCTGTTCCCTCACAGTTTCTCAGGCCTCAGCCTCACTTCCTTCAGCAGCTTCTCATTAGACTTGCACTTCAGACCATTCACCAGCTTCACTGCCCTTCTTTGGGCACATTCCAAAGCCTTGATGTCTTTCTTGTAGTGAGAGGCTCAAAACCAAATGCATTACTCCAGGCACAACCACACCAGTGCTGAGTAGAGAGGGATGATCACTTCCCTAGGCCTACTGACTATGCTATTTCTGATACAAACCAGGATGCTGTTGGCCTCCTTAGCCACCTGGGTGCAGTGCTGGCTCACCTTCAGATGGCTGTTGACTAACACTCCAGGTCTTTTTCCTCCCTACAGCTTTCCTGTCAATCCGCCCCAAGCCTGTAGTGATGCACTAGGTTGCTGTCACCAAAGTGTCGGACTTAGCCTTGTGAAACCTCATACAGTTGACCTCAGCCCATCAATCCAGTTTGTCCAGATTCCTCTGTAGGGCCTTCTCACCCTCAGGCAGACAGACACTTCCTCCCAACTTGGCATCATCAACAAACTTACCGATGGTGCACTCAATTCCCTTGTCCAGATCATCAGTAAAGACATTTGTCTGAGGCTGGCACAGAGTTTCAAACCAACATGAGGTAATTAACATCACTCTGTAGACAGTTTTACACTTTAAAGTGTTTCTTTAGAGTTGTTTGCCTTTAAAATAGGAGGGCCCAGAAGTGATTATTGGCTGAAGACTTGGCCTAGGAGCAAATTAAATCAGCTTGGTACAGGAGAATGGGAGATGATGCCTTTGAAGGCAAGATACAAGCTGGAGTCTCTCTGCTTCCTCTAATCTGCTGCCTTAAACTCACAAGGCCTGGAAGACAGGAACAAAGGAGTCCCTGCTGAGATTCCAGTCAGAAGCCGTCACTCCAAAAGCTTAAGCTTGACCACTTTGGTCTATAAGTAAGAATTTGTACTGTCATCATTAGGAATTGTCAACTGACCAACCCACCACTACAGAAGATCAGCAACTGACACCAAGACATTGCTGGATTGAGGAATGGTGAGCCACTTTGCTCGTATATCTACCTTTCTCCTCCCATTTTCTATCTTATCACTTTACCTTCTTTTATTCTTTGTAATAGCCAGTGCCTACTATTGTCTTACTTGTAATGCTTAGTAATTAGCAAATAGCCAGTTTTACCTTTAAATAGAGTATTATTTGTTCTTAGAAAAGCTCTTAGTAAATCGATGTGTATTATTCCTCTGAGTCTTGGATGACTCCATCACAGTAACGACTCCTTCTGACTAAGGGAGGCTCAACTCAAGAGAAAGAAAAAGATTCACCTCCCTCAAAACCTACCATGTTGGACAAGAATACATTACACAAGGCTGGCCCCAATATTGACCCCTGGGAAGTAACAGTTGTCACTGGTTGCCATCTAGATTTAAGTCCATTCACTACAACTCTACTATCCCGGCCATCCAGCCAGATTTTACAAAGCAGAGGATATACCTGTCCAAGCCATGGAATGCCAGCTCCTCCAGGAGGATGCTGCAGGAGACAGAGTCAAAGGGTTTACTAAAGTCTATATCAACTGCATCTACTGTCTTTCCATCATTTACTAGGTGGGTCACTCTACCATAGAAGTAGATCAAGTTGGTCAAGCAGGACCTGCCTTTCATGATCCCATGCTGGCTAGGCCTGATCACCTAGTTGTCCTGCACATGCTGTGTGATTGTTCTCAAGACCATCTGCTCCATGCCTTCCCTGATACTGAGTTCAGGCTGACGGGCCTGTAGTTGGTTTTCCACCTGTGTTGGAACATCAGAAATTTTGACAAGATATTAGAAAAAAAAACTCATGAGAGTGGTTGGATCCTGCACAGATTATCCAGAGAGAATATGGGGTCTCCAAACCCAGTTCACATCTTGACTGGACCTGGGCAACCTGATCTTATTAGGCCTGTTTTGACTAGGATGTGGAAGTACTTGACAGGTTTCCTTCCATAAAGTATTTTACTGCAGCTGATCTTAGAAATTAAAACTGCATGCTTCTCTTTACATCCACTAATTTGATTTTTTTTTTTCCCCCCAGTCTACAACTCATGAGATCTAATGTTAACTGATCAAATGAAGAGACTATCAGCTGTTGTCCAGGCTTCGGCTGAGATAGAGTATTGGGACTCCTATATTAGAAATTACCACAAGTAAACTGAGTAGAAGAAATATAGTTCAAATTGATCTTGTGGGGTTTTTTGGAAGTGGAGGAAAAAGATGCCATGAAAATCTGACCATCAACTACACATACATAGTTTCTTATTCTTTTCTGGACCTGAATTGAGTATCTGATTTTATTCTTTCCTTTTGATTCTCTCTCTTACTTTTCATTTCCACTAAGTTCACATTAAGTTCTACAGATAAAGCCTACTTTTTTGTATTCAGTTTTTTTGTAAGCTACTTGGGGAAGTAGAGATTTATTCTAACTCTCACATTGTAAAATAACACATCTGTTATTTTATTGACCTCTACACAACTTCTCTCCACTATTTCTTTTCCTGTCTGAGTATCCTGATCTGTTTAGCTTCACCTGTTATGGAAACTTATCTATACCTGTTAGTTTGTGTGACCTGTCAGTCTCACTTCTGTGCTGAGGAAGTGAATTGAGCAGATCCTCCTGGAAGCAGAAGACAGGGAGGTGATATGGGAGAACAGGACAAGTCCTGTTTTAGCAACTCAGTGGCCTTCTGGACTTCAGACTACAGTGCCTTTGACAGAGTACTCCAGAATGTCCTCCTCTTCAAATTGGAAAGACATTAACTTGATGGGTAAACTGTTCAGTAGATGAAAAAAATGGCTGCAGAGTTGAGTCCAGAGAGTGGTGGTCAGTAGATTAATGTCCAGATTGAGATTGGTGATGAATGGTCAGTGCTGGGACTGACACTCTTTAATATCTTCATCAGTGACATGACACCAAGCTGAGAGGTGCAGTTCACGCACCAGAGGGGCAGGATGCCATCCAGATGGACCTAGACTGGCTTGAGTAATGAGACCAGGTGAATTTCATGAGGTTCAACAAATCCAAGTGCAAAGTCTTGCACCTGGGTCAAGGCAACGCCCTTTACCAATGCAAGCTGGGGGATGAAAGGGTTGAGCACAGCCCTGCCGAAGAAGACCTAGGGGTGCAAGTGGATGGGAAGCTGGATGAGCTAACAGTGCTCTCACAGCCCAGAAACCCATCCATAACCTGGGCTGCACCAAAAGAAGCATGGCCAGCAGATTGAGGGAGGAGATCCTGCCCCTTTACTCTGTGCTGATAAGGCCTCACCTGGAGTACTGTGTCCAGACGTAGAGTCCTCAGTACAGGAGAAACATAGACCTGTTTGTTGGAGTGCTTCTAGAGGAGGGCCACAAAAATGATTGAAGGGACAAAACACCTCTCCTATGATGACAGAGTGAAAGAACTGGGGCTTTTCAGCCTGGAGAAAAGACGACTGTGAGGTAACATAGTAGGGCCTTTCAATATCTAAAGGGAAGCTACAGGAAGGAAGATGACAGACTCATTAGCAGACTGTTGTGAAGTAACAAGGGGAACGGTTTCAAACTTAAAGAGGGTAGATTTAGGTTAGATATAAGGAAAAAGTCTTTTAGAGTGTGGGTCGCGAGGTACTAGTACAGGCTGTCCAGAGATATTATAAATGCCCCATCCCTGGAGACTGTCAAGGCAAGATGATCAGGCTCTGGGCAATCTGATCTAGCTGTGTATGTTCCTGTTCTTTGGGGACTGGGACTAGGTGACCTTCAAAGGTCCCTCCCAGTTCCAAGGATTCTTTGATCCTATTTTCCCAACAACTTTTTAAATTGGTGAGAATGGAAACTTACTTAGCTGCCAACACCCAATGTTGAATTTCTGCACAGCCAAAACATCTTTGCTGATAAATCGGTAGCTTTTTTGCTTATGCCTTCTAATTTTTAGTGTGAAAAAAAAATTCTTCTGTAATTGAACTCTCATTCTCATTGTTCTCTTACTGAAATACTTTTCAGGGAAAAAAAAAAAAAAGAAAAAAATCTTCTTTCCTCCCCCCCCCCCCTTCCCCATTTAAGCATGCATTTATATAAAAAAGAAACTTATTACCTTCATTTGAGATGACCTTATAACAGAGGCTAAGGACAGAAGCTGGCTATTCTTAGCTGAATAGCAGTGTACCTAAGCAAGGTCTCCAGCCGGTGTGTATAGTTCTATTCACTTGTATGGAATTTAAAGAGATTTTACATTTTATCTTTGACAGTTATGATGGACTGTGGCTTTTCTTTGATTGTAACTAAGAGTGGAAATAAAAAACAACACTATTTTAAATTTACAAGGCTGGGTTGTAATGACCAAGTCCTGTTTGCGTTCATAATTTCAAGATAAGTTGGTGTATAATCAAGATGCTATAATCGCAATATAATTGTTTAATCAACAGATATCAAGATGTTGTAATCACAATATAATCGAGAGAATCAAGCAAGGTAGACAGTGATCACAAAAGAGAATAAGTGGAAGAGCTTACCCTTTGGCTGAGCTCACCAGAAGACACCAGGAGAGATGATCTCCAGAAGAGATCCTTCCCCTTTGGTAGCCAGCTCTTAAATAGGTCTAGGAGGGGTGCAGCCTGGCTCCACCCCTTCCGGCAGCACAGGTGAATTGCCTTCACCTGTGCTCCTCTGGCTGACTCATGGCTTGCCTCAGGTGATTAATCAGAGGTTCAGGCCGTGACTCAGCAGTTCCCATACAGTTGGCATGGTGAAGAACAAAGTCAGGATGCTGAATTTCAGGAGATAGAATCCCAGCTGTTTAAAGAATGAGTGGGAGAGATCCTGTGGTTAATCTTCAGATTCGCAAAAACTGAAGAATGTGTGTTTAGGGCACAAGACTTCCCCTCACAGAGGCTGAGAATTTGTATTTTTAAAGGAAAAACAAAACTAGTGAAAAATGCAATATTCACAGAGAACAGTCTGCTGTACTTCCAGCTGCTATGCAACATTCACATTAACCCATACTCAATAGAAACTAATTCTATTGTGGATCTCAGTGCCAATTTGAATATTTTATTTTAAACACAATTGCTCATCTGATTTGGACACAGTATTGTAATAGATGAGAAATCTTAGCAGTCTGAAGTATAGTTTGAATGAACAGTGCATATGAATGGTATATAATGGAAGCTACCAATATTTCAGTGTTTACCCAAGCAAGTTAGACATTTATACTTACATAGTATTTCTTCCTTAAAGCCCATTTTTCTTGTTCTATAATATTTTTCTTGATAGAACTTGCACTTATGCTATTCATGCTAGCATTGTATCTGTGACAGATGCAGATCCCCAAAATATACTTCAGAATCAGATAAAATTAATGCCCAAGTGCCAATATAACATAAATCTGAGAAACACAGAGAAAATTTTGAGCAAAGTATGCACTAATTCTGTAAAACAGTTTTTACCACACTTAAACAACATGAAAGTCATTATGAAATACTTGGTAGAAGCAATACGGAAATTTCTCTTCCTTCAGGAATATTTGAGGAGATATTTTTCTATTTATCTCACTAGAGCCATATTGTGTAATGTTTCCTGCTTAGAAACAGTTGTATTTTTCTTTTGTAGTAAAGGACACAGTTCTCAGCAGAGACATCTGATCTGTATGCAAGTCAGGTAGCATTACATAAAAAAAAAGAAGCTTCAAAGCATCTTAGTCTGGAACCCTGCCTTCTCAGGAGAGAAGACTGTAAAAACAGGGCATTATATTAAGTGATGTAACAGCATTCATTTTTTGAACCTAGACTGACTTGCTCAAAGTCTCTCACACTTTCACTATACATGCCATGTGGACACTTCCAAAGTTTCCTGAAAACACATTCTAGAAATGTTGGGGTTTTTTTTCCTTTTTTTTTTTTTTTTTTCTCCAGGTCATACGCCTGCTAAAATTTGAGCTTTATCAAAATTCCTGACTCATTAGATGATTTGCATTTGTATCCTTATGTCTGAAGTCACTCATTTACTTACATTTTACTTACACACATTATAGAATAAGTAAAGCTTGTTAAGAGAACAGGACTTTCAGGATGAAATTGAGGTAGCATCAACCATACAAGTATTTTTTTAACTGCTTACGTATGAGGCTGGCTTTTAATGTGAGACTTTGGCTGGATTGCTGGCAGCAAGGGTATCGTCCCCCACTGAGACCAGAATAACAGACTATTTGCTCATAGATTTTCAGATATTTTTCTGTTCCTCTTGTCACAGAACAACTAAAAGCCTGCTTCTGTTCTCTGTGAGCCTGTTCTACTATCAATAGGCAAACTATCATTAGCACTTGTTGGTACAGGATAAAATTATATTTAACTAGTGTTGGGAAGCACAACAGAGATAGCAGAGTAGCAAGATCTCAGGCTTCAGCAAGCACGTATTCACTCAAAGACAACAGCAGGGAGCATAGAAATAAGGAAAAGATGCTGCTTACCTTCCAAAGGCCTCAAGTATGCAAGGACCTTCAGAGAAAAACCCTCACCTGCACTGCCAACCCTTAAATGAGGTCTGAGAAGGGATGGATCCTGGCTCCACCCATTCTGGTTACTCAGGTGCATTACACACATCTGAGCTCCTACCAGGTGTCAATCACTGTTTTAGGCTGTGACTTAGCATTTCCACTACAACTTGTGACTACAACTGAGGTTTTCAATAGCTGTTTTTTTTCCTGATGAAATCAACTTCAGATTTTAGCAAGAATTCAATCAGGCTTCTTTAGTGTTTGTAATAAAAATGAATTTGTATTTTAGGAACACTGATAATGATGAAGTTGAGTGTCTATGGGTAAGGATCGAGGGGCGTCATCTTGCTGGGGGTCTGTTATAGACTGCCTCAGGATGAAGAGATGGACGAGGCATTCTAGGAGCAGCTTGCAGAAGTTGCACATTCACCAACAGTAGTTCTCACGGGAGACTTCAACTTCCCTGATATATGTTAGAAATACAATACAGCGCAGAGAAAGCAGCCCAAGAGGTTTCTGGAGTGCAGAGAAGATAACTTCCTTACACGGCTGGTACAAGAGCCTACCAGGGGTGTTGCCCTGCTAGACCTGCTCTTCACTAACAGAGAAGGACTGGTGGAAGAAGTGAAGGCTGGGGACTGTCTTGGGCAGAGCAACCATGAAATTGTAGAGTTGTTCTTGGAGAGGTCAGAAGGGTGACTAACAAAACTGCTATCTTGAACTTACAGAGGGCAGACTTTGACCTGTTCAGGATGCTTGTTGCAAAGGTCCCTTGGGAGTCACTCCTTAAGGGTAAAAGGGTCCAGGAAGCCTGGATGCTCCTCAAGGTGGAAGTCTTAAAGGCACAAGAACAGGTTGTTCCTGAAAGGCAAGCCGTAGGGGAAGAAGACTGACGTAAATGAACTTTATTAGGATGCATTGCTCTTCTTGGAGCCTTCTTCCCTTCAGGTCTTCACCCTGCATTGCTCTACTGAGAACATCCTCAAAAAGATCAAAGTTTGCTCTACTGAAGTCCAGTAGTGAGCTTGACACGAGTCTACCTTGTCTCTCCAGTATCCCAAGCTTCTCCTGTTCAGTGTCCCAGTATTCAAGAAGGGCAAGAAAGAAGACCCTGGTAAATACAGGCCTGTCAGATGCAACTAAGTGCCTTACAAAGTTACATAGTATTCTGAAGAAGAGTATTCTGAGAGTTTTTGAAAAACACCTGAAAGACAATGTAGCCATTAGCAATAGCCAACATGGGCTCATAGGGCTAAAATCATGTTCAAAAAAACTTAGCCTCCATTTATGGCAAGTCTACCCACCCATTTTGCTAAAAGGAAGAAGTTGATATAATATTTTTGAATTACAACAAAGCTTTCAATACTGTATAGGACATAGTAGCCTTCTGGACAGTATGTTCAGCAGACAAGAATATAAGACAATGAATGGGCTGATGGGTTGAACTCGAGAAAACAGTGACTAGTTAGGTTCCATTTTAGAGCATGTTCTCTTTAATCCCTTTATTAGTCAGCTAAATGCAGGACTCAAATGTTGTTATGGTTGGAAAGAAAATCATGGAGAAATGGAAGGAAACAAACAGAGAAGGAATGCTCACTCATATTTAAAGATTCAGGCTTGTGATGAAAGACTCCACAAAGAAGGGATCTCCAATCGGAGGTCCTTCCCCAGTGGCAGTCAGCCCCTAACTGGGGTCTAGAAGAGGTGCAGCCAGGGTCCACCACCCCTTCTGGTCACACAGCTGAATTGCCTTCACCTGTGTATTACAGATAAAATAACAATACTAATTACGTGTATTTCTAACTTGTCTCAGTCACTTTTGAGCATATCATTCTTAAAAATTACTAGAGATGATTACATGGTAATCTTTCTTGTATTTTTGAAAATCATATCCTGGAACAAGGTAAAAGGCCCCAAGATAGATATAAAGCAATGTTTATACAAATAATAGCATAGATATGCTAGGAAATGTAATACTATTAAACCTGATACACACGTGTACGCACACAAATAAAGTGTGTGTTTATTTGTGATAGTTGAGATTTGCAGAAGTATTTGGTAATTTAAGACATTTTATTTTAAGTATAGGTCAATAAGGCGATGTAAACAAGCACATCATTTTTAACAGTAAGGCATCGCTTAAATACTTTTTATTCCCAGAATAAGTAGTCCCTCCAAACAAACAGAATGTGAACTGATGACCAACATAAACACTTTTCTGCTCATTGAGACTCTGGCAGTTATCCTTTTTTCCAGTCTGTAACTCTTTAGAATTCTTTTCACTTTGAAAAATAAACACAGGGACTGGTTTCCCTTATTTCTTCCTCCCCTTTCACATTGTCAAGCAATGTAATCAAATGAAATTGCTTAGCTCTTTACTACTTTCACCAGTACTTGAAAGGGTTGGCAGGTGAGTGACTTCTTTGATTGAGAGCGAGCTCCAGATAAAACTAATCATGAGCTTTTTTAGCTTTTTTTTTTTTTTTTTTTTTTCCTTCCATCTGAAACAGAGGGACAAATGACCAGATAATAAGAGTTTCTATAAAGTCTAAAAAAGATTTGGATTTATATAGTAAGTAGAGATTTTGCTAATATTCATTTAACAGATAAATTAATTCTTGGTAGTGCAAGATTTGGAAGCAAGTAAATCACTGTTTTAGTTAGTGGCTGAATTCCTATGTAAGTTTCAGGAGCAAGAAAATAATAATAATAATAATAATAATAATAAAGTAATATTAATTTTAAAAAAGCAAAGGGAGGTAGGAAAGGGAAAACCCCTGTGACGTTTAGCTGCCATCTTACAGAGGAAGAATCTAATGGTAGTATGATAGCCCAGGCTCAATTGTTTGGACTGTGGAAAAGTCACAGGGAAGAAAACAGGTGGGCCACAGACCAGTCCTCTTAGTGCAAGTTTAGTCTTGAGTACTTTTGAGTAGGTCGTTCTTCACTGTCCAAGTGCCATGAAAAGTTATTAATCCTGAGTATAATGTAGCTCCATCAGGACAATTATTACAAGAGGATAATTTAACCTTTCTTCTCAATGTACTGTTATCCTGGTGCTGTACTACCAGGTTGTATCTGACATTTTGACATAGCTTCCATTATTTTATCCATCACTGAAGTGTGTGGGTGTGTCCTTTCTTTCTTGGGCTTTTGGTTTGTCTTGGGTTACAAGAGGTAAATATAATGAAGAATAATTGAAAATAACAGCCAGTTATTATATTAACTAATACATGAACAAGAAAAAAATTGCTTTTTATCCTCTCTAGAAAATAAACATTCATCCTTATTTGCTGCAGAATTTTGGTTGGCTGCCATGTCAGCTTGCTGATGAGCATTGTCTTCAAACTTTTCTTTCAATGTCTTTTGCTGATTCAATCCCATAACTAAACTAAGTAAGATTTTAAAGACAACTTCCCTTATGCCCTGCCTGGATTAAAAGCTCATCTTCTGTGATTCAGAAAGACCTTTATAAATGAGTTCATAAAAAAAACATAAATATTCTTACTCACCAACACTAAGCCTAGATCAAGGTGTGTACTGAACTGTTGCAACTAGTTGAAAATGTCTTAACATGGCCTAGGAATGCCAGAACTCACAGCCTTGTCAGACATGAACTAACAAGCACTACGGAATTTTGCCCATAGTATTGTGATTCATCAGACTCGATTAATATATTCTCTTGTCAGTGCCATACTTTCCTTTTCCTTCAAGGGAAGCCTTTAATGAATGATGTATGATATAATGTATGAATTACAAGAATCTTCCAAAAATAACTAGAGCAAGTGGCAGGTTTTTGCATTATATGATTATTCAAGTGACCCAAGCAGAACAATGAAGGAAAACCACTTCTTTTTTGTTTGTTTGCCTTATGAGGCTTTTTAGGTTCTGAACAATCATTATCACTCTGGGTTCTCACACATACATGTAAGCATGTGTAAAATTACAATTTGATGAACAGGTTGCTTAAAAAAACTTTAAGAATCTCTTTTCTACTCTGAAATTCTCTTTCTGTTGTTGCAATGAGTAAAAAAACTCTGCCTCTTATTCCCCAGTATTTCTATGTATGTTTGGCACTTTAGTATACTCTTTCACATAACAGTTACTTAGAATTCCTTTTTTTCTTAAAGGTTATTTCTTCTTTTGTTTCATATGAGAATAAGAAAATTCAGTTCTAGACAAACACAGGAAATAATCAAGGGTAAGCATTGACACTGCATTTGACATTGCATTTTAGGTAATAGAAACCCCATGCAAATACCAAATTTTTTTTGCTCATAATCTTAGTTATATTAATTTAATGCAACATGGTTTCCAGATCTCCACATAGCATTACTACTTTATCTTGGAGGTTACATTGCTCTACTACATTGCTTGGAGGTTATCATCTCTCTGCCTTCTCTAGGCTGTGGAACAGAAGATACAATGGAGAAGCTGGAGGCACATCAGGTAAAATCATTAGTCTGAATGTTTCATTAAGTAGGACATGTAAATGACTCAGTGCAATGCTTATTCAGATGTGAGCTACCAGTTGTACCTGTCAATAGAAGCAGTTGCAGAAGGACTTTTATGTGACACTGATTTTGTTGCAGTGTATTGAAGAATGTGTTATGTTTAAACTGTGGAGGTGGTTAATAGTTTACACCTGAAAAGTAAGTGCTTCTTAGGACAGAACAAGTCTACTTTTAATTTCTAAGACTTTGAACTCTGTTCCTCAACACATAAAGAATCATGCAAACACATGCTGCCATGCAGTCTGTAGTTCATATTTCATATTGTCACACCAGCAACTGAACTGCAGCTCAACCCAAACTATCATCCACAATGATATTATTGAACATGTTTCTTGTAAACCTCCATGAAACATGTATGGATTAAAACAACAAGCAATACCACTGCCTGCTGTATAAATCAGAAGAGACATAAGAATTAGAAAGACTTAAGTAGAAGTTGCTTAAAGAAGGAAGGAATTCAAGCAAACTTTGCTCATCAGTTTCTGGGATATTCTTTTTCTTTTCTCAAAATTTCTGTCAAAGATTTGTTTCCAGGTTTGATGGGTTGACTCTGGACAGCTCGTTTCTTAGTGCCCACCCAGATATTCTCTCTCTCCTCCTTCTCAATAAGACAGAATAAAAATAAGATGAAGTCCACAACTGTTCTTCTCCTCCACTCCTCCCTCACACTTCTCCCCTGCTCTACAGTGTGCTGCTCTCAGCAGGCACAGTCCTTCAGAAAATATCTACCTGCTCCAAGCATGTACTCTGCATATATGCAGTGGTCGATGGAGGTTGTGTGTTAGTTCAGGTGACTCTGCATTGTGTACCCAGTGTTATGAATGCTATTCTCTGGGTCCCAGCTCTTCCTAGATGATCTGCAGAGAATCTGAACCTTTGCCTTATGGTTTTATTGTCCAATATTAAGACCAATTTGCATCACAATGCGAAGCCTATTCTATTGAGGTAATTCGAGATCTCTGAAAATAATACTGTCAACTATGACAATTGTTATTTAAATCTTTAATATTTACACTTCACCTTCCTCATTTTAAGATATTACTGTAATTGCCTTGAACTTTTAATAGACATATTTATAGTTTAGCAGCTTCTGATTCTGAAGAACTTTCATGGTAAAAAACATATAGTTTAAACAAAGCTGAAGAAATATTTAAGATCACCCCTTACTTCAAATTTTAAAAAATTACAACATAGATATTTAATTGATACTTTTTTCTATTTTTGTAAGAAAAAATTGTATAGAATGGATTGCAAACAACTTTTAAAATTCTGGAATGTCAATGACTTTACTACTACAAAATGTGAACCATTAGGTGGGTAGAATTATTCAATTAAGTGTGTAACTTTAACACCTAGGTAATGACTGTTGATTTCACTGCCTACAGAAATGTGAAATGGAAGTAGAAGCTGTAGAAATCGCTGTTATTACTTTAGCTCTCACATCCATTTTCCTGTAAAGTGGAAATTTTCAGTCTCAGAAGTAGTCCTTGTAATCATTGTAAAGGAGTGTGCAGTAAACAAGGTAAAAATAGGAGAAATATGTGCTGATTATGAGAAAGTCCTCTTGATAGCATATGAATATTACACAAGACTTAATTTGAAATGGTTTGAATATTCATTTGGTAGAAGTACGGCATAGTATGTTGAGTTCTGTTGGCAATGCAGATTCACAAAGACTACCTGCATGTTTATTAGGCTTAAGGGGTCAAGATTGTTTTTTCTTAAAAGGCTTTGGAAACACTTATCAATTTAGCTTGACAAAAATTTTCCACTGTCACCTAGCTCAAAATACATGTTTTTTTTTTGTTTTTCTATAGAAGTAAACCTGTTTTTAGTAAGTTCTGGTCTCAGAAGTGTTTAGTTATTAATCAAACACGAATTTAACTGATTACATCTCTCTTTTCCCCCCAGCTATGATAATGACCTATTTTAACTCTGCCTATTGTAGCGTAATATTTGATTACCAATTTTTGAAGATTACAGCAGATACTGTTTTGGTCTTGTCTGTATCCTGTTTGGTTGCTCTAGAGTTCACTGCAAGTCAGTAAAGGTTTTTCTCAGACACTGCCTGCTATGTCAAGTGGTAAATCCATACAGTGATTAAAGATCCACAAATGGTTTCTCAGTGTTTTCAAAGCTTCTGTCATAAACTGAGTACCACAGAGAATAGAAAGTTACTTTGGTTTCTCTCAAGGATCATAAAGTAGGTTGCTATTTCAGCCATCTCGGATGTTTTTCTGAAGATAAGTACCTGTGCATTAGCTTCCATTTTTACTACTCTCTGATCTTTTCTTAATCTCTACTATCCATTCTAGCATAGGATAAACAGTAGTTGATACTAAGTTGTTTTAAATCAAGCTATACCAATCCAGATTTCTTGGCATCTTTGCAATTAATCTCAAGGCAGAATGCTAATAAAGTGAAGATAGGAATGTTTTCTGTTGTTGTTTTCTTTCCTACAGTTTTAATCATTTTAAATCTAATCAGTAGCCCCAGTATTACCAACCTGCCATTTCATCTCCTAACATGGCATGAATCTAACTGTGCATATATGTCTTCACTATGCAAGTGCTGGGACACTGCACAAGTGTAATAAAGACATAACAAATGTTTCCAGTATGTACTTCAACAGGAAATCTTGTTATGAAGATTTACACCACAAAGAATGATCAATGTGATTCTCACACTGCTACTTAAAAGCACTCTTCTTCTCCTAGCTTAAATTAACAGCACAGCGTGTAGATGCTTCTGCTGCACTTAATCTGTTTCCATCAATATGTTGAAAGCAGGTTAGTCTATGTGTGCTGCAATTTTTAAGAGCTTGCATTTTAGAAAATGATTAATGTATCACAAGATTAAACTAAGTCAGTTAAGCTGTTTTCTGAAGTTGACTCAGGATAGCACTGTATTTACTACTGTTCTGTCTCCAGGTTATTGCTTGATCTGATAGTAGGAGTGTGCAGTCATTGAGTCAGGTTTTGACAGGGTAGCAATTATTTTTGTGTGTAGAGTTTGTGCCCTGAAGCTTCTAGGAGATTTCTGTGCTTATTTCTGTGCAGTACTGTGAGGTCATGTATATTGTCAGACATGCTTATACTAAATAAAGCAGTCTAATGACATCCTGTGGTCAATTCCAACCCCTACAATTTTGTGATTCTGTGACATTTTTGTATTGCATTTTCAGTCCTTGTGCAAATTTTCCTGTTGTTCTTTTGCTTTTATCGTTTTATGAGTTTGTTCTGAACGTGTAGAACGTACTGGACCATCTTTGAATATCTCACAGTAAAGAATGTACACTGTTTAAATGTTTGAATATATATTTAGTTTAAGTTTGACGTCAAGAATTCAGTTCAGATGATTTTCTAATAGGAAAACATATATTCTCTATCCTGAAATGTCTTCATCTAGGGTCTTTTCTGGGAGTTGTTTTCCTGTCTGTAGATTCTGCCTTAGGTATTTCGTTAAAACTATTTGATCACTATGATAGATAATTACATGGTTTAGCTGTTGTATGTCCTTTTGTGCAGAGAAGTGAGAAGAAATCCATCATATATCATATTTCCCAATAGCAAAAGTTGAATTTTTTAGTGCCTCATGGTAAACCATGCATCTCAACCTGTGGTTGTAGTGCATGGAAGAGAGGAAAAGAGGTCACATGACACAGATACTACAGATTTTACAGTGTGAAATAACGCAGAACTGAGGTAGAAATCTATGATTTTAAACTGAAGGACTTTTAAAATAAATTTTGAAATGTGCTGGTGTGATCAAAATATTCTCATCTTGTTTACCCTACTGACACAGTTCTGAGGAAGACAAGAATTCTGTCTTCTTAAAGAGGTGAGGAATTTTTTTCTCTGAAGAGCTGTGGGTATGAATGAAGGGAAGAGTAGTCCGGGAATTTGCCACACATAAGAAGTTACAAGGAAACTATTTTTCTGTTATAAATATTGGTTTGTTCTAACATATTTATTGTCACTGAAGGTGAACTTCCTCCCTTCCGTTCATCCTCTCTTCCCTCCTCTCCTCTCCCCCTTTCTTTCCCTTCACTTACTTTCTACTGTGTATTCCTCTTCTCTTTTCTCTAATCTCTTTTCCCTCTTCAACTCCCATCCCTTTCTTTTCTTCCTTCCCTTCCCCTTTTTTCCTCCTCTTCCACAATACTTACTGTCTTTTGAGAGTTTTGACAGTCATAATACAGACCAGCTTCAGGTTGGTGCCAGGGATTCAGCATCCTTTAGTAGCTGGAGCACATGGCTAAGCTTTTGGGTTGTCTCTGCTAGATTAGTTTCATCCAAAGAAATTAAATTTGTGTACTGTAAGACTGTTTTATATTGCGAAAAAAAAAAAAAGAAAAAAAGCCAGAGAAATACTCCTGATCCAAATGAAAACATTAATGTGGGTACATTTGCAAGTATAGTAAAAAAAAATTCAGAGAGTTTGAATTCAGTAACTCATACAGATTTTGTGACAGCTGTACATGCTTATTATAGCTTATTATGTACAGCTTATGTATACTTATTACTTATGTATATATATATACTTATACTTATACTTATTACTTATGTATAATATATATATACTTATACTTATTACTTATGTATAATATATACTTATTACTTATGTATAGCTTATTATACATAAGTACATGCTTATTATGTAGAACTTATCACTTCAGTGTCTTTGCAGAGGATAAGAAAATAAATTAAGAAGTAAATTATTTGTCAAGTAGCACACAGGATTCTGGATGCAACAAAGAAATTCATCTCCATTTAAAAGTAGCAGGAATGGAATCATGGTCTGACAGTTTAATGCCCCAGTTCTGCAACAGTACTCAGCATATTTCAATATCTTTGAAGCCTCTCTGAAGCGCCCTTTGCAAGACAGGCCTGTGGATAGACATTATATGATATTGCTCATCATTTAGAGATTTCTTTCTTTTAAATACTGCAAATTCTCAATTCTACAGATTTCTTTTAAATACTAAAAATCACTAAAGAAACACCTTGATTGTAAATGGTAAAGAAATCGAAAAGTTATCAAGAAAAAATGATTCATCTGGGAGTGATTCATGATACAATCTTCCTGCACGTATTAAGGATGCAAATATGTTGAAGTGAGTTTTAAAATGAAGAAAAAGATTGCTTAGCCTTGCGAGTCTCAGCTTGAGGCATTGTGAGCATTAAGGTTAAATCAGTTCAAGATCTGATCCTTCCTCTGTTTGAGACATAAGATTGCTTCATCGGTGTTAAATGCACGCTAAAATGGGAAATGCAAAGTTGGTGACAATTTAACAAACAGTTGATTAGTCACGAAAGCTGTGATACAGATGAAATTTGCTTGCTTACTGGTTGAGGCTTATCAAGCTCTTCATATTTTGTTTTTCCTAATGTAAGTCAGAAGGGAATTTGTTCATTTCTGTAGATAGGGATAACTTAGGTTGGAAGGAAACTACTCACTTAGTCCAGCGTCCTACTCAAAGCAAACCCTATGCAAAGTTGTATCAGCTTGTCTAAGGTGTTGTATAGATGACCGTTGGAAACTTGTAATGGTGGCAATTCCACAGCATCTCTGGGTAGGTTCTCTTCTGCTTAATCACTGTCACAGTGATTTTTGTTTCCTTGTGTCATATCAGGATTCCTTGCTGCAATTTACATCTGTTGTCTTTGTCCTTTGTCTATGTCCTTCTTCTGGGCATATCTGAGTAGATTCTGTCTCTATTGTTCTGAGAGGTAACATCTGCCTGGGTAACTGAAAACATACCAACTAGATACCTCTTTCGCAGTCTTTTCTTAAAAACAAATCTAGATCTCTCAGTCTTTTCTCATCTGTCATGCTTTACAGGCTCTGACCATCTTGTTGAACCTGCTCCAGTTTTTCAGGATCTTTCATCCATCTGAGGGTTTTAAACTGGGCAGTGCATTCCAGTTGAGCCTGGTACTGAATAAAGGCGAATAATCACTTCCCTTCACCTGGTGACTACACTCATCTTGATGTGCATAGTTAGCTTTCATTGCTGCAACAACATATTGCTTATTTATGTTACAATTGATGTCCACCACAACACCTCTGAGTCCTTCTCTGTAAAGTTCCTTTGCAGTCAATCAGTCTGTTCTTCAAAGCCAGAAATGGGGAAGGGAAGAACATCCTACAGTCATATAAATTACTCTGGTTTGTTGATATTTATTTTAACTATTATGTTAAAATTTTAACTGTATTGAGTTATTCCTGAACATGCTGTGTTTGCTGTGATTACTTTGCCAAAAATAAGCATTTGAATTCTTACATTCATGCTTACTATAAGGCTACACTAAGTATCTTTCATCAGCTGGTGAATTTTCCAACATAAAACTGTTATTGTGGGTGGTTTTTTTCTCTTTTTTCTTTTCTTTTCTTTTTTTTTTTTCCCAGTATATCACAATAAAAGTTTCAGCTGTACTATTTGTAATAGAGATATGTTTAAAGATTATTTAGTTTTTCTCTATTCATACTGGAAAGGAATGTATGGTAAAAATATACCAAAGATTTTTAAATGGAAAGCTTGCTCCAAAAATTATGCATACTTAGTTACTGTGAGAGTAAGTTCCTAGCTGATGTAAATTAGTACTGAACTGCTGATTTGAGTGAAATACTGCATATTTACACAATCTGAGAATAGAGCTTTCTACTTTTGATACATCCAATATAATTAATAAATAGCCAAAATAAACGAGTCACCTTACAGAACATAGTTGTTCAGCATGATCTACATTACAGCAGAAATAGTGATGACGGCACTTTGCTTTTCTAATTAAAATATAATTAATTCGAATTACAGATTTCTTTTTATTATTCTGATTCCAGATATATCAGTGTATATTTTAGAATTCTATTGTCTTATTTTTGAAAAAAATCATTTTGCATTTCTGTTTTTCCAACATGAAATCCTGCAGAGAGGAAGGAAAAACTGAAGGCTTTTTTTTTTTTTTTACACTGAGAAATAATTTCAGTCACCTATTTTTAATCAATTCTAAGTTGCTTTGTATAAGGCTACTCTAAGTATCTTTCATACAGTTTCCAAGTGAAACTATTGGATACTCTCTCCAGTATTTTAAAGAAAAAAACAGTAGAATTTTGGTGAATTTGAATCTGAACAGCACTGTAAGTAAAGGTTTTGAGAGAACAAAACAAAATACACGCTGGCAGATCTGTTACATTGCCCAATTAACTTCAGTTAAAAAAGAAAATATTTTGCATTGTTTTTGACAAAAGTGGAAATGTATTATATATGGAGGATTGTTTACTATCAATAAGTCAAATCACCTATAGCATATCACAGATAGTGCCTAAATAAACATAGAATCTGTTGAAACTTAATTATATCTGTAATCTTACTTTCTGTGCAAGGTGTCAAGAAACATTTTACTTCCAACAGCATCTCTAATGCCTTTTCAGGGGCACTATTAATGCAAGAATGCTGAAGATATATTTCAAACTGCAAAGAACTGGTTTGGCTATATCTGTTCTAGGATTCTTTTCAGATATTCCTATGTTATCTCCATCTGTAACATAAAAATTAACATTATGCTTTGTAGAATCTATGTTCTGAATAGTTTATTATGTATCGTTTCAAAAGAAAGAAAATTATTTAATTCAACATCATAATTCAGGAGAAGAGAAGGGGGGCTTACGAATATCTCCAGTTTGGATATCTAATCTCAGCTTTCTTAAATAGAACAGTTTGTTTAGAAAAAGGTAATTGACATTCTTCTGTTCATGAAATCCCCCTTGTAAATGTTCCAAGCTAAGTACCAATATGTTAAGACAATACAGGACATACTAGTCATGTTTAACAATCCTGACCCAAATCACTGATGTGAGGATAAACTGTTGGTTGTTTTTTGGTTGTTTTTTCTTTTCTTTTTTTTTTTTATTATTTTTAATTTTTGGTTGTTATTTATCTATTTGTTTATTTAGTTATGAAAATAAAACTCCCAAGAGCAGAGGGGAAAAAAGATCTATGCAAAATAGGTGCAAACAAATTGACAATTAGGAAGATAAAATCAAATTCTTAATATCTGGAATGCATAAAATAAAATTAAAAAAAAAAAAGATTTCCCGGTGAGTTTAGATACCCACTAACATGTGCCCAAATACACAGCTGGACACATGGAATTATCAAAGTAAGGTCAAAAGAGAAGAGAGTTTTCATTAATGAGAAGAAAGGAAAATAATGCTAAAATTTTGATGAAGTTTTTCTTATAATACTCCAATGGATTTCTGGAAAAAGTCAAGAAAGAGTAACATGTGTAGTAGTAGTGGTAGAAAGTAGACAGCTAGGATATCAAGATCACATACCATAGCATGCTGATATTTGTGAGGAAAAATCTGAGGCTTACACTGAGATGAGTATAATATAAATAAACACAATGATTCTTCATCATGAGCTTCAAGTCTTCTCCTATGAGTTATTACTTTGTATTATTCGAATGTATGAAATCTCATGTTCCAAAATGTTCTCCTTTTGGAAAAAGAAAATTGCAGAGTTTGCAGTATTCTTATCTGTACAACAGCTTAACACAAAATTATGCTTAAATGCCTAAAAAATAAGAATTCAATTTTGAATGTTTTTACAACATATATACTGTCGTACGTAGTATAAATGACTGCCAGGTGCACAGGTAGATTTGAGCAGGTGTGGAACTCACTAGCTATAATGTGTGTATAACATCACACAAACTTTTCTTCCTACTTAACTATAAGCAGAATTTTGATGCTTGATGCCAGTGTTGTTGCACATTTACTGGTATTTCTCAACCCAGCTAATGGAAGGCTTGTCCTGGTATGTCTATCTAGTCTGAATTATACATCTGAGTTATAGCAGAAGATTACAGCTTTACCTGTAACTTGAACTGTGACTCACTGGTATTTGCACACACTGAGCAGAATGGCAGCATCTTCTGAACTGAAACTATAAATTTCCTTGCCTTTTAAGAAGTGAAAGTTGTGTCCTGACAGGTATCTAATGTGTCAGATGATTCTGATATATGTTTTATTCAGAAGAGCAGAGGAAAAAAAACAACTAAGATCAAATTGTTTCTCTCTTTTTTTCCTTATTTATTTATTTATTTATTTATTTATTTTAATCTAATTGTGAAATGCCGTATAAATATTACTAGTGAGGGACTTCGAAATTCCATCATTCCTTTTTCATTTGCATACACATTATGTTTTTATTAACTGTGTTATTTTTTTGGGAATATGGTAGAGGAAATAGCAACAAAATGTATTCAAAATCATACTGGCTTCTAAATGATGTTGCAGCTTGGTTATGATTATTTTTCCTTTACAACCCAGAAGACCTCAATAACGTACATAGAGCTAACTTCAGGCTCTGCTGTTTGAAAATCTCACACATAGCTTCTAAGGAGTCAATGTGTTTTCTTGTTTCTGCTACTAATAAGTAAGCTCTCCAAAGTCGGTTCTACTGTAACTCATGGATCGGAAAGCTTGCCAGAGAGAAAAACCATACGTAGACCAGTGCTTCACAAGTAATGTATGTGTTTATTGCTGATGTACTGCAATTTGTTGAAATAAGCTTTGTTAAAATATAATTCTGATAACCATTCTGGATTCTTTGTCAGGATAATGTCTGAAGCTGATTTTAGGAAATTTTACTGGATTTCTTAACATTTGTTTTGCTTTGTGTAATACACTCAAAAATAATATTTTTAGGAGAGTCTGGCCTGAAGTAACAACAAAGCATTTTTTTCCTAACTGTCCTTCTAAACACGAGTTAACAGTAAGCCTCAGTAAATGAACTGTCAATAGATTGTATGATTTATTTAAAGTAATCATCCAGCCAAATCTCTGTGGTAAACCAACCATTCTCAGTGCTCTTCTTCTGTACAGAAACTAAACATGATGGAGCAAAAAAATCTTACCCTTTTACTTTGTGACTTGATGGGCTGTGTACCACTTAATGCATCAAAGGACAATGTCAGTGACCTTCATGATGCCCAGCATTGTCCATAACGCCTTACATAAATCCTCTTAGTGCCAAGTAAAGCAGAACTTGATTCCAAAATCTCTTGTGGCTGGATTTTAATTTTAAAATGACATCAAAAGGAAGAAGAAGAGGAAGATTACACTAAGGTTGGAAATACTTCATACACAACTACATGAAGGATTCCTATTGCAAATAGCAGTAAAATAGTCTTAATTTTAAAACTTAATCTAGATTTGTTTGTGGGGACTTACTGTCTCCCAGTGCAAGATACTAAAAAAAAAACAAAAACCCATGCTGCCTTACAGTTCATTTGCTTGAAGGGGTAGGACTGCTTCATACTTTGCTTTGCTTTGCTGAAATCCTGAAAAGATTATTTTTTGCAATGCTAATCTGAAAATTAAAAAAAAAAAAGCAACACACAAACACCACCTGAGAATGGGAAAATAAAACTGGCTACAAACATAAATGGCTGGGGTAATTCAGTGAGATCTTTGCCTCAGTCTTCACTGAAAGCCAGGCTTCTTGTGTCTCTCACATCCCTGAACCTACAGCCCTGAACCTCTAAGTGGGGGCCGGGACAGCAAAATCCTTCTCACTATCAGAGGAAGTCCAAGAATGTCTCATGATACTGAATGCATAAAAGAAAATTGCATCCCAGGATTCTGAAAGAACTGGCTGATGTGGTTGCCAAGCCACTCTCCATAATATTTGAAATGATGTGTCTTTCAGGTGATGAAGGGAGGAAGGGAATCATTACTCTGATTTCATAGAAATGGAGGAAGGAAGACCTAGGGAACTACAGACCAGGGAGCCTTACCCTGTTCCTGGGAAGATAATGGGGCAGATTCCCCTGGAAGAAATGTGAAGATATGTGAGGTAAGAAGGTGATTTGGTAACTGACCAAAAAAAAATTTTGAGGTCCTGTTGTAGATGGAAAAAGACTAAATTCTTAAATTTTATATTAGTCCATGCTATTTAATTCCTCCCATTTTCAAAAACGTCAAGTTTCAATTGACTCAAAAATAAAAAGGTTACTATTTAGAAGTTGTCAGCACTTTCAAGTGGGGAACAATTTCTTTAACACTTTTTCAAAAATTTCTTTGAAATTGTACTGTCCAAATTTTACCTTGAAATACATATACAAAACATTCAGGTATCTCAAATGTATTTTTATCTCAGAAAACCACGGTAATATATTTTTTAAATTTCAACTAAAAATTTTCCAAACTTTGCCATTGAAGTGGGCAAGTTAAGTGTAACTCAAGTGTAATTCATTCTTTTGGTATTTAAGCACTTGACAAATTCAGTGTCTATTTGTTTGTAGGTAAGCACTTCAGCCCCCAAAAGGTGAAGCACAGAACAGTTAAGTGACTTGCTCACGCATTTTGGTCTTAAATTAATTACGAGCTCCTTAAGAAAAAATACAGTGATAAGCAATTTAATCACTAACATATTACTGAGATTCAGATTCACAAAATTTTTTTTTGCTATACTGTATCTATTCCGTATGAAATTTGGCAGTAGACTTCAATGTGGAAAGCTGATTGAAAACAGAAGGCAGGTACTGCTGTCATTTGAAAAGTACAGCAGTTTACCACAATATAACTTGATGTATAGTATTTTTCAGGCTTTCCAAGAAAGCAAGTACCTAAAATGATAATGTAAGCTCTAAGTGTAACCTAACAGCTTTCTAAAACACCTTCTGTTATGGAGGGGAAGCGGAAAAAAGGTCATTTTTGAACTTGGGATTTCTATTTACTTAACGAAATGCTTTCTCTATGGCTAAAGCCAAGTGCATGTCTATCTGTCTATCTTCGGATATTGACATTTTTCTCAGCTGCACTTCACTAAAAGGAGGGGAAAATAAATAAACTGTGTACCTACTCAAACCTACTGGACCCTGAAATAACGCGACACACTTGTGCTGTGCTTAAAAAAAACACCAAATATCTCAGGTGTAAATCTTCTCTTTAATGTCAAGGATTATTCCTCTGTTACTTGTGTGTTTCAGCACAGTAATTCTTTTTCATAGTATAGCTACCAAGTTTATCTGGATCAGAAATCCAGATGGCAGTTGTAGTTAAATGATTCTCACTAGTGAAAGATGAAATGTTCTGCAGTTGAAGAGTTCACTAAAATGTGACTGAAGAAACAGAAGCTCAATTTTCAGCTCTGTTTGTTTGCTGAGAATTCATTAGAGAATTCCCAGCCATACAACCCATCACCAAAAGTGCTGAGGATATATCACTGCAGTTCCAGGACACCTGCAATCCAGAGCAGAGTTGGGTATCAGTGGGATCTTTGGGCATCTGAGATGGTGCCAGAGACCAGACACAAGTGACAAATGTTTTCTTACGGAAAGGGTAATACAGTGGATCCTGTGGCAAATATCTTCTTTTCTTTAAATCTACCTTATTTCAATAAGGAAAAAACACATTTCTTCATTGTTGTGATGTATTTGGTGATAAATTAGTTCTCTGTAATATTTTTTTCTCTCATTCCTTAATTCTGTGCTAATGGATAATCCCTATTCTCCTCTCTTCCTTGGTGCAAATCTCATTGCCCATTTTTATGATGTCTTTGTGTGCCTCACTATCACATACATCATACTAACTTTCTTCTCTCATCATTGAGGGTGTTGAGCAAAGATAAGAAAAGAGAAAATGGAGATTTCTCCTAGAAGATTTCAGTTCGTATTCCTAGATAGATCTGGGTACTTAAAGGTGGCTCCTGAAGGGAAATTTTGGCTATATGAAGGAAATGATGGTATGTTTGCTAGTAGACTAATGCCCCTAGATCAGGGTCAGTTATCCTTTGCTCTAGGGGAAAAATTCCCAGCAATGCAATGTACATTGCTGTACATTACATGCAAGTACAATGATTTGGGTATATTAATGTAGATACAAAGTATTAGACTGAAAAGGAGCAGCAATCCTTTAGTAGAGAAGACGACTTGCTTCCATTCTTTTATTTGTTGGTTCTTCCCTGTGCTGGGAGTCAACAGATCAGCAAAAGCAGTATTTAACTTGTCTGATTCCTTACAGATACTCTCTAATGCCAACATAGACAGCATTTATGCTAAGACTGTAAAGAGAAATTGGGACAATCCAATGAATATCTGTAGAGAACTAGATGGCCCTCGATTTGTTACACGATAGTGTATATGCAGTTATTAACACTTCATGTTATTGTGGCATCAGGCAGAACAGAAGAATATATAGAGAAAACGCTTTGATGATAATCTCGATGACACCTCCTGGTGTTTAGTAGAGGTCTGTGATAAGCTGACTTCATGGTTACCTGATTGGTCTTGTTTGAAGAAACTGTTTTTGATAATTGTTTTTGTTACTGCTGTATGTATAATTGTATGCTTAATGATACAGTGCTGCAATTATTGTTCTGACAATATTATATCTCTGTTGGGGGATGTAATGAATTGATACAATGAGGGTTAGAGCATGTTAGTTACAAACCCTCAAGAGAAAAGGATGGATTGATGCAAGTTGCATCTTGATAAGTCCCTGTCATGGTTTTGTGATTTTTGTTATTGGCATTCCTCATCATAACATCATGTAATGCACTGGGAATTCAAGTGTTAATGCTCCTGTTCCATGGATTGTCAAAGACTTTCACTGTTCCGTTTTCATTTTCTGTTTAGAGGGAAAGATAAAACTGTTCACAAGTCACAACTCTGCCTCTTCTTTTACTCCTTTAGTATTATTCAGTATTACTTCAGCATCACAGTAAGGCCTTTGGTTTTGGACACTCCCTGTTTCATTTATTTGATTTATAAGCTTCAATTCCAATTATATTGTATTATATTGTGTCATCTGGCATTCTGATGTCATATTTAGTAAATTAGCTTTTCTCCCTTATCTTGTTGCTGCTCTTTTGTTTTTAGGCCCATCTCCCTATCATTTCCTTACCCCTCCTCTCTCTCTTCTGGTCCATGGGATCCTCCAGTCCATTAGTCACAGAACCAGACCAAACTGGGCCAGAACCGTGACAGTCCCCTCATGGATATCCTTGTAGTTTGTTTAGACAACATGAAAGGTCTGTATCTTTGTATTTGAGTAGATAAGGAAGGTTCCATGAGACTTTCTGTTGAATATGTATGTATCTCCTGGAAGGCCTCTGAATGTATATAACCTGAAGACCTTTTTGTGCAAGGCACAAAATGTGATAGCAGAATATCCCCCACACATCCAATGCTGATGCTAAAAAATGCCTAGTTCCTAACATCCAACTTGAGTCTAACAGAGTTTTTGATCAACTGCTTTATGGTAACACTGCTGCCATAGCATCATGGTGGCTGCCCCACTGAGCAGCCCAGCCCCAGGACATGGAGAGAATGCAGAGCAGTGCTGACATATAATACAGCACTATGTTTAATTTGCAAGGAAACTGTGTCAGTTTTCAAAGATTATAATTTGAAAAGACATTATGTGGGAATACAAGAAAGGCTGTTCAGAACAGAAGCTGTGGAGAAAGATAAATGGCATGAGAAAGCAAGGCTGAGAACCAAGGACTCCCCCAAAACTGAAAAACAAAGTCAAGCCAGCTTCATGATGGCTGTTTGATAATGACTCGACTGTAGGAAGAGCACATGGCTTGGAATGACTCACGACCCTGGCTGGATAAGTGCCTGCATGCACAGATAAGGAGTGTTTGTGGAATGTTTTGTTGACATGTAAAGGCGGGTGGGAAAGTTAAAAGAGAAAACTTGTGAATGTATATAAAGGATGCTAGAACCTGTAGTAAATGATTCAGATTGTTCACATTTGAGTTGGTGCCTCAGATGCTGCAACATTATATGAAACATATTTGACAGCTTGTTTCTGCATATCAGGGAATGCTTCATGAAGGCAAAATAGCAGAACTGCAAGAAGTCAGTCACCTCAATAAAATAGTTTTTAAAAAGTTAAAACTCAAACGGACTCTGTTATAAAAGGCAGTTACATGATAGCAAATCTGGCTGCAAAAAAATCAAAACCATTTCCTGATGGGGAGTTTGTTTAGCAATGTATGGAAAGTACAATAGACATAACATGTCCTGATTACAAAAAAAAAAAAAAGGACTTTTCTAAAGTCAGTTTGTTCCACCAGACTATAGCCACGTGAACTGATTTGTAGGGTATAACTGCTAATTTCAAATTTTATGCTTTGGCAATGTAGGAAAGTACTGATGCTATAGATACGGCTCAACTTGCCATTTTCAATACAGGTACTGATAACGAACATAATGTTGCTGAAGAAACAGCTTCTTTGGTGCCACTGAAAGACACAACAAAGAGTCTTTATTTGAATCTCCTGATTTGTGTGAAGCAGTAAAAAATACTTTAAAGCCATTTCATTTAACTTTTGTCATTGTGTCTGGTATAGATACTGATGGTGCCCCATGCAAACTGCCATCAAACCTGTGAACTTCATAAAGTCTAAGGGACTGAAGCACTGCCATTTCTAGGAGTTCCTTAAAAGTAAGGATGCTGACTATGGGGGGGAGGGGGTCATCACTTATTTTTACAAAGAAAGGTAGCTAAGTTGGGGTAAGATGCTAAATGGACTCTGCAAAGTGAAATCAAGTCCTTTAAGGAATCAAAAAGGATATTTGTTCCAGAACGTGAAAACTAAGAATGACTCTCAGATTTAGTATTTTTGGTGGATTTGACTGCTCATTTAAATGAGTCCAACACACATCTTCAAGGTGAACAATCACCTTATCTGTACTATATTTCAGATGACAACACTGTTTGAAATGAAACTTAAATTATGGCAGGCTCAAGCTATGGCAAATAACTTCATGCATTCTGGTACATTGGCTAAACACAATCTGTGAACAGTGAATAACATGCAGCCATGCTTTCAGTTTTTATAAAGAAATTTGAGAATAGGTTTCAAGACTTCAAAAAAAAAAAAAAAAAAGAAAAGACTTTTTTCTGATTTTCCAACTCCATTTTCAGTCAATGTAAATACATTCCATGGGAATATTTGCAAGTAATGGATAGAGTTGCAATCAGACATTCAACTCTTTACCAGATTCTCATAAGCCCTGCCTTACTAAAGAAAAATACCCCTCACTTCACAGTCATGCCTTATTCGTGTCATCACTTTTTGGCAGTATGTACATTAGTGAAAAATTACTGTCAAAAATGAAGCACAGGAAGAGTAATATTGCATCAAAAATCTCTGATGATCACCTTGAGAACTCTTGTCATGGTTCTCTCTAGGAATGGCAACTGACCTGATGCATTAGTTTCACAAAAACAAGATCAAACATTCCACTGGTTTTATGCTTTTGCTGCTTTTTAAAATGTTTTAATAATAACAAAAAATATGTAAAATAATAAATTGTTACCTACATCCATTAAGCTTATTATGTATTTTATATGTGGCCCATGGACAACCATGTCTCAGGGCAAACTTCCTCTGCAAACAGGGTAACCTTTCAGTTGCAGATCAGAAAGCTCAGGAAACAGAACTGCATACAATGAGTAACCAGAATTAATTATGGAAGAAGATAAGAGACCTGAATTAAATCTTGTAATAAGAGTTGGCCGTCTTGTATTCTTCTGTGTGCCTTGGACTATTACAAGATTTTTGGCACAAGACCCAATATTGCCAGCCTCCCGGACATGTTGAGCAGGGAGTTGGAGACCTACCATTGTGTTCTGGAGACAGCCAATGTGTTCTTCAGCATCCCAATTGCTGAGGAATTGCAGGACCAACTTACTTTTGCATGGGAGGTAGGCAGTAGACCTTTCAGGTTCTGTTACAAGGGGATATGTGTTTTCCAACCTTCTGCCACAATTTAGTGGTGCATGATTTGACAGAATGGGATAAACATAATGATATAGATTATATTATTATACTGATGATTTAATGTTAACCTCTTCCTCTTTGGAAGCACTGGAGAAAGTGGTAGGCTAATTGTCATCTTACCTTCAGGAGAAAGGATGGGTGACCAATCCACAGAAAGTCCAAGGGGCTGGACTGACAGTAAAATTCTTGGGAGTTATTTGGTCAGGTAAGACTAAAGTCTTGTCTAACTATATCACTGATAAAATTCAAGCATTTCTAGTACCAACCACCACAGAACAATTACAAGAATTTCGGGTCATACTGGGATATTAGAGAACTTCATACCCTACCTTGTGTAGATTTTAAGACCTCTATAACAATTAGTTTAGAAAGGCCACTTGTGGGATTGAGGATGAACAGAATAGGATGCTTTTCAACAGGCAAAGACAGCTGTTAAGCAAGCACAGATGCTTAGTATATTTGATCCCACTCTCCCGACCAAACTAGATATACATGTGACTCAGGAAGACTTTGGGGATTGTGGCAGCACTGGGATCTGTTTGGATCCCAACCAGCTTTTGGTCTCAGGTATGGCATGGAGCAGAAGAGAGATACAATATGATTGAGAAGCAGTTATTGGTTACCTATTCTCCATTACAGGTGGTAGAACCAATAACAGACAACAGAGGTAATAGTGAAAACAACACTGCCTATTCAGGAATGGGTGAAAGATCTGGCCCATAATCCTAAGACAGAGGTGGCTCAGGCCCTAATAATTGCATGCTGGGCCGCCTCTTTGGGGCAATGCCACCATTTGTCCTCTTTGCCACTGGAGGAAGAACTGCAGGAAATACTTGGCACACCACAGTGATGCACCCTAGGAGGTTTCCATCACTCCACCAGAGAAGTCCTATACAACATGGAAAATATACCTAGGATCACATCTTGAGATTCTTTCTTCCCAGGTGAGACATGATAACCTCAAATGCTGTGTCTTCTCCACCACAGGCTGGGATCCTCTGCTACCTTTCCAATTCTGTCTTCAGTATTTCTTATTGGCTAAACATCAGTGTCTCCAAGTGCTCGTTGCTCATACAGTCTCTTAGTAATTTTTTAGATCACATTCTGGGATGTCAAATTCTACACATGCAACAGAGCAGACAGGATTCTGGATTCCCATTTAGGGTGCTCAAGCGCCTATCTCTAACAACCCTTCAAAACCTACCCTTGAAACTGCAATATAACTGCAATATACTGGGAACTGAAATAACTCCATGCACTTGGGATGTTCAAGTTTATCTGCTACCCTAAGGAAAGTTAATGTTCACTTAGTCACTAAACTGAAAATGTGACAAATTTTCAAAACAAATATGTAGTATGTGGTGTAAGACCAAAGGCAGTTCTGATCTCAAAGTATTATTAAAGTTCAACATTTTGGTCCCTTGGTTTCTTCTGTGTGCTCCTTACAACTGTTTCTCAGACATCCCACGTTAACTGGCATGTGTTCAATGGCAATACATAAAGTACATATTTTATTGCAGTTTCTTAACTGGATAACTGATGGATTACAAGAGCTAGTATAAAAAGAACACCAGCTTGTCTCCAACTCCTCTTTCTAGGCTTGGACCTTTAATATTGATGCAAAACCAAAATCCAATAGCTCTCTCAATATTGCCGATCTCTCTGATAAGCACCGTTGCTATTAATGATCATTGTTATTTTTAGAAACTGCTAAATTTAAGAAAAACAGAAGCACTGATGTGGTCTCAATAAAGAGTGAGGATGGATTACTGGAGATACCGATTCTGAAACAGCTTCTGTGTACCGCTCCTATCGTAAGATGAAAAATGCACCACCTGCTTCATATTGCCTTATTGTAACAAGGAAAGCTTTTCCACTGGCATAAGTGGAGGAAGCACTTGACCCGAAATTCTGCCATGGCAAGCCTCTCTCATTTACTTCACCTTATACTATGTAGTATGTTTTCTGTGTTGTTTTTTTTTTCATCAGTGCCTTCCTGACAACTGCCTCTTCAAATATGACTTAGAAATACATCAGTGAGTGTTTCGAATAGCATGAAACACAGGATGATTCTACCACTGCTTTCCTTTGGAACATTTTCCTTAGGATACCCACCAGCACTAGGTCCTGTGCAAGTGATTCAGAAGCTTTTTTGTATGCCAACTCTACAGGCATGTATTTCAGCCATGAGTTTTAAAAAGACATGTTAATTCTAGTGGTTTAATATTAACCATAAATCAAACCTGTATTTCCAACTAAAACCCACTAGGACTAGAAGAAAATGGGTTAAAGAGAAGTAACAAACTCATACATCTGCTTCTTCATTTTTTGTGAAAATGAAAGAAATAAAAGTTTTCTTATGAATCCTTGCAGAAATAGAAAAAGCCTTCAAGCTTTTCACCCTGTGTACTGTATTTGAAAATGTGCAATGCATTGTGGCAGAACAGGTACAGAAAAGTAGTGAGTCAGCTTCTTTCCTCATAACCACAGAGATTTGGTTTAAAAAATACTGTCTTTAATTTGCCTCCTTTTTACTCCGTGTTGACCTTCTCAATGTCATATTTTTCACTTACTCTTTAGCTCCAATGACAAAACGCACTTGTTTTTAAGCAGAAGCTGATATTCTCACACAATAGGATGAGTTCAAGAAATTAGGTTTAAAAAACAGCGTATATCACAAGAATTTATCGTAACAGTTGGCGATGATGTTAAACTGTGCATAGCACACTAATTTGATCCTCTTGGATGCAGTCTCTTATATTATATTTACAAAGACCTGCTAACTATTTAGCCTTTCTATTTAGTCTGCTCTGTTTTTATTTCTTATTTGAGAACCCTTTCATTCCATGTGATATTGAGTATCTAGCAGATATAAAGCTGATATTGATTCTCCTCCTTTTTGATCTGATGCCCAGGTTGGGCCAAGAGGTGAGAATACAATTTTTTTTTTGTTTTAAATCCTGATTTCCTTTTTGATACTTGCACAGTGAGCACAATTCCTGGCAGTTGGCCAAGTTAGCTTCTAGCCACACTGAATGGGAGCCCTTAAAAGCCTCTTCTTTTAATGCAACATATAGCCCAAATTGCTCTTTTCTCTAGAAAAATTCCCCGTGCCTCATCCTGCTTCTTTTAAGCTGGAGAAAATCCAATGAGACTCCATCCAAGCTGCGAAGTGTCTGTGAGGGGGAAAAAAAAAGACCAGAAAAAGTCCATTGTCACTAGATAATGTGTCTGGGTGGGTAATTTAAGCAGTCCTTCATGGCTGAATATTTTAGGTTTCACTATCTATTACTGATACGTAAGGTCCTAAAACTTACAAGTAAAAATTAAAGCATTTAGATTATGTGTGCGGACACTACAAATTCTAGAAAAATCCGAGTTCATGTTACCTGTGCAACCTCAATTATTTTTGTATTAAGATATCCACTTCAACTTGGCAAGGTTGTAAATTTTTAGCAAGATGTCATGAAAAATTCATATGGGATTGTGGGATTTTTTTTTAAGAACAGCTATAACTGAAAACAAATAATACTACGCTGTTACATTAAATCTTGATAATCCTTCAGGAATGTTCCTCCTGTAGTATTCTGAATCTCTGTTTACAAAGAAGGTAACAGTAGGAGTTTTGAGATATTTGTCTGCATCCGAACTTCACCACTTAGTCCTAATTTTCCATACAACTATCTCAGTACCTCAGAAACTGTAGTACATGTCGACATTGAATATCTGCATACTCTTCTCAGTTTTCTTCTTTAATATTTCAACAACAAATTCATATAATTAAACTTTGGGAATATTGGAAGTGCTTTACTGCTAAGGAAATGGAGCTGTCAGCATACAGATACTGTTACGTACTCTGAGTACATGCTTCAATAAGACGTTTGTTGCTTCCTCTTAAAATACAGTGTATTGTACGCAAATCTTGGGAATGTTACTGGTCAATGAGCACAGCAGAGAAAACAGGAAAGCTCTTATGTTTGTACGGTACTTAGTGCCAAGAACTAGTTTCCCTAGTAATGACAGGAAATGTTGAGCAATAAGATTCTTGCTCCAAAAATGACATTGAAAATCAGATGTTATGATGCTCCCTTTAAATTACAGGGTAAAGGATATGGATAAATAGCAAGTGAAATAGTAAATAGTGTGCTACCCTGAACAGAGAGAATAATCTCATTTATCAATATAAAAAAGTAATTACATTTTTATGTTGCCAAGGAAAGCTCATTAAATACTTCTTGCCTTTTCTATTCCAAAGTAATATTGCTTACCCATCATCTCTCGTAAATATCGATAAAGGATGGTTAAATAAGACATGCTTAGCTATACCAAAACACATTATTCAAGGTTAATTGGACCAGTATTTGGTGAAGCTATCAGCACAATTAAATTGTTAGCAAAACTTGAATCTACTACATGAAGTACTAGCGCTAGAATAAGGTAAAATTTTTGGGCCAGCTACATTAGACAATATTTTAATAACAAAAGAAATGTCAAGCCCTGTTGCTTTCCCCTTGGGATGGGAGGAAGTGGGGATGCTACTAAATCAAGGTGGAGACGATTCATTAAAGACTAAAGAGAAAAAAAATCCATTTTTTTTGCTATGCTTTTTGCTACGTTATTATTTAAACATATAATAATTTTAGCTTCTGGTTGAGTATAGATAGAAATTGCTGTGTTCTGGAAATGAAACTTTACTGCTTTCTTTGAGGAGAGTATTGTTGATGAAGAAAATGAGTTGATTCTGGACCACCAAATACATTATTAAAAGGAGAAGAGAGGGGATTGAATAGAGTTGTAGATATTATTTATTAGTGCTATTATCATTATTTAGTATCACTATGATATTCTCTCATAACCTGACGAGACAAAAAAGAAGGAAAATCAAAAAGAAGAAAGGAAAGAAAAAAAGAAGGAAAGAAATGAAGAAGAAAGGAGACGGAAAGAAGGAAAGGAAAGAAGAGAGAAAGAAAGAGAGAAAAACAGAGAAACAAAGAATCAAAGAAAGATCAGAACAGCAGGAATTGCATTTTTTTTTTTTTTTCATTTAGAAAATAAAAGGAAGGGCTTACTATAGGAATGCAGAGATAGTTACTACTGCAGCATCACAATATTCCATGAATCCAGTCCGTGGTGGGAGTCACGGAGGGAGAGGTATGGGTTCACTCTTTCGCTCTCCCTCAGTCGATCACTGGCAGAAGAAAAACACAACAGTGGAAAAGACACACACCTAGATTTTGCAGAGTCCATACTCATATACTGCCTGGTTCTTCTTGGGTTGCCCATAGTAATGGCATGCTCGTGACACAGGTGCAATAGTCCAGAGCAGGCTTATCCACATCAAAGAAGCAATACCCATAAAAGCTTGCCCCCAGAATGTACTATCCTGCACAGTTATTACATAAGGTTTGATTACAACCATTGCTCTGACTTGCTGGGCTTGTCCATCGGTAGAGGAAGTTACAAGATGCATAGAGAATATCACATGTTGAATGAGCTGAACAAAGCATAGGATCAAGCAAGGTACAAGTATAAATGCTGCAGTAGCACACAACAGCTAGAACAAAATGTGTCTCAGCCATAGATTACCTGGAAGTCAAGAAAAGAAATCAGAGACCAAGCCTTTCCAAGTTTGGGAATACTTGGGTAACATGGGTTTGTTTTCATATACCTGGGGTGATCTGTTTTACAACATTACCGTTGTCATCAATCTTCAAACAGCAGGTGGAATCATTCAGTTTACAATTTAGTGATGAGGCTTTGGGACAGAAAGCATTAACTCATTGACAACTATTGATTCCCCAGTGATCTCTTACTCTTAACAGCATCAGAGAGGTGAGCGGACCAGTCAGAATTTTCCAGTTTCAAAAATTTATTCAGGAGGCCATTGGACTGTTCCACAATACCATTAGCCTGAGCGTAACAGAGGGTATGAAAAACCCACCAAACACCTTCCTCTTTGGCTCATTTTTGTACTACTGCAGTAAAATGGGAGCCATTGCCTGACTGTATTGAAGGGTTTTGGGAGAACACTAAATTTCATCAAGGCCTTAACAGTGTTTTCCCCCATTGCTCAGCCTGTAACAGGCCAGAGGCTACTTCCACACCTACCAGAATGTACTGCTTACTTCAGGTTTACGGAAAGTGCCAATATAGTTAATTTGCCATGTTTCCAATAGGTGTTTCCCTTCCCGTAGGTGGAGAGAACCTTCCTGTAAGGGGTGTTTGTGCAGGTAAGTGCAACATAGGACACTTCATCCCTTCTGACAAAGTGGAAAGCATGAAGACAGTGATTAGATCACTGCATATGAAGAGTCCAAAGTCAGAATGTGGATGCTGGGACAATTTTCTGGGAACAGATAATTTTTGAACCACTGCAAACTGTTTCCACTTTGTTGATACATGTGCCCCAAATACACTCTGAAAGGCCACACTGCCAAATTGTTGCCCCAAAGGATAGCTCTTCTGATCACAGAATTACAGAATTACAGAATCACAGAATCACAGAACTGCCTGGGTTGGAAGGGAGCTCAAGGATCATGAATCTCCAACTGCCTGCCACATGCTGGGTCATAAACCTCCCCATTTAATATTAGACCAGGCTGCCCAGGGCCCCATCCAACCTGACCCTGAAGACCTCCAGGTATGGATGGGGCATTCACAGCCTCTCTGGGCAGCTGTTCCAGCACCTCACTACTCTTTCTGTAAAGAATTTCCCCCAATATCCAACCTAAATCTTCTCTCCCTCAACTTAAAACCATTTCCCTTTGTCCTGCCATTATCTACCCTTTCAAAGAGTTGATTCCCCTCCTGTTTGTAAGCTCCCTTTAGGTACTGAAAGGCTGTAATGAGGTCACCCTGCAGCCTGTTTTCCTCCAGGCTGAACAAGCCCAGCTCCCTCAGCCAGGGGAGATGCTCCAGCTTCCTGATTACCTTTGTGGCTCTCCTCTGGACCCTCTCCAACAGCTCTTTCTTGGCTCCAGACTTGGACACAGTACTCCAGATGGGGCCTCACAATAGCAGGGTAGAGAGGGACAATCACCTCCTTGTCCCTGCTGGCCACACCTCTTCTGATGGAGCCCGTTTGCTTCAATTGCTTTCTGTGTTGAAAGAGCTGCACGAGCACACTTCAGGCTCATGTTAAGTTTTTCATCCATCAGGACCTCCACGTTCTTCTCTGCACGGCTGCTCTCAAGGACTGCTCCTTCCAGTCTGTATAGATGCCTGGGATTCCTCTCACCCAAGTGCAAAACCTCGCACTTTGCTGTGTTGAACCTCATTAGGTTCACCCAGGCCCACTTTTCAAGCCTGTTGAGGTCCCTCTGAATGGCATCCCTTCCTTCCACTGTGTCAACTGCACCATTCAGCTTGGTGTCATCAGCAAACTTACTGAGGGTGCGCTTGATTCGATGTCAATCATCAACGTCATTGATGAAGATGTTAAAGAGCACTGGTCCTAAGACAGACCCCTGGGGGACACTGCTCATTTACAACCTCCACCTGGACATAGAACCATTAATCACCACCATCTGTCTGAGCCCTTTTAACCAATTCCTTATCCATTGGGTGGTCCACCCATGAAATCCACATCCTTCCAATTTGTAGACAAGCATATGGTGGAGGACCACGTCAAAGGCTTTGCTCAAGTCCAGGTAAATGGCATTGGTCACCTTCCCCTTCTCCACCAATGCCATCACTCCATCATAGAAGGCCACCAAATTGGTTAAGCGTGACCTTCCACTGGTGAAGCCGTGCTGGCTGTCTCGGATCACACGCTTATTCCTCATGTGATCAAGCATGTCATCCAGAAGGATCTGCTCCGTGATCTTCCCAGGCACAGAGGTGAGACTCACTGGCCTGTAGTTCCTGAGGTCCTCCTTACTCCCTTTCTTGTAAATGGGAGTGACGTGACCCTTCCTCCAGTCGTCTGGGACCTCACCTGACAGCCATGACTTTTCAAATACGATGGAGAGCAGCTTGACAACCACCTCAGCCAGCTCCTTCAGAACCCTGGGATGCACGCCATCTGGCCCCATCGACTTGTACACTTTCAGTCTCATGAGGCAGTCTCGGACTTGCTCTGCCCTTGTAGTCAGGAGGGATTTACTCCCCCAGTTCCCACCTAGAGGTTTAGGGCTGCAGGGCTCAAGGACGTGAGAAATATTACAATCCTGACTGCCAGCAAAGACTGAGGCAAAGAACTCATACCTATGAAAAGAACTGATATCTCTATACTCGAGGATCTGATGCATCCCAGGTACTTATAAAAACTAGGGGAGATCTTGAGAGCAGAAGACTTGGGAGGTCCTGGTGGACAAGAAGCTGGCCATGAGGCAGCAGTGTGCGCTTGCAGCCCAGAAGGCCAACTGTGTTCTGGGCTGCATTAAAAAAGGGGTGTCCAGCAGGAAGAGAGAGGTGATTGTCCCCCTCTACCCAGCTCCTGTGAGACCTATCTAAATTTTTGAATCCAGGCCCAGGGTCCCCTGCACAAGAAAGACACAAAGCTCTTGGAATGAGTCCATAGGAAGGCCACTACGATTATCAGAGGGCTGGAGCACCACTCCTATGAAGAAAGGTTGAGGGAACTGGGCTTGTTTAGCTTGGAGAAGAGAAGGCTCTGGAGAGACCTCATTGTGGCCTTCCAGTACTTGAAGGGAGCATAGAAACAGGAGGGGGAATGGCTGTTTGTGAGGGAGGACAAGAGGGAATACTTTTAAATTAAGACAGGGGAGGTTTAGGTTAGATGTTATGAGGAAGTTTTTCAGCCAGAGGGTGGTGAGGCACTGGAACAGGTTGCCCAAGGAGGCTGTGGATGCCCCATCCCTGAAGGCATTCAAGGCCAGGCTGGATGTGGCTCTGGGCAGCCTGGTCTGCTGGTTGGTGACCCTGCACGCAGCAGGGGGTTGGAACCGGATGAATGTGTGGTCCTTTTCAACCCAGGCCATTCTATGATTCATTCTATGATCTTCCAACTAATACTTGAACCAGACAATAATTTTCAGAATGAAGATGCTAAGTGAATTAGACAATTCTTACTTCAAAGAGATTTTAATGAAAAGAGCAATGGTTTTTCTCCATCCCTGTGGCAGCTTCCAAACAACAGGTAAACGTGTCACACTTCTAATCTCACCTGTTGCAACAGCAATTAAAGAAATGATAATGAGGTACAGAAACAGAATCCACTGTCCAAGTCTGTTATATACTCTTTTTACTGTATTCGTGGACTAGATTGTGGCTTATACATATATAACATGTTCATTTCTTGTTAAGACTGTGAGGTGGAATAAAATAAACTGACATGTTGTGTGTTGGCTAGCTTCCTCTGCAAAAAATTAATTATTAATTTCCTCAGAGGTGGCAGACCTGGACTTACTAGCAAATTGAAATTGCGGAAATGGACACAACTGAACCACTGCATTGGCAACACTCAGAACAGCGAGTGTCCACAGGTCCACTTCAGAATTCCAGATTCCCATCACCTTCTGTGCCAGATCACATCTGACTGGACCCACGGTGACTGGCTGTCCTCACAGCTGCCATAGCAACACCCACAAGGTGGGCCCAGTAGCAGTGCCTAGCCCCATGGCTGGCTGGTTCAGTGGGCCGAGCACCAGTGCCTGGAGCAGGGGGACATAAGAGCCTATCATACTGGTTGCCTGGGAGACAAAGTCAGCCTTGGATTGATCGGAGTAGGTAGTTCTGCTCCCAGCTGCCTCACAAGAATCAGGAGGGAAGGCTGAGACTTGTGCATTAATGCCATGCATCTCAGTTCAGCTTGGCTCAGTTCGCCATGACTCAGCACAGCATGCTCCTTCACCCGCCTGCATGGCCACCCTGCTTGCCAATACCAGCAGAGGTGCAGTCATGTAGCAGTACCCACCAGGGGCAGGCCTTGCCTCAGGTGGAGGTGTGTATGTGCAGAGCCAGAGAACACACTCGTGGGTGGTGCTACCACTTCTTGTCAAGAAGGAATCTGTAAAACCTTCCATCTAGTACCAAAGAAGTTGCATAAATCGTGTACTTAATACATAGCCAGTTTGTCTAAGTTACTGGATTTTACTTTGGGAGATGACTGGAAGAAGAGCATTTTGACATGAGTAAATTGCCAAAACAACATTTTTCAAGTGGATACTCATCCTTCCATTCTCTCCTTCCACTTTCATATTAGTATTACCTAAGTGCTACCAAAGCTTTAATTCTGCTTTTTTCTTAATTTCAACTTAAAGTTATTTTATTAGGCATATTACAAAAGAAAGCTATTATTACAAGCCAGCAAAACATTCTGATGTTGACATAATAAGCTCTTTACATAATAAACCTGTACAATACTCAATTATGCTCAAGTTTCATACACCTGCATGTAGCTGAGTACAAAGTTGTCTGTTCATTTCCTTCTGAGTCCACTACTGAAGCTGTAACAGCAACATTACTCTCCAGTCACTTTGTGGTAAGTCTTCAGTAAGAAGGAAAAGAGACAGCCATGATCACCTTTGCATAGCACAAAGTCTTGGACAACTGAGCTAGATTCTGTTGCGGCTCTGTGACTTCCATGAACAAGGAAATGCCCTTAGTGCTATGGATCACAGGTCTGTCGATCAGTAAGAACAGGACACACCTCCTGATTGGTCTTCTAACCTCTGTATGGTTTTAGTTCAGAGGATTTTCTGTAGCTGACGTGGTTTGGCTGTTTAGAAGGTCTCAGCAGACTAATCTTCCAAATATTTGTCTGATCTACCCTTGACTCCACATAACCTTTTGCATGCAGAAGACTTGAAGTATAAACGCAGACTTACAAACTAAACAGACAGTTCACAAGAACAAACTTTGTCATGTCCTGTGATACTGCTAATTGTAAGTAAAAGCTGTGATACAAGCTAATTGTTATAGTCTCAAACAAATCCTGGGCCATCTGAAGAGCTAGAACTCAAAGCACTACTGTCTCTCCTGTCTGGGACAGGAAAGCAGTCATCCACCAGGGCTGTTTCCTGAAACAACAATCCCAGTAAGGCTCCGGGGTCTCTTGGTGACTTGACAGAGATATATTGGGCTGCTTTTGAAGAGGCTGCTCTGTCTTAGGGGTTAGGAGAGCTTAGCAGTGCAGATGTAAGTCTTGTCATGCTAGTTAGCGTTGAGACCAGAGAATGCCTCTCAACTTGTTCTACCTAAAAAAAGCACACATGCCAACAAGCAGACAAGCATCACCTTTTGTGTCACAAATGTGCTAAGAAACTCTGTGGGCTTAGGGGCAGGCACAGGATATTTAGTTTTGAAAGAACACAAGCATTAGAAATGTTCCAGGAATCTTCACTTCATACAAGAGGTAAATTCACTCTTTTTTAAGGATCTGTAATAAGCTCTTCCTATTAAGTAGTGAAATGAGACCATCGCTGGCTATAGTGCATACGCACCAGCTCAGTCTGAACCAGTAGGTGAGCCGAGTGACCAGAGCTGGGGAACACACACCCATCATGCCTCCCTCCCTCCTGGTGGTGCTCCCAGGAGCACATACACGCCAGCCAGCACGGTTTGCCCCTACCTTTGCCTTGAGAGTGTTGGTGGACACTGCTGTCCTCCCAAAAGAGAGGTATCAACAGAGCACCTGTTCTTATGTGATGCAGGAAGGACTACATAGAAAACTGGGAACCTGCTGTCATGGAGCAAACAACATATGGCAGCAGCTCTGCTCTACAAAACAGCTTTGTCTTTAATGAGATCACATCAAGAGTGAGAAAAAGATTCACTCTATGCATTCAGTGTTTGTTCAGTGTTATGGTATGTCAACAGAGATGCCAGTCAACTTCTCACTACATCCAAGTTTCTTAACCAAGATCTCAACCTCTCAACCTTGCTGACCAACAGTCCATCTCCCAGATGGATCCACACTGCCATCAAATAATATAGTTTTGTATCTGTCAAAGCAAGACCCTGCAGACAGAAGTCAGCCTATGACACTGTTATATGAAGACAGTGTTTTTGTTTAATAGAAGAATTTCACACATTGTGACTGACAGTGTTTTTTTTTTTTTTTTTTTTTTTTTTAAAAGAGAACCTCTACTCTGGTTCACAGCCATGCTTGACAAAAGGCAGCTTTTGTCAATTCAAATAACATGGAGAGTTCTGGTGTAATTATGCTAATACGAAAACTTTTTCCCATTTATACGTGTATGTATTTATGTATATGTACATTTAAAATTGTAGTTCCTATAGCAGCAAAGCCTGTTTACAAAGCTCCTACTCCAGCAATCCAAGCACCACAGTTTGTGTCCCTTGCAGCTGTGCTGCCAGTAGTGACTGCAGAACACACTGCATATCTCCTTGTTGAGACAAGCAACATTTCACTTACTTGTTTCGCAGCATGAACAGTTGCATCTCTGCTTCTGAGATGATGACAAACTGCTCTATAGAAATAAATAACTAGACATTGCTACAGGAGAATTGAGTGTTTTACACTATCTTTCTCAGTCATCATTCACTTGTACTCAGAATCTGCATTGGAGGACTCTTAATCAGAATATACTGTATCCTGAGCAACCTCTTTGACTTCCTTCCATCCAAGATATTCCTTGCCATAGAATCCCCACAGAAAGGAATATCTTTTGTCATACATTGGTATATTGTTGATATGTCTACCAACACAACCAGTCTGTCAAACTGTTTCAAAATTTTCTTTTATTTTTATAGAAATAATGATATTACTATTACAACACAACGCAACTAGAATGATAAGATTATAGTAAATGAAGTGTTCTACTTTTAAGTGTGCCTTTTGTTAATACGGAAATCATGACAGACCACTGTAAAAATAACTCCATACTTAAGATTATGTAATTTCAAAATGAAAGACGTAATGGTCCAAATTCTTACAAACATTACAACAAAGTGACATATAAACTGCCTAAGAAGTGAACTGCCTTTTCTGATAAGGCTTGTGGTCATTTTATAGGTAAAATAAAATCTTTCATATTCTATAAAAATAATCCGCAGACAAAGGAAACTTTCATTCTCACTACATTGACCACAAATAATCTGTCATAATAAGTAAATACAGGCATGCCACTATTTATTATTTGCAGGGTAATAGTTTCAAGCATAATATAGATGAAGGATACCAACTGATTTCATCTGCACATGTGGACAGAATTCTAAGTATTTTACTCTTTAAAAAATTACAATCCTCATTCTGTCCAGAAGTTCTTCTCACAGTCATCTTCAAGGTCTAGTTGACATTGCCAGAGCTAAAATTCATCAAAAAAGTGGTATTATCATTTAAGAGTGTCCAGGCAACTCACTTTTTTACCAGCTACTGATAAGTTTATGCAATTCAGACATTTAAGACTGTTTAAGATTGGACCTTACTTGATCAGCTCAAAGTAGAGGAACTTTATGTAACTTAGTCATACATTTTCCAGTTGCTTGAATTTGCAAGATATATTTCTGTCAATGGCTACTCTAAAACCACTGATTTGTATGCAATTCATGGCTCTGCTAGAATTTCAGATCACATATGCACATGTAATGCTATAATGGGATGGGAAGTACTACGATAACAGCAGGGTGGCAAAGTCTTGAGCTACAGCAAATGAGAACAAGCCCAAGTGTAGCAGCTGTAGAAATGAAGAAAAAAAGGTGCTTACCTGTGGAAGGGCTCAGGTAGGCAAGGATCTCCAGCAAGAAACACCCTCACCTCCACTACCAACCCTTAAATGAGGTCCGGGAAGGGGTGGATCCTGGCTCCACCACTTCCAGTCACTCAGGTGCATTTCTTACACCTGAGTTCTTCTGGGTTGGCCCTGCCTTCCCACCAGGTGCTCCATCACTGCTTCAGGATGTGACTTAGCATTTCTACTGTACCACAGCTATGAAACAAGTAGAAATTTTGGTTTGCCACAATGGGCTCAAAATTATCCATTTCCACTGGTTAAGTAGAGAAGGGAAAAGCATGGTTTAAGTCTTGCCTTGACAAGTCTGACCCCCATCGCATGAATGTTTAAGCAGTGATGCTTTCAGGTGGTTGATTTCATAAAAATTTAACATAAGGAATAAACTACCAAAATTTATAATTAACTATTCTACCTATAATTGTGAATGGCATCTCTGTATTCTTCCTGTTTCTCTCAACATGGCTTGGTATAAAAGACAGGCTGGATTTCTTGATTAGAGATTGCGGTTTTTTTTTTTCTGGCTGCTGACTCTTATTAACAAGGTCTGCGGGGCAATATCTTTTATTATTCTGGTGGTTTATGTTCAGTCCTGAAAAGAAGCAGAAAAGATAATTTTTGAAAGTTTTCATCTTTTCATCGTCACACTACACCCATGCATGTCTCTGATTCCCCCAAGCTGTCTTTGGCACTTTCCAGTCGTTCCTGCGATACTTGGGCTGTTCGTTTCTCTTCTAAGTGCATGTATAACCATACTCCAGCAATGCCCAACTCCCAGTGAAATCTCTTCACCCACACAGCTAATCATCAGACCATCCATACATGAGGCCCGTGTTTTTGATAGTGGCTCTCTGTTGCTTCAACAGTTGCATACATGAGGAAATTTAACTGCTCCTGTGTGCCCTGATGAAGAGTAACTCCTGTGCTCAACTGTTTCTGTTACATTTCAACTCAGTGTTAACAGCATTTTCCACTGCAAGTAGTCCAAGGATTATTCACTTTCTGATGTTTTAGTTTGTCTTTGTTCTTTAACAAAATGAATTAAATTATACACAAAGTTTAAACCAGCTTCCATTTGCTTGAGTACTATAAGCCTCTATTCTATACTGAGCTATGGTACTGAACAAACTGTAATTATGGAATCTGATTTTTGCTGTGAAAAGATGTATGTTATTTAGATACCATAAATTAAGCTGTGCACAATTATCACAGCAAACAATTTTGCAGTGTATCATAAAAGGAATTGCACCAATATGGAAATAATAGTGTGCCCAGAAGACATAAAATATTGCCTTCATCTTTCTCTACAGTTTTAATATGTGGTGAAAATCACGATGCTGTTTCTCTTGAAACTGCAAAATTCAGTTTAGCAAATTAATTCCAAATGCAGATTTCCTCTAAGAACTTTGTGGTTTTACATCATCTGTTATTTCCATATCTTGCAGAGCCCACAGAGTAGGACAGCAGATAACTTAGTTCAGATTATTATTCATTGTTTTTAATAGTTTTAACATCCCAAAGGAGGGTGGGATTATTTATATGTTTAATGGTTTCCAGATTTTTGAGCTGGTAGTTTGTTCAGTTCTCTGGGGAAAAAAACAAAACAAAACAAAACAAAAAAACAAAAAACAAAAAAAAAAAAACTATCAAACAACTGATGGCTACTATTCATCTTTCTTTATTCAAAGACAGTGTTGGGCCTCTGGTTAAATTATTAAAGCAAAACTGCCCAGTACAGGTTAGACTTATTTTCACTTTTTGCTTATCTCTAAGGAGAATTAAAGAATTGTTTTTAAAAGTCTTACATTGAGTTTCTTACTTTGATCATGCATATTAAAGTGACTATGACTGTATGATCCACAATTTCTTAGTGAGTTTTTAATACAATTGCATATTTTTATATCTACATACATTTATCCACGTCGTTATTGGTGCCTTATCCCATTTTAGCCCTGTTTCAATTCTGCCAGCATTACCAGTCCTTTACTATCATCATTATTGCGAAATTTATCATCTTTTCAGAAATTTTATCAGATACAAGGAGTTTGATTTCAGTGGCATAGAGTGCTAAAGAAGCTGTTATTTAAGATAAGAATAGAGGATAAAATTGTTCTGATTATTTAAGACTGTGTTCCTTTGAATAATCAACAGTTGATTGTAGCTGTATAAAAAGTTACTGCTCTTTAGGAGGTGGAGTCTAAGAATGGCAACAGATTATTCCTATAATAAATATCTTCAGGATCAAGGCTACGGATTAATATAGAGGTTGCCTAGCTTAGAAAACCTGGCCCAGTCTTTCTCTGAAGTGACTTCAGATTTATCTGTTCTCATCACAGCAAATTCTCAGTGTAGACTATTGTAAGGGTCCCTCACCCTGTCACCTGTCACCACCAGAGAGGTGGTTGAGTCACCATCCCTGAATGTGTTTAAAAATCATCTGGATGTGGTGCTCAGGGACACGATTTAGCTGTGGGTTGCTAGAGTTATGACAGTATGGTTAGGTTGTGGTTGGACTCAATTATCTTGAAGTCTTTTCCAACCTGAGTGATTCTATGATTCTATGATTCTATTCTACCAAAAAGCAGGAAAAAACTGAGAAATCCAGTGTATATTGCCACCCCTGTATGTTATCTACCAGAGTAGAAATGAATGTCTCCTTCTTATAGACTTAATCTGAGTTTTTCTTAAACACAAAAGATGATCCTAAAGATTTTTCAGTATTCATCACCTAATAATAGTGTTTAAATACAAAATAAGATTTTTGGCAATACTTTCCAACGGGGGGAAAAAAAAGGAAAGAAAGAATGAAAGGAAGGAAGAAGGAAGGAAGGAGGGAGGAGGGAAGGAGGAAAGAAGGAAAGGGAGGAAGGGAGGGAAGGAAGGAAGCAAGGAAGCAGAAAGAAAATGCAGTATTTTTCAAACCCCTCACCCTCCTCCTTGTGGATGGGTTTAGTCTAATTCAACCCTGGACAACTCGCGACCTCTTTTGGTCAGTGAACAAAATGAGTAAGATGACAAAAGATGGTTGAATACCATTGGTGCAGTCACCTATCTGTGTAATAAGAGTGCCTGTTTTTTTTCCGGAACTTCTTTTATTTCAATTCCCAAGGAAAAAAAGTTTTTCTTAACTCTTGCATCATACTTCTTAAATGCAAAATCAATTTTAAAAAAATATCCTTGCAAGGTAAAATGTCTCTTTCAAGAAGGTATCTGGAGGCATTGTCTGAAAAAAGAATGGAGAAAGCAACCTGAAGATTTTATTTTAATGATCTATAAGTATCTGATTTTTAAAAGAGAACAGTTTTTGAGATTGACAGGACAGTACCTTGAATGATACAATACATACTCCACATTTCTGAACTTCAGTGTTAATGACAAAGGGGTTGAAAACAGAGCAATTTTGGGCTCATATCATTTCCATGGTAGAAAATATTTGTATGAGCCAGTATCTTGTCAGCAATATTCTGTTTACTTTGTATGATGAGCAGACTTTTATGTCAGAAAGACCATACACATGTTTACCTCACCATCTCCTTCTGCAACAGGTCTCAGGAGCACTGTGGTGATAACACATTTGTAATGATCACAAATTCTGGCTTCGTCAGTTCTGATTTTCTCCTTTGAAATTAAGCCAAGAAAAGGAGGGCAAAGTAAGCCAAGCAGAGAGAGGGTGGGATTTGCACTGGCTACAAGAAAAACGCAAACACATGTGCTGTGCAAAATTGGGTTTCGATGTTATTATTTTTCCCCAGATCTGTGAGGATGTTGTAATGGAAAGTGTTTTCTCTTGGGCAGTGGAAAAGGTTTAAGAGTTCAGAGAATGTTTTAGAAAGATAGGGGAGGAGTATCCACGGGGCTGGAGCACCACAAGTACTGAGTCCTTTGCCAGAGCCAGAGAGCATACATGTCTGAGATGTAACATCTGTGTGCGTGTGTCTGTGCGTGTGTGCATTTCGCCCTATTTTCTCAGCAAATGCAACTGTCATGTGAACTGTAAGCCAGTCCCATGGTTCATCCAGGATCTGAATGTATGCACGTGTAAGAGAAAAGATAGGCCTCTCTGCTTTCCGGGGAATCCAAAGAAAAAAAACTCAGGAATCCAAAAAAGGGCACTCTCCATGAGATCTGCTCATGTGTCGTGCTGTACTGGTGCCAAGCTTACACACGGACACGCAGAGCAGCCGTTCTTAAAAGAAAAGGCAGACGAAATGCCCTTCTTCCCAGGGCCGTACCCTTAAGCCGATCTCGAAGAACCCGTAAACCCCACGCATGGCCACAACCACCTTCCCCGCCCCCAGCTCCATGTCCGAAACCTGCATTTAGCGAGCAGCAGCGCTCCGTGCCGCCTGGTGCCGCTGGTAATTCATGGCGCGGGGCGGGCGGGGGAACCGCGCTATATAGGCAGGTCCGGGCGGCATGCGAGGGCAGATGGGTGTAGGATCGGGAAGGCGAGGTGGCTGAAAGAATAAAAAGAGATCCTTTTTTTTTTTTTTTTTTTTTTTTTTTTTTTTTTTTCCTCCTCTCATGCCTGCTCTTTTGCGTTCCTTGTTTTCTCGAGCATTTTTTGACCGAATTCTCTTCAGATCGTCTGGGCTTGCTTTTTGAAGGTTGTTTTTTGGTTTTTTTTTTTTTTTTTCCCCCTCTTTTGGGCTTTACAAGACTTTTTTTTTTTTCTTGTGCGTATGGCAAAAAAAAGCTAGCGTCAAGCCCAGTGGTTGAGGCGCTCTGCAGGGGGGCGGGAAAAGTTGCCTTTGTTCCCAACAAGTTATTTTATCGCTAAGGGCCGGCGGCTGAAGAGAGAACGGGTCGGCGCGCGCGCGCCCCGAGCGCAGCCTTCCACCCTCGCCGCGTCGCCGTGCCGCTCGCACTGCGGGAGGCCGGGGCCTCGCCGCCCCGCGGCTCTTCCAGGCGGCGCGGGCTGTGAGCGCGATACCGCGCCCCTCCGCTCTCCGAGGCGGCAGGGCCCGCCTTCGGTCGGCGCGGCGCTCCGGGCGAGGAGGGGCGGCCCGGAGCTCCTCGAGCCCCGGTCTCCCCCTCGGCCGGAGCCGCGCGGGGACGCCTTCCGCCGGTCCCCTCCGCCGGTTGCCATGGTGTCGCGGCCCGGCGTGCTGTGGGCGGTGGCCGCGGCGGCGCTGGCTCTGGCGGGCCGGCGGGCGCTGCCGGCGCCGGTGGTCCGCTGCGAGCCCTGCGACTCGCGGGCGCTGCAGCAGTGCAAGCCGCTGCGGCCCGACTGCGCCGAGCGGGTGCGGGAGCCGGGATGCGGCTGCTGCCTCACCTGCGCCCTGCGCCTGGGGCAACCCTGCGGTATCTACACCGAGCGCTGCGGCGCCGGCCTCCACTGCCGGCCGCGGCGAGAGGAGGCGCGGCCGCTGCAGGCTCTGCTGGAGGGCCGCGGTCTCTGCACCAACGGCACGGCGGGCGACGAGCTGCGGGCCTTCCTGCCGCCGGCACCGCACGCTGCAGGTAAGGGGCTGCTGCTCCGGGCGGGGGCGAGGAAGAACGCCGAGGCTGCGTGCGTGCGTGTGCGGCGTCTCGATTGGTTCGCCATGGTTCTTTTTTAAGTTCGAAAGTCAGGCACGTACATGAGGAGGGTCGGGCGGCGGGGGAAGGCGAGGCCGGCGCTGTCTGCTGCTTCAGCGGTTCTCGGTGGCCGGGCCGGCGTGGCACGAGCCGTTTGGGTTTTTGTCCCGAAGTTACTTGTTTTCTTAGCTTTTAAGTAGCTCTTCAAAAAAGAAGCGAAGTTGCTCTTCTTAAGCGTAAGGGGAAGGAAGGAGGTGCGCGCTGCCCGCCTGTCTCTGTGAGGCTATCAGGCTGAAGGACCTTCGTACAGAGCTGAAATCCTTGTGATTTGTCACTGGTGTTCCTGGAAAGAGGGTGCGAAAACACTGCAGAGTGTGGGCTGACTCCTGCAGCGTGGCGAACTCGGGGGAACGCTAAGCCTGGGAATAAAATAATGTAGAAAAGAGAACAAGAACGTAGTGAAGTATTTCCCTGAGCCATGGAGGCCGTTATTAAGAACGAAGCATTCTCATAGCGGTGAGAGGACGCTGCTTTTCTCTGAATTGCAAATAAGTCTTTGGTCAAACAAAGCTGTCCCGTGCTTCTTGCAAATGAGACGTTCACAGAGCAGGTTCTGTTTGGCTTGAAGAGGAAGAGACGGTTGGAAAAAGTTCTGTTAACGTGCATATTTAGAAACTTAAGAGACAGGAAGACCTGGGTTTCAGATCAAGAAAGCACAGTCCCTCTCTGCAAGTATTTCATTAAACTGTTTGCTAACCAACAGCAAGTATGTTAATATTTATTTAATAGAAAAAGTGTGTCAGAAGTCTTTCCACCGTTTGCCCTTTTTAAAAACTAGGGGTTTTTCTGCTAGGTTACAGGAACTCTTTGACTGGCCTTTCCTTAGCTGAGGAAGTGGCACTGGTGTTTTGGTTAAAAACTGGCTGCTATGAGAGTAAGACATGTGTTATTATGATTGCTTAGGTGCCTCTGCCAAACTGTGATGCTTTGAGCAAGAGTTCAGAGGTGCTTACTGAAGTTCTAAATATCATGGGAGCATGGAGCAGCTGCCTTTGTCACATGAATGTTTTGACTCTTCATTCTTCACGTGATTTGACAACAGTGGGTTGTCACTACTCCTCAGTACTTGGAACCTGGTGCTGTTTAGTGCAGGGCAGTTCAACAACCTAGAGGAAACGGGATCCTTTTTTAATATGAAGTAGGCAGAATGTTGAATTCCTGTTTTGCATTCTTGGCAAACAGAAACGTCTTGTTTTGAAATAAGACGTTTTGATTCCTTAAGAAGTGGGAAGTAGATCCCATACAGTTCACATTCAAGACATGACGATGGAAAACTCCGTGCAAGAAGGAAGCTGAACCTGTATGATGATATCACACACTGTGTCCACCTCGCTTGGGTGCTGTTCCAATTTCATTGATAAATCCAATGCTAGGGAATTAAGATTCTGAGGTGGTACCCTCTGTCCTGGAGCAGGATCACATCTTACATCTTCTCTGTTATGCATGGCTAGGCCCTGCATTAGGTGCTACGCTTTGATCGGTAGTAGTGATTGCTTGAATTCTGTGGCTCGTGTGTATTATAGGAACTTCTTAACACCATCTAAAGTAGGCTACTACTTTTACAGTTCAGATTTTGGAGCAGTAAAGCGATAATTAGTAATGCTTATATGCAAACATTCTAGTATCTTTTTGAAAGAAAGCAAGTAACTTGAGTAACGGTTTTGTTTCCACTACGCAGGGTGTAGAGGTGATGTGGAACAAGGTCATGTAGAATAGAGTTAATTGAATACACTGTACAGTTTAAAAAGTGGAATTATGGCTGTTCTAAACTTAAGTGTAAGAAATACCATGATAGTCTGTTGAAACTGTGTGGATAGCCTGGTGGCTATTTGATGTGCAGTAATATAATTTTTGATATAGCTGGTAAACTAATATCTAAATGTAGAAGACCTATTGGGCGTAATATTTGTATGTAGAAGATCTGAATTTATAACATTGTTGAGTCACTTACTGCAGACTTCACTGAGAAAGTGGAAAAAAAATTCATTTCAAGAAAGAGACATTCCACTGCCAGAAGTGAGTTCAGATAGTGCTGAGAGTATGATTTAACCATTGCTAGTTAGGAAATCTTGTATTTAAGACTTGAACTTCCTTTCCATTTGTTCTAGGAGCTGGATTTTCTCAGTCAGTTATGTCTTTTGCTGTCAGTGGCTACATTAAAACCCCCAGTACCAAGATGTTGACTCTGATCGCTCCTGCTTGTTTTCCTCCCTGATTCTTGGGTATTGCCAGTGGAACAATACATTAGCACCTGGATTTCTTGGTTTGTCTGGTTTTTCAATGAGCCACCAAGTATAATTTTAATATAGGTATTCAGGATGTTTCTTGTGCATCACTTATTATTGTGCAACCCCAATATGATTTCTTTCTTCTTATCGTAGCTGACAAGTATCCATTCTGTAGAGGAAATAGAGCCTTTTACAGTTACGTTGCAAGAGCCTTAAAAGAGAGAAATGCAGTGTAGGCAAATAACTTTATGAGGTACAGGAACGCTGAGCTTATGCAATGTTCTGGAAGAATGCATTTCTCCTCTAGCTCCATGGATGATAAAACTATCATCCAAGAAAAAGTATTTTTGAGGCCTGTATTGAAAGTAGATGTTTATCCTGTGATACCACTACAGAATGAATGGCTTTTTTTTTTTTTTTTCTTGCCCTTGACCCTTAAAAGTATACTTAGTACATCATGAGATACTTTCATTCCTCTCTTATTAAAATCAGAAACACTTTTTCTCCTGTACTGTATGTGGACTAAAGCAAAGAGAAAAATGGCGTTAAAATAATTAACTAGTACTGTCATGCTCAGCATGGTAGAAACTTTGCAGTGAAGATTTTCTTTTTGTTATTCTACCAGGGGAGATCATTAGTTGCTCTCTATCTAGTAAGTATCCCAGGTTAGATATATTTAAAGTTGTTCAAATCTGCTCTGGATCAGAAGTAGATGATTTGAGCGCTCTACATGTCCCTTGTTGGTTGGGCTGCTAACAGCTCTGACTCGGGGCCAAGTGCTGGCAGCGGTCTGCATGTGGCAGACCTTCCTCCTGCCAGGAAAGGAAACCAGTGAAGAATAAGGACTGAGAAACCTCAGCAGTAGTGGTTTGCAAGTAGTTAGAAGTGAAGTGAATATAAATAGTTCTCAAGCGATTAAGAATGCAGCATGTTTTTTAGAGGCATCCAGCACAGGTGTTGGAATGACGTAGTGCCAGGAGGGAAGCCTTTAGTTAGAAAATTCATCACAGTTCTTTACAGTTAGCAGTGGAGATGCTAATGCTTACAGAATATTGAATTGTTTGGTGTTACAAACATTTTTATAAGGAAAAACTGAAATTGTAGATGGTTTCAGTGGTCTGTTGTCCTTCCAGACTCAGCTGATAGTCAATTAACTTTTTCTTCACTGAATTTGTTCTTTTCAAAGGAAATTCTGGTGATTCAGAAGAAGACAGGAGTACCAGTAGCTTAGAAAATCAGGCCATCCCAAACTTGCACAGAGTGCCAGATTCAAATTTGCCTCCACAGCACTTCAGAATAGATATCATCAGAAAAGAACAAGCCAAAAATACACAGCGCTATAAAGTGGAATATGATTCACAGAGTACAGATACACTGAATTTCTCTTCGGAATCCAAGCAAGAAACTGAATATGTAAGTAAATTCTGTAAGTGGAAAGGCATTTTCCTACTTCCGAACATGTACCTGTGTGACTGTATCTGCATGTTGTGTTTTAACAAAGTAAACAAGAAAAGTAACCAAAATGGTTATATTTGTTGTACTCATCTAAAGCATTCTGACTGTTTTGCAATACAGCTGTTCAGTCTGCAAATGCAGACAAGCAGCTGACCAAACAGATTATATTCAGAAGACAAAGAAGCCTAACGCACTGGTGTTTACATTGATATGAATATGTTTTTCACAAAATAAGTTCTTAGTGAAAGTGCTTGTTTCCACCTGTTTCTGTCAATGGATTCAAGACAGGTTTATTAGTGTCACTGTTTGATGAATATGGTTGCAAAAAGCATTATTGGGGATTGTAATAATGGAAAAAAGGAAGACATTGCATATTCAGTCTCGTGATGTTTTGTTTGCACTCTGTGGAGCATTAGTGTAGTTTGAAGGACATGGTTGTCCAACCTTTTGAATTGGCTGGGATGCATTGAGCAAAGAGGAATTGCTTTGGGCTGCACATAGAGTATGTAATAAATTTGTGTATGGAAGTTACAAAGCTTATGTGTTAATTAAAAAAGCATAAAAATAAAAAATAGAGCAACAAAGACCTCAAACTAGCAGGGTGTTTGATCATGTTTTTGTGAAACCGGTGCATCAGGCTGGTTTGATGACAGTGGTTGCCATTCCTAGTGAATTCTGTAAGTGTTCATCAGATTTTTGATGCAATATTACTCTTCCCGTGCTTCATTTTTGACAATAATTTTTCACTAATGTACATACTGCCAAAAAGTGATGACACGAATAAGGCATGACTGTGAAGTGAGGGGTATTTTTCTTTAGTAAGGCAGGGCTTATGAGAATCTGGTAAAGAGTTGAATGTCTGATTGCAACTCTATCCATTACTTGCAAATATTCCCATGGAATGTATTTACATTGACTGAAAATGGAGTTGGAAAATCAGAAAAAAGTCTTTTCTTTTTTTTTTTTTTTTTTTTTTTTTTTTTTTTTTTTTTGAAGTCTTGAAACCTATTCTCAAATTTCTTTATAAAAACTGAAAGCATGGCTGCATGTTATTCACTGTTCGCAGATTGTGTTTAGCCAATGTACCAAAATGCATGAAGTTATTTGCCATAGCTTGAGCCTGCCATAATTTAAGTTTCATTTCAAACAGTGTTGTCATCTGAAATATAGTACAGATAAGGTGATTGTTCACCTTGAAGATGTGTGTTGGACTCATTTAAATGAGCAGTCAAATCCACTAAAAATACTAAATCTGAGAGTCATTCTTAGTTTTCACGTTCTGGAACAAATATCCTTTTTGATTCCTTAAAGGACTTGATTTCACTTTGCAGAGTCCATTTAGCATCTTACCCCAACTTAGCCACCTTCCTTTGTAAAAATAAATGATGACCCCCTCCCCCCCATAGTCAGCATTCTTACTTCTAAGGAACTCCTAGAAATGGCAGTGATTCAGTCCCTTAGACTTTATGAAGTTCACAGGTTTGATGAAAATTTGCATGATGCTATCTGTTTTACATCTTTTGCACATAAATTTTCTTGATGCGTGATGCAGTGAGAGTTCATTAAATGCAGTAATTATTTTTATAAGCCCCTCTTTTTTACCAACCTTCATTGGGCATCATTTGATGCTGTACCGGTGATGCTGACAAAAGTCAAGGAAAATGGCTTTAATGTACTTTTTTTTTTTTTTTTTTTTAACTGCTTCATATAAACCAGGAGACTTTGTTGTGTCTTCCAGTGGTGCCAAAGAAACTATTTCTTCAGTGACGTTACATTTGCTCTCAGTACCTATAATGAAAATGGCAAGTTGAGCCATATCTGTAGCATCAGCACTTTCCTATGTTGCCAATGCATAAAATTTGAGAAGCAGCTTTACTTTCCAAATTTCTTTCAGTAGGTAGTTCCTTTTTCTTCAGTTCACTTGGCTACTTTGTCTGATAAGACAAACTGATTTTAGAAAAGTCTGTTTTTATGTATGTATAATATCCCTATATTGCTTAACAAACTCACCATCAGGAAATAGGTGGTTTGTTTGTTTTTTTTTTTTTTTTTTTCAGACAGATTTGCTATCATGTAACTAGTTTTTATAATGGAGTCCATTTGAGTTTTAACTTCTTTAAAAAACTTTTACTGAAATGACACTTTTTTCAGTTCTGCTTTTTTTTTCTTTATGAAGCATTCAATAATCAGATGACTGGAGGACCTCCCATAGGGGGACAGGTGAGAGAACTGGGATGTTCCAGCCTGGAGAAGAGAAGGCTCTGCAGGGACCTCGTTGTGGTCTTCCAGTACCTGCAGGGGGCCTGCAGGAAGGCTGGGCAGGGACTCTTTACAAGCAAATGTAGCAGCCGAATGAGGGATAATGGTTTTAAACTGAAAGGGTACATTTAGACTAGCTAGTAGGAAGAAATTATTTACTGTGAGGATGGTGAGACCATGGAACAGTTGCCCAGAGAGGTTATGGGCACCCTGGAGGCATTAAAGGCCGGGCTGGATGGGGTTTTGAGGACCTGGACTAGTGGGAGGTGTCTCTGCCTGTAGCAGGAGGGTTGAAAATAGATGATCCTTTAAAGATTCCTTCCAACCCAAAACATTCTACGATTCCTTGATATGCGTTGAATTTGGCAGTGTGTTTCTGCAGTGTCTTTTTAAATTTTAATCTTTGAAGACTGACATCATTTCCATGCAAATCAAGTGGGGTGCCATATTATTTGTCAGCACTGCACTGTGCCCTTCTTGTGTCCTGGGGCTGCGTGGGGCAGAGCTGCTGCCATGATGGTGCAGTAGCAGGGAGTGTGGGCTGCACTGTGAGCAGTGCTGAGCTGCATGCAGCTTGTGGGCAGTGAGTTGGATGTGCCTGGATTAGGGTCTTGAGTGAACAGGCATTCACTGCGTGTCATGTTGAACGCCACCTCCACTTGCAGTTATCATTTAGTGCCAATACATGCACATAATGGCACAGAGGTAAGGAATATACCCAAAGAGAATGGGCAGCCAGAGTATTGTGAATCTGAAGGGGCATTAATTAGAATTCAAAGACTTCTTGGCTGCTAGCTTCGTATCCTCAAACCTGTGCCACACAACTTAAAAGTATGAATTGATACACCTTGACATCTAAACAAAACAGTTGTGTTGAAACCAGACATAGCTTCACACCTGCAGGAGATTTTGAAACCTTTGGAACATTTTTGTCTGAAGAGTGTGGCCTCCCAAGATAACACAGGAGGGCTGTTTAAACTGTGTTGGTTTTGTTGCTGATGACAAACTATCCAGTAAAAGCACTTATATATCCAGGTTTTAGTATGTCCTCTTCCCAAAAATTTGAAATAGTAAACCTCTTCTAGTAAGAGTGAGCTTTTTTTATGTTTGAGGAAATAGGACCCTACTAGGACCCTAACTAATTCATCTTTATGTAGGATAAATGTTTTACTTAGCTGGTGGGTGGTCTCTGTGTGACTTACCAAAGCTACTCATATCTGCAGGGACCAGAACTAGGTCCATCTGAGTCAGGTACTTCAGCAAGTAAATGACTTTCTACCTAAGTCTATGTGCTAGCTTTTGATATTCATTTCTTTGACTTGTGAGGCCTGCTTCAAAGTAATGGTTAAAAAAAGCTGTTGCTCATTGTATAGGCTCAACTCAATCCCTAATCATTCAGTGTGTGATCTGCAGTCTCTGTGTCTGAATATTTTTGCTTGCTGCCAATAAAAGCAGCAATTTAAATCGCTTGTCTAGAACTTACGAGGATTGATACTGAAAGAAAGCAGCAAGGAAGACTTTGTTACAATAAAAAAACAGTTTTAAACTGCAGCAGAACAGTGGAGTCTATACATTTTCAGACACGCGAAAGGCACTTATGGGTGAACTTGTGACATTACTACTTGAAAATATAAATGTCATTACTTCACTAATTAATAACTTCACCAATGGGTCTTTGTGTTGATACAGCAACTTAAACATATGTAATTTGTGTTAAGAATTCTTGGTCTCCACTGAAGAATCAGGTTGGTGGACTAAGTCAGTAATGTGCTCAGGGAGGAGTGTGGCTAAAGAGTATGCGGGATGTGCTTCTTGAATTCTCTTCCTGCTGCTAATGCTGACTGCTTTCCTAGTAAAATTTTAACTCTTCTTTTCCTAGTTTTCTGACTGCAAAATGGGGCTGGTAACACTTTACACTCTATTTTGGGCTTCGGTTGAGGTTTGAGACATTTTTTAAGAAACAATTCTGGAAGTTCTTATCTCATTGCCATAGAGCTAATCCACACTATGTTATTGTCTTTGTTTTACAGATAAACTAGTGCAAAAAGTTACATACTTACATGATGAAAATGTCATGTGCAACCATTCATTTGTATGACCACATTTATTTGCATGATTGCATCCATTTGGTTCAGCTGAAATTTGGAGTTGTTATCCAAAGTTGCAGTATATTTATAAACACATGTATAGCATGCCAAACTACTCACTTTCAATTTAGTATGTTTTATTCAATCCTTTAAATCCAGAAGAATTAAAGAAATCAAGTGGCACTAGGGAAGATTTGCCAAGTGTTGTATTTCCAATTGCTTATGTTCTTCTTTTCCTGCTTGATGAAGATCTGTTGTTTCCTGACTTAAGTTGTGTTACATATGACTGACTGACTGACATACAAGCTGTCTTTTACATATATATGCGGGTGTGATTTCAGCTGGAAATGCCACTGTGTGTGAGCGTGTTATGTGGCCTTCAGTGTTCAGAGGATATCAGAAATTAGTAATTATGCTTTATCCTGAATAAAGCATAGTGTCAGAACTTTTATCTGTGAATGGTTTGCTTTTTGGCATTTCCTTTGTTTTAATGAATTTGTTTGGTTTAACACATCTTAATCCTTTGAGGTTTTAAGTCTTGTGTGAAAGACAGCATTTGGGAATAAAGTTTCATCTGTTTTCTAAAACATGCTCGTTGACAGGGTCCCTGTCGTAGAGAAATGGAAGACACTTTAAACCACCTGAAGATCCTGAATGTCTTGAGTCCTAGAGGTTTCCATATTCCAAATTGTGACAAGAAGGGATTCTACAAGAAAAAGCAAGTAAGTACAGTGTCTTGATTGTTTCAGTAAATACATTTCACTTTTTCTGCATTGTTCTGAGCCTTCTGCTCTTGCCAGGAAGGTGTGTTATGTATCATTTTACAGAGGAGCTGTTTTAATTCAAATTATAGGTTCTGATGTGATATTGTTGAACCTTGTTAAGTGGGGATAGTGTTTTTATTTTCTGTTGTTCATAACAGCAGATTAATTTGAGCAACTTTTTGCCTAATCACACATGGGTTGACCGTTGTCCTAGATGCTAATGCCCTTCAGTTTAAAAAAAAAAAAAAAAAAAGCAAAAAACAAACAATCAGAAAAGCAGTGGCTCTGTAATAACCCATGGAGCTAAATGTTGCAGTCACCATATGACTGCAATAGATCAATGCTTTGAATTGTAAATAGCTGCTTGAAAGTTCCTAGAAGAACTACACTGGGTTATATTACAAAAAGCAATTTGAGAAAGACATGTGTCTGTCCTTTATGCGCTACACAGATCACTTCCAAAATCCAGGTCATGTTATCATGATACATTTAGTAGTTGCTGTGCAGCAAAGATGGCCCTCCTTAGTTCTCCATTTACATTTGACTTCAAGGTTGTGAACCTTTCTCACAAATGCAGACCTAAGCTGCAGGTATTCATGCTTTATTTGTACTGCAGCAGTGTTCTCCATCCAGGGCTGCCCTTACAGCTCATTCAAGAGCTTTCAGAAGTGCGAGACACAACAGACTGTTTGCTTTGTGTGCACATCTAATTCTGCCATTTAGTTAGTGACCTGTTTCTGTATGTCCTGATATAATTCCAGAATTTCCTGATCTCAAAAGATGCAACATTTTCCTGATGGCAAACCTCTGTTGTAACTACAGATTTTGTGAACTATTTTGTCTCTCCCATTTGTGTTTACACGAGTCAGCCTCTTTAGCTGTATTAACCAAGGGTGGCTAAGTGTGTTAATGTCTGACACACTTTCTAAGCGGGAAGTGATAGGCCAACCTCAGAGCACACCACATCATTTTAGGAGTGGTATCTCCTCATTGTTTGTCTTCTAGCTTTCTTAGAAACAATATTAGGCTTTCAGATGTTTCATGAAGCTCTGCAATTAGCTTGCAGTGTCAGGTGGGCTTTTTGAAATAGGGATGAGTTTACCTTCTGCCATTAGTCCAGCAATGGACTGTGTTGTATAACCTTGGCTGTGTGTTGCTGAGCTTATACACACTCCCAAGCTTTTTCCAGAGCTGGTGGAAATAACTCCCATGCAGGGAGAATTTGATTCTGAAGTTTTGAGAGCCCACTGTCATTTCATGTCTCATTGCCTGTAAATTAACAGATAGCAGTGCTCAATTCACAGTCTGCATTTGTTCAGGAAATTCCACGGCCTGCTATGTGAGCTTCTCTGTGGAGCAAGGATAGAACTGTGTTGCTGCTGTGCCATAAATGCATATGCTTAGCTACTTCAGAGCAGCATGTCACTTAACTGCATTGAAGACATGTAAGTGTATCGTAGTCCTTACTCTTCTCTGGGTATTACAGAAGACCAGAGATTGGTATTTACTTCGTTCAGGAGATAGTTTTAGTTCTATCACCAAAAGGTGGTGGCTTGCATGTTTATTCTGGTGTGCACGTATAGTAGATCAGATCCACAGGAAGCACATACTCAAGTGCCTTAGTGCTCAGTCATGGCTCTGCCACTGAGGCAGAAAATGAATTGAATTAGAAGGAGGGAGGAGGGGGGGAGAGGGGAGAGGAAATGGAAAAAGAAAATGTAAATACACTTTTCTAGTCTTTTATCCTAGAAGTTCATTTACCTAGGGTGAGGTGTTGGTGTGGAGCAAAGAGACTTCTGTGCTGTGTATAGTCTCCATGCTATCTGGGGTGTCACATAGGTTTAGAAAAGGTGCTTGCAACAGCCGAGGTCAGCAAATAGAAATCTTGAAGGGGTACTTTCATACACTGGCTGTGCCAATCTGTACAAATCTCTGTAGCTGCATGGTAGTTTGAGACAGCACAGTAGTTTGAGACAACACATCTTGTAAGAAATGTCTGCAAATGGGGCCAGTGTGAGTAAATACGTATAACACAGTTCGAATGTTCCTACTGTAAAAGAATTGCAATCAACCACTGGCATAGGCCTTCACAACTAGTGCTGACAGGAGCAGACTGCTTCTCTCATGAACAAAATGTAAAAGAATAATAATGTATTTTAGGTACCCTTGATAAGTCAACTCCTAGGAAAGAAACATCAGATGGAGTAAGAAGTGAGTTCTGGCCACATTGAATTCACTCTCTCCAAAACAGTACAGCAGTTTTATTTGTTTTTTCTTTATGGAGCCTCAAAACTTAGGCATGATGTCTTTGGGAACCACAAGCAGATATCTAACCTGATTAAGCGAACACTAGACTATTTTGTTAATTTTTTTACATTGCTGCTGTTAGCAGCATTCAGTCCATAATTCACTTTATATTTTGTTCCAACAACAAAATTTACAATAGTTTGTTAGGAAATAGACAGTAAATCCATCACAAAAGGAGTGTGGATTGAGCATTTTTAATTCTAGAAATGACTGATGAAACTACTGCTTAGGGTATTCATATGTGTGTGTGTGTGTGTGTGTGTGTGTGATGAGGTGGTAGAAATCTGTTAAAAAATGCCTCCTGAATGAAATTTTATTATCATAATTTATGTTGGTAATTTTTCTTTCCTGGTCACTTGCTCTTGCAGTCAAGTTGAAAGCAATTACTTTTCTTGACATTTGTTGATGTGTAGGGACGGACTTTTCAGGAATAACCATAGGAAGTAATTATCAACAATTTCAAGGGTCTTATTTAATCTGTCATGTAACAAAAATTATTCTAGACCTTGTTTTATATATAACTTTTTTTAAAAAATCAAGCATATTTAGTATCTTAATAAATCACACATGTAAGCCTGCACTATTCAAGTATGGTATCTAGCTGTGTTTACATAGATTAGGTTAACATGGGTACGTTTCTGCTTTGATACTAGAATTATTGTCCCATATTTGTGTACCAGATAGAGATATTCACCTAAATGTGAGCTGGAATTGTTCCACTGAAAGCAGAGCTGGTCTTGCCAGGAGCCAGCACAGCCTGAGGTGTAAGTCAAGGCTGTCCGTGCTGTTTCAGGAGACCACAGTTGTATCTCTACAGAGGCCTCTGGGCTGATCAGGATTCCACTGGGATACCATATGTTCTGGTGTGCCCCACTACTGCTTCTGTGGTATGTCTTTGTGGAGAGCAGGGAGGCAGGTGGCATGAAGCTGGCAGCTGGTGCTGCTATTGGAAGTAACTATTGACTCCACTGCTTGGGCAGTTTTCCAGCTTTTTTAGACTTCTGAAGTCATGCAGAAGGCAGAGCTGAGAAATGTATGTGGAGTACAAAATGTATGCTTACTTCATACAAATTGTGTACCATTTCAGTGGGGAATGCTAGCAAGCTTTCTTGGTAAACATTGCATTGGAACCTGAAATGCTTTTCTTTTGACAGTATTGTTGAGCAAATAGTATAAAGTCATGGGACTGCTGAAGGTCCTTATTTTTTCCTCACAGTGTTATTTCAACTATGAATCTCACTCAATGTATGGTTTTCATTTTCAAGTTGCTGTTGTTAATTCTACAAATTGAGTATGCAGTTGTAAAAAGCAATCCGGACCCCCAACAATGTGAGATAACTTCAACTTAACATTTGCTTTGACAGTGACATAAGGCTATGAATCAGTTGAGATTTGTGTAATATACTTCACATAATACTTCTAAAAGGGGGTGGCTGCATTGCTGTTATTAGTGGAAGTTTAGTTTAATTGCCAGAGAAACAGATCAACAGCAAGAAATTAGCACTCTAAATTGGGCTCCATCTGTGCCTGCACTTGATAAAAACAACTACAGAATTGCTGCCTCGGTTTCCTTATTTGTAAAATGTAAATGATGCAAAAACAGTTGTTTACAGATTACTTGATACCAAGCAGAAAGGATTTAGTGTGCTGAATGTTAATATCAGTTAAGGTATAGCCAAGTCCAGTTACCACCAAAAGTAAAGAAAAAAAGTCCTATTGACATCAGTGACCTTTGAATGGCCATTCACTGAAATCTTAGAGAACATGGACAAATGGTCTGCTTTTGAGACGGTGTATGATTCTAAAACTTCCTTTGATTTCATATTTAAAGACTTGATGAAGGAAGCCAACAAAAAAGGTGACTAAAATCAAGTAAAAGCTAATCATGCAGTTCAGCAAATTATTCATGTAGCTGTTTTCTCAACAGGCTTGAACTTTTTCACTCTCTTTTAAAAACAAAACAAAAAAATGTAGCTTAAGGTATATATGTAAGAATAACTTTCAGTTACAGTGATGATTAATGTTATTTAATTTACTTCAAAGTAAATCCAGGTGAAAACTTGGGTTCCTGCCAAGGAGGAATGTTCAGAGGTTTGGTCTAATGTGTGATCTTTCTCATCTGTCTTTTGCAACTTCGTAGCAAGTGCTGTCTTTGCTAATCTTTGCTGCCAGAAACTACTTGGCTCAAGGGCCTATCTGCTGGTACAGGCTGTCCCCAGGAGTAGCCCATGTTCGTACTTTCTGACATACCACTCTTTCACCTGAAGTCCTAAACTAGGCTTTAAAGTGTCAGATGCTGTGGGCAGCATATGGTGCACAACATTTACTTGCAGTTTCCTTATGTGCCCATGCATGGGAAACACAGTAGCTTTGTGGATCACTGACATGGGAGAGCAGGGTGTGTATGAAACTCTGAGGAGCAAACAGTGCAGAAGAGTTACAGGCCAGGTAAACTTTCTACTATAATAAATCTACAGTTGATACCCGGAATAGACTTCTGAAGTACTTGAATTGTTCTGATCTCAGGTGTAGCATTTACTTTGCTTGTATGATAGCCTTTACAGTATTTTGTCTGGTCCGTTCATTTTCACACAATGGTACAGCAGATTAAACCCCAGCCTTTGAAAAAACAGGTGTGTTTGTTACCATTTCTGCTGGAGTCAGAATTCCTTCTGTCCTGACTAAATGTCCTTCTCTGTTAGCATTTGCAGTGAATCCTCTATCATCAAATCTAAGCAACTGGATTGGATGTAGGTGAAGGCTCTGTCTTAGCAAAGAGGTTGACAGTTGGAGACTCTGTGCCCAGTAGACAGATGCTTTTTGAAAGGATGAAGACCTTGCAGAGTTTCCTTTAGGCTGTATCCAGGGTTACTCACCAAGCGTAATCTGTAATGTCATCTTCTTTAGTCTACCTCTTACCATTCTTGATTTCTTGAGAAGAGTGTTAGTATGGGGTGGACTTTATCTGCTTTTATCAAATTACTTTTTCTGAAGAAGTTCAGCATTGTGTTTATTTATGCTAGTTTCAGGTTGGCCAGTTTGTTAACAAATGCTACTACGCAACTGATTTCTGACGGTGATGTAGGTTGTAGACTAATTCAAGTTCTAGATCACTTAGCAGTTGTTGAAATAAGAGCTCAGTTTCAGAAGGATTGCGTATCTGTTACTATAAAATAAATGACGGTATTGATATTCCTTCAGAAAACAGATGCAAACCAAGGGTATTTGTTGCTGCAAGAGTAGTCTTTGCCAGACTTGTGCTTTTAGTGTAGAACAAACTTCTTGACTTTCTTTTCCAAAGATGGGTTCCAAGTCAGCCACCTGCATGGTTGTAAGTAGTTCTGAAATTCAGCAGGCAACAACTATGTTGCTTAATATAATAGGGAGTAGTTCATTCTGCTGTTTTCTGGTAATTCTTGGAGCAGTTTTATTATTCATAATTGGGTACTCCACCCATAAACCATTTTATATTACATTACATATTGTCCTGTTATACTTTGTAGTGGTGTTAATCTTCAATTTGATTCTAGAAATGTCTTCTAGCAAATCTTCTATTTGATTCTATATATGGCTAGAATATAGCAATGCAACTATCAAACAAGATTCCTGCTTGTCATAACAACAAGAGCGGAATAAAACAAAAAATGTTAATTAGGTGCTACATTCTATTTCAGTGTCGTCCATCCAAAGGCCGAAAAAGAGGTTATTGCTGGTGTGTGGATAAATATGGACAACCGCTTCCTGGATATGATGGCAAGGGAAAAGGAGATGTCCACTGCTATAACTTGGAAAGCAAGTGAGGGCTGAATGCCAAGCTCTTCTGGCATCTGTGTGTGACAGCTGGACCTAGCAGAGACCTTGGAGGGAAGTACTGCATTTTGCAAGGCGTTATGGTCTCTGCTTCCTGTCTGTCTCCTGTGGTGGCTGGGGGGATCCAGACCTCTGTGGGTTCTGCAGCTGTACCTGGCCACTGATATGTGTTGAGCTTTCTATAGAATGTGTAGGGAGCTCTGAATTCCTATGAAAACCTGCACTATTGACACCAAGAGAGAAAGAAAAACACAAGGCACTTCAGAATGGATTCAGGGAATTTCCACTGACCTTTTAAAAAATGGCTTGTGGCCAATTTGATCCTGAGAGATTCTGGTTTAAATTTGAAAGAATTCGTAGATTGAAAACTTGTAAAAATTAATAAAGCAACTATGACAATGGAAAGTAACACCCGAGGATTTAAAGGGTAGGGATTTTTTTTTTTTACAGGTCTGACTTATCTTCACGGGTAAAATGTTTTATAAAAAATGTCAAAGAACTTTTTAAGAGACATATTTCTAAAATAAAGACATGGCTATTTTTTTCTGTAAAGTGTATTATGAATATTCTGTTAGTCTGTATTTAATATAATTGTTTTAAAATAAACTTATTTAAATATAACATAAATACCAAACTAGACAATAATTCTAGTGTATACTGTATGCAAAGAGAAGGTAAGAACATGGGATGATTTACAAATGTGTATAGTTCCAGGTGCATACACACTGACCTATTCTAGATAGTAGAAATGGACTTGTGGAGTAAAGGAAGTGTTTCCAGAAGGAATTGTTTCATTATCTGAAGTAGGTACAAATACCATGAAAATCTTCTAAATTTTGTTTATTATTTTATTGGTATTTCTGATGTACCCATCACTGAATTATGCCACTGGAAAAATTAACAGTTGCACTGAAGCTCTCTATAAAGCATTCATTCTTCATCCGTCCTTAGCTTCAGTTTTTGCAACAAGGCTTATGTTTTGTCTGTTTCCTTCAGGTCTCGTCATGTTAGTATAAAATGTTCATGGACAAAAAGATGCCATTACAGTACCAGCCTTTCTGTTTGCTAACTTACTTTTAAAAACTGTGTCTACTCTGTGTTGTCTTAATATACTCTAACAAAGCACACATTCACCATGAGGAACTTATGTTTTATGTTTAAAACAGTGCAGATGAGGGGATTATGTACTCGGCTGTTGAGACCTGTGTGCTCTGTTTGTACTAAACATAATAGTTTTTTCCTTTGACTTTGATAGAAATTATTTGCCTGTATTTAAGCATAGAGTGAGAAGCACAGTTTAAATATCCAAGCCACCTGCCATGACATTATATGTCCTTTTAAATGGAAGATAGGTGTTTTGGTTTTATTCTAATAGGTGATGCTTTTATGTTTTTAAAAAAAAAAAAAAAAAAAAAAAAGGTCTTTGGCAGTTTTGCTTTTGTTTTGGCCGATGGTTTATTGAAATTTATGGGGGGAAAAAACCAAACTGTATGACAGTGAAACCTGGTAAGGAAAGGTGGCCTGTGAAGTGTACCAGCTCTCTGGAAAGTAATGCCATACTTTGTATATGTATTTATTTATATATTTTATATAAATATCATATATATTTATATAAATATATAATATATTCTTGTATGTGTCACTATAAATGTTTGATGTCAACATAATTAAAAAACAAAAAAAACAATTACATCATCATTGCAATTTCCTTTTGGGTTGGGAGTTTGGAGAATGAGAGCAGTACTCTCGTGTGCCTTTCCAACTATTGCAGCCAGTGGTTTTGCTGATGGATGGGAGACGGTGAGGTCAAAGAGCCTGCTCCTCTCCCACCCTGCAAGTTGCAGCAGTCCTTTCTTCATGCCAGCACTGGCAAATGTCTTGAAAATCTGATGTGGAAAGATCTGGATACACAACTTGAAGGGTCAAGATAGCAATCGCTTCAAATCAAATGTTTAAAATTTTACTTGGACATGTATTAGCTACCCTGTTTGAATTCTTTGCATATTCCTAGTCTATATCTAATGAAATGGATTCTCATCATTGTTAAAACTTAAATTTCAAACTTAACAGTAAGAATATAGGGCGTGTGAAGTTATGCTTAGGCCAGGCTTATACAGGCTTCTTGGTGGATGGTTACATTGAGCTTTGTGAGTTGAAGATTTATTGCAATAGTTTTACTGCTACTGCAAATATAATGCCTGCGAAGATTTGTTGGCTAAACAAATGAATAAATGATGAGCTCTTCTCCTTATTTCTTTTTTTTCTTTTCTTTTGAGTTGTAAACTAGTTCATTTCAAATACATACACATGGAGAGTAAAGTTATATTTAACAGCGTTTGGTCATGTAATAGATGGTAAGTGCTGGATTCATAAAAACAAGTTATTAGTAGTTCCTTTTTTTTTTTCCATCTGTACCTCATGAGCCCTCTGAGAAAGGAAAACAACCTCTCTCGTATTTCTTGCCTGTGATTTCAAGCTACACCATTCAGAAATTGCCTGTAAGTATTCCTTAAGAGTATGATTGCTTGCACTAGTACTGGACGCTTACTGTTTTGTTCATGTTCCTGGCAGCTGGCATTCTTGTTGTTAAATATTAACTTTATTTCCTTGTATCCCTACAGGGTAAAGAAGATCAGTGGTAGTTTGAATTTTTTGGTTTTTTTAAAAATTAATTAATTAATTATGAGTAGTCCTACTTCTATGAAAACAAAGTTTCAGTTCAGCAGACAAGTTGCACATCATTCAGAGGTTCTTGTCATGGCTGTGGGAGTCAGGCTGCAATTCAAGCAAGATTATTTATGGGCTACATAAACTGTGGACAACATGGAGCAAATGTATGGGCCAGTATCAGTTCAGAGGAAGATCTCTTCCTGCATGCACAAGTTAGAAACATTCCTGCAGTAAGTGCAGGAATTTTTTTTTGGTCACAGAAATGGAATGTAAGCACTGGAAAAATACCTGCTGTTTTGGTGCCTTTGCTGCCTTTGGCTCAGGTGCATGTGTTTTTTTTTTTGTTGTTGTTGCTTTGTTTGTTTGTTTTTCTTCAAGTAAATGTTTTACAGCATTTTTCTTTCTTTTAAGGAGCTCTTTCAAGAATCTTGTGCAGTCCCCTGTGAAGTCTCATAAAGATCCTTCTAACAGCATTATTGACACCTTAAATATTTGTGCAGGAAGGTGCACAACAAAAGATTGATGTGTGTACTGCAAATCTGGCTTTTTTTTTTTGTCTTTTTTGAGCATATTTCATTTCTAGATGCTGCATGGGTCCTATATGTGGCATGTATTGATGTGGAAAATATTTGTTTTAACCAGAGTAATAAATAGTTCATAAACCCTCTAATTGGCGTGAGTGCAAGTTTAAAGTTGATTACAGGCAGCTCTATTATCTTTTGAACTATTTAATAAAGTTCCCTTTTTCAGTAGATCCGCTGTGCAGTAGTCTTGAACTCAGAATATCCCTGTTCAACTTTCTGGCATGCACACTCTTCAGGGAATATCATTAGCTATTTGTGCACAGGGAAAAGGAGGCTTCAATGAGTACCAAAACCACAGAATTAATTAGTTTTTAGTACAGTCTGGACTTTTTATGACTGAATTCCATAGAAACCTTAACACAGCATAATTCTTTATTGAACTAAACCCTAAATTTAAGTAACGGTTTTATAAATCTTTTGGGAAATCATTTTTTGGTATCTGTAGTCACTCTAAAACTGTGTAACCTGGGATGGCTCTGCAGAGATTTTACGTATTAGCAGTATAAATTATAAAGTATGAAAAGTGCTGAGCAATTTTCATGGATGCCAACACATACTGGTATTCAAAATGAAATGTTATGTGAGTAGCCGTGTTATATGTACTCCTGCTAAGCTGTTAGGAACTCTTCCTATCTGTTAATAGCAGAAGAATATGCTTTCTTCCTACAGTAGAAAACACTTCCTCCCCTAGTCTGCTCTTTTTTTTTCTTTTTTATTTTTTCTGAGCATTCTGAAAATAAGATCCAAAAACTGGTGTTGTGTTTTCCGAGGGCAAGCTTTGTGGCTAGTAGCATCTTCATAAGCATTTATACAAAGCTTATGCTGCTTAAGGATGTTAAGAGAAATATTTCTGTATGTCCAGTGGGCTGGTGTACGTTCCAGCTGGGAGGCATTTAACCTGTCAGCGGGTGGTAGCTTGGTGTTCGGAGTTCCAGCACATGGGATTTGTGTTGTACACATCAGTTGAGAACATACTAAGTATTTTTCTGCCAGAAGTGAAATTTCCTGATAAAATCAGTTGTTCACTGGAAGAACTTTATGTTTAACTTTAGACTTTATCATTACACATTTTTATGTTTAACTTTTAGGAAGAACTTTTAAAACATTTTATGTTTTATAACTTTTGCAGTTCAGCTTTTGTGGCTATGGAAGCATGTACACCTTTGTTTTTGCTTTTACTCTGTATGCATATTTAAAAACATAAATGACTTCAAGGCTGGAAGTAGCAGAAAAAAAGGAGTCCAGGTACTAGTAGAAGCAAAGGATAATGCTGCAAATCTCAGTTTATCCTTGCAGAATGCTTGTCCTGAGGTATGCGTCCTGAGTTTCCACTTCTGCTGACCTATCCAAATTCCTTGAGAGCCTTTCTCTGTCATATTGCTAATTTCACCGTGAGTGGTGATAGAAAGGTAGTAAAGTTATTGCTACAGAGAGCAGCTGAGGTTTCCACTAAAAACTTCCATTAAGCTGAACAAGATGTCATTGGGAAGGACTGTTTCCCACTGCCACGTGCAGTAGGATGTTCAAGAGGTGGGGTAGTGGAAGAGTTTAATTATGAGAGCCAGGCTGAGTCTGAGTGTGTTATTTCCCTAGCTTCCTGCAATTGGAGAACAGAGCTATTTTTGCCTGGTTATACCATGAGGAGAATATTCAAGGTGAAGGTGTGCTTCCTGCATCTGCTACACATCACGTAACTTGCACCCGTTTCACTGTCTGAACTTGAAAAGCTGATCACTGCTTTACCGTGGGGGTGCTGCATGCGGAGTTCAGCCCTGAGATCTTGCTGCATATTTCCATAGCTGCTATTACCCTGCTGACAGTGACGTGCCACTGCTCTTCTTTCCCTGCTCCCTTGCTGAAGCCAAATGGCGAGGGCTCAGCTGTTGAAGCAGCAATAAACAGAAGATGCAGGCCGTAACAAAATACAGAAGAAAGCAATGCTTGCTCCCACAGTAATCCCACTGAAAATTGCCCCTTTCCCAGGGCCTTTGCATTAGTATACCTGCAGGTAGACTTTGCACCGTAGGAGAGGAGGGGGAAATGATGGGAGATAAATAAAGCCCTTGTCTGCTGATAGACCTGTCGTCAGAGCTGTTTTCCATAGCCAGTGCTGATGTGTCTGGGCTACTGCTGTACTGTCTGATAATACATAACTAACTGGCAGTGTTCCTGTCAGATCCTGCCCTTCTTTATCCCCTCATTACTTAAATGTGGCTAGGTGATACGTGGTGAAATATCACCCTACACTTGCCTCTACTTCCCTCATTTTGCTATCATGTTATTTGTTGTATACCATCCACACAAGTCTTCAAGAAAAGCAAATGTGCCAAATGCAATTAGGTGTTGCTTAAGATACTCATAACTCACATTTTCCTGTGCGTTTTGAGTCTCTGCCTGTTTCTCAATGCAGCCCCCAATAACTGCATGAAGTAATTGGTCCATAAAAATGAAATGTTTTCAAATAAAAAGCCTGGGACCCGTCTTTGCCCCAAGTAATCCCCCCCAGCGCTAAACAACATTAATTTTACCTCAAAGTGATGAGCATAAGTGGCTCAGTATGACTGGACACCAATGCTAGGCAGGTATTCTTGGATAGATTTAAGGGAAAAGGTGGGTAGAAAATTTACAGAGTGCAGTGACCTCATTTCTTTGCTATGAGCATTTTGCAGTTGGCAGTAGGCCAGCAGCAGGAGGAGTGGTTGGAACAAATCCTGCTGCAACAAATATGGCTGGGTTTTGGCAGAAGGAAGCACAGACTAGGTAGTGTTCTCAGATAACATGAACCAGACATTACAGATGCTTACCTTATTCCTTCCCACCAATTAATTTATTTCAAGTGGGGTGGAAGGACTGGAAGAGGGTGTGAAGGCAGGCAGAAAAAAATAACAGGAGGAGCAGTATATTCCCTTTGGTCATCCAGCTGCCCATCAGGTGACCTGAGCTGCTCAGATCATCCTGCAGTACCTTCTCTGTTTTCCTAGATATTCCCACAAGGATCAGCTTGCCATCACATTAGGGACTTGTACTATCCTGGATTGTGAGGTGATACATGTTGAAAAACAAAGTGAAACAAACAAGCAACAACAACAAAAACAGCCCCACAGTGAGGCAAATAATAATTTAAAAAAAAAAAAAAAAGCAAAAGGAAATGACAGATCTTTGATATTTTTTTCATCCTATTACTGAGACTGATAATAGCAATAATGGAAATCACAGTGCACGACACCTGTGGCCTAAACATAGGACAGACTCCTTGCAGAACTCCCAAGGGGAGAGAGAATTTACATTCTTTGCCTCCTTGCATTAGTCCTAATCCCAGTATACTGAAGAGTCAGGCCTAAGTCAGATGGCCCAGCCTAGAGCAGTTCATCAGAGATCTCTCCTGAGTCCTGGCAAGATGTCACACAAGACCAGATTGCAGATAAGGAGGCACCCATCCCCTGCTGTTTTCATTAGGGTGTAAGAAGACCTTCTAAGGAATCAGTCTGTCGTACCCAAAAGTTGTATGAGGCAGCTTTTTTTTCCTGGTGCTAAAACTATAAGAAAGAGTTCCCTAACACCCCTCCCCATAAAAAGTAATTTCTTGCAACTAGGATGGGAATTTGCCACCCTGCAATTATTAGAAGTAGGAGTTCACTATGCTGGAAATAGACTGTACTATTAGTAATTATTAACTTGATAAGCTTTTCTCCTACTGTATCAATCCCAACAAAAAGAACCAATTTCTGCTACTTAGTGATCACCTTTGTGCAAGGCTGATGATGTGAGAACAGTCAGTGCTTTTAGGTGTGTGCTTCAGCTGAAAACATAGAATTTCCCCTCCTTTCCTCGCCATTTTCCCTTAGAAAATGTATGTGACTACTGCTCAATGCTGTGGGCAAGCTTCATGAAAGCATTCTAGGATTCTGCCACAACCTGCTGTTTTTAAATTATTTTGATGCAAGTGATTATGAAGCATTTTGACACAGTGTTTTACAATGAAGCTTTAGCCAGGTCTCATTGTAATTCATTACAGTGAAGTTAGTCTTTCAATTATTCATAATGCCAATGCTACCAACTGCCTTTGCAATACTTTTCTTGGACAGATCTCAAAACACTTCACAAAGCAGCTCAGTAGCATATCTATAATTTCAAATCTAGGGCAGTAAGAAGTTTGTTTATTAGACTCCAATAGGAGCAGCTAACACCAGTGGGTAGATACAGTCAGCACGTTCAACAAGTACACTGTGATGCCATAGAACTGTAATACGCAGAACAGAGATCTACATGCTTGAGCTTTGCAGTTACTGCACAGCAGTTCCCTCTCCCATTTCAAACCTAAAGCTCATCTCAATAAACACACCCTTTTTTTTTTTCTGAGTTTTCTTCCAGTTAAGCTTTTAAAAATCTCCTCTCTTCTCTATACCTTTTCTCAGGGAGAGTTGGTGCAGCCTGTTACCACCTCTGGGACTTCCTAACTCCCACACCAGTTTAACTGAGTCACATCCTGCTAGCTCTGCAGGAAATGCAGCAGGAGAAACACTCCACAATTAGTGGAGGGTCCCCTCCTTTCTTGCCATCAGGCAGAAGGAGGACTGAATGGAAATGGGACCCTGCATGGAGTGACAGATGAACCCCCTTCCAGCCTCCCTCACCTTTCCAGCTGCCCTTACACCATAGGTCTGAAGTTCTGGAACTTGAAGGATGGGGAAATGAGGATGTTGATTAATACCCATCAGGGAGTTGTCAAGGGTGAGTCAGTCAACCAATGCCTTAAGACTGCCTTTACCAAGAATTGGGTGATGGTTGTACGATACTCCTGTCTGAGGGAAACAGGGGGCCTGATATACTGGTTGAACCCTACTTAAAATGAAGTCTGCTGCCTATCTGGTGCCCAGGTCAGCGACATTACAAAGAAGCTCCCCGGTTTGATTTGGCCCTCCAGTTATTACTTGCTTTTGGTTGTTCACATCAGCTTTGAAGAAGCTACAGAGAGGATTTTAATGGCTAAGAAAAGGGACTGTAGGGCACTGGGTGATTAGCTGAAGGAGCGGGAGCACAGGCAGTGTTTTCCTCAATCCCTTCAAAATATCGATAGCAGGGAAAAGTACTGATAGGAGCAGGAAAACCCACCTGATCAACAACACATGGCTAAGTGGCTGTTGTCATTGATGGATTTTTTTTTTTTAATTATTATTATTTTTATCGTGGAGCAGCTTATACAGCACTGGGCCTGCTGGCAACAGATAACATTCATCTGTCTCAAGGAGGGAAAAGGATTCATGGCAGGGCTCATTAAGAGGACTTTCAGCTATATTTGAAAGGGAAAGGGGATAAAAACAGACTCCATAGAGAAGAGCCTAGGGGCAGCATCCCAGGGTTGAGGGTGAGATCAGTAGCTCAGCTGAAGTACATCTACACCAGTGCACACAACATGGGCAACAGACAGGAGTACCTAGAAGCCATTGTGCAGCAAGAAAACTATGACTCTGTGGGGAGCTGGTGTAGAAGAAAACTGGCCTGGCTGAAGAGGGAGCTTTCACTGAGACCTCAGGAAAAAAAGAAAGTTTATCACCTCTGGAAGAAGGGGCAGGCAATTTGTGAAGAATACAAGGATGTTGCTAGGATATGCAGTAAGAAAATCAGAATGGAGAAACCCCAGATAGAATTGAATCTGGGGTTTAATCTGCCACAATACAAAATATACATGAAAGTATTAAAGAGCATCCAGAGGAATGCTACAAAGATGGTGAAGGTTCTAGAGGGGAAGACATTTGAGGAGTGGCTGAAATCCCTTGTTTGTTCAACTAGAGAAGAGAAGGCTGAGGTGAGACCTCATCATGACCTACAGCTCCTCAGGAGGGGGAGGCAGACACTGACCTCCTCTCTCTGATGAATAGCAATAGAATGACATTGAAACTGCAACAGAGGAGGTTCACGTTGGATATCAGGAAAAGGCTCTTCACTGAGTGGATGGTCAGGCAGCAAAACAGCCTCCCCAGGGAAGTGGTCATGGCACCGAGTTTGCCAGAGTTTAAGAAGCATCTGGACAATGCTCTCAGACATATGATCTGATATTGGGGTGGTCCTGTGTGAAGCAAGGAGTTAGACTTATTGATCCTTACAGATCCCCTCCCAATCAGGATATTCTATGATTATATAAGGAGTCAGGAGGATCCAGAAAACTATAAGCCTCAGTATTGGGGAAGGTCATAGAGCAAATCATCTTGAGCGCAATCACACAGCATGAGTGGGACAACTGGGGTGTCAGGCCTAACCAGCAGGGGTTCATGAAAGGCAAGTCATGCTTGACCAATCTGATCTCCTTCAATGACCAGGTGACTTGCCTGGTGGATGAAGGCAATGTTGTGGACAAAGTCTTTAATAAGGCCATTGTTACTATCTCCCACAGCATTCTCCTGGAGAAGCTGGCAGCTCATGGCATAGATAAATATACTCTTATCTGGATAAAAAACAGCTGGGATTGCTGGGCCCAAAAAGAGATGGTGAATGGAGTTAAATCCAGCTGGTGACTAGTCACAAGTGGTGATGTCCAGGGATAGGTATAGCCAGTCTTGTTTAATGTCTTTATTGATCATCTGGATGAGAGGATTGAGTGCACCATCACTAAATTTGAAGTTGACATGAAGCTGGGAGAAGGTGTTGATCTGCTTGAGGGTAGGAAGGCTCTACAGAGCAATCTGGATAAGTTAGATGGATGGGCAGAGGCCAGTTGTATGAGGTTGACTAGGATCAAGCGCTGGGTCTTGCACTTTGGTCAAACAATCCCATGCAACACTACTGTCTTAGGCAAAGTGTCTGAAAAGCTGTGTGGCAAAAAAGGATCTGGGGTTCATAGTGGACATGAGCCAGCAGTGTGCAGAGGTGGCAAAGGATGCCAACAGCATCCTGGCTTGTATGAGAAGTAGCAAGGTCAGCAGCACTAAGAGGCTGAACCTCAATGAGGCTGAACCTCAAGTACTGTGTTTAGTTTTAGATCCCTTGCTACAAGACGTTGAGGCCCTGGAGAGTGTCCAAAGGATGAGAAACAAAATGGATGAAGGATCTGGAACAAAAGTCTTATGAGGTGCAGATGAGAGAACTGGGATTGTTTACTCTGGAGAGCTCAGGATAGACATTATTGCTCTTTACATCTACCTCAAAGGAAATTGTAGAGGTGGAAGTTGGTCTCCCAGGTAACTTAGTTACCAGCTTCAGAAGGCCAGCACCTCTGTGCTGTACTGCAAAAAGTCAGACACTGGAGCTTTGTAGAAGAAATTATTTAATAACTCATCTTAAATAACATGATAATGTCAACATGTGAATAATTTACATTTGTGGCACAGAATATCCTGTTGTTTTGCTATATGTCCTGATATATGTGGAAAACAGAAACAAATACTGTCCCATCATGAGCTTCAGCATATAATCAAGGTTTAGACTTTCTTTTTTAAGAAACAGCTTGACATTGAAACAGAGGTGCCAAAGCAACATGATAAATAAACAAAACAAGTTTTAAATTAGTTCCAAAGCACGTTCCCTACTGAAAGCTATTTTTTAAAATTCCGTTTTACATCTATAAATACACAGTACAAAAATGCAAGTTTACAAACCATTTTTTTCCCAATAGACTTATGTCATTTGAAGTTTTAAGTAGCATCATTTCTCCAACGTAACATACATATATTTAAGGGCAATAATACTAACTATTTACATATAAAGTTATGAAGTGTTTAAGAATATAAATTAGTAAGAACGCAGACAAAAACACACTCATAAAATAAATAACCCAACAGCTTTACATATGAGAGCATTTCTGATATTATACAAACATAACATACAAGGCTGCAGGACTTGATCTTGCAGTTACTTGTATCTGTCAATTTTGCATCTAAGTAATGCCAGTACAGTAAAAAAGCCATTTTATGGAGCTGCCCGTAAGCCTGCAACTACCTTCCTGGAATGTCTCCTGCCTGAACTTGGTTCCTGATAAGTTCAAGCTCCACAGAGAACCTGTTGTAAATGAATGTGAGTAGTACTATTCTTCTGATCTGAGGTACTGTTGGCAATCAGAGTCTCCTTTCACTTCTGGGGATCCAGGAATTTTTATTCCATTTTTTGGATAGACACACCAGCACCCAGCCGACTCTCCATCCAGTGAAGTTTCACACTAGGATTATTAAGAAAGTTAATCAAAACCCAAAGTAAGCAATTGTCAGCAAAAAATTCACTACAGGATACTGCTAACAGAGGTGTTGAACAGCACTAGAACTGAAAGCTCAAGAAGTGCAGCACATGAACCCATTTTGAATACAGTGACACCTCTCTGACAGAACCTCTAACCAACACACTTGGTTAGGAAGTCTTGATTTGAGCTTAGCTACTTCAACAGCAACTACACACTTCAAACAATACGCCCAGTCCTTGCTAAGTGGTAATATAAAATAGTCATATTTTCCAGTAAGATAAACTGACGGAAAGCAGGATACGTAAGGTAGAGAGGTGAAAGCAATGGCTTGATAGGCTGACTCTTCACACACAGAGGGAAATGGGATTCTTTCTTTAGCTGGGGAGTTGAACATGTTTCTGTGTTTGCCTGGTTAGATCCCAGGTGACAATGAGTCACACGGTGGTGCCACATTCTAAAACAATGTCTTGGTGACACAGATTTATGCAAACCTATGAAATTTTTGTGTATGGCCTATGGCTACAACAGTTTGATTTAAGCTTTAGTTAATTATACAGATTTCCCTCAGTGCACTTTGTGGTGGCTTCTGTAGATATTATAATGGGTATAAGCATTATCAATAAAGTAATCTAACGGGAGTACAAATCAATATTTTTTTCAATATAATTTCAAAGGGCTAATCTTGCTTCAGAGAGTTTTGTCACTGCAAGTGTTCTTTAATGTGAGAGCTGAGATCCTTCTGTCTTCATAGTGATTATTACATATGCACTTAACAATACATGCAGTATGATGGATATCATGGATTAGCATTGGCTGTGAATATGCTAACAAACTGGATGCACGGAGTTTGACTTGGCCTGAGAAGAGACAGGGTCAAAATGTTTTAGAAAGACTTTGTGTACACCTGTTCTGTGAATAAAGGAGACTTCTGCCTCCATTTTTGTCTATGCTGAGCATGCACTCACTTTTAAGAGGACTACCATCTGTTCCCACTACTGAGTATCCTATTTTCACAACCGGTTTCCAGCAGCTGCAAACTTGTGAGCTTGGGAGCAGAGGGTTGTGAAAGAATTGTCAGTGCCAGATTAATTGCAATGCTGCTGTGAGCAGACAGGAAAAAAGTACATACCTGTTTGCTGTGGTAAAATCCATTCTTGTTACAGTTGGGTAAATAGAATTTGTAAATGTCCCCTCCACTTCTCTGCTGAGCCTTTGCCAATTTATACAGAGCTCTATTGAGCTCCTTCTGACAAGGTCCCTACAAGCAAACAAAAAGTGATCAATATAAAGCTAGCAAAAAAGCTCTAAGTATTTATTAGTCATATAATCTGCAGCATATAACACTGATTTGCATGTAGTTCCTACATGTTCCAATAGGAGTGTGGCCAGAAAACTCTAGCGTTGCACTTAGGCTTTTGTTTTTATTCTTTGAGGTATTTTCTGTCCTCAGAAACATGACAAAGTCCTTAAATTGCTACACAAGGAAACTTAACCTGCACTGAGTAAACATATTACTACTTTGAGAGTACAGTATCTCCTATTATGGGGAGCTGCAAGCTAGAAGGCTTGTGTACGTGAGGCTGGCCATGTTTTGTGGGTTGCCATGGTCCTGTGTTCTGTTGATGTACAGAGAATAGGTGCAAGACATATATAGACAGTGTGAGAACAAACATCTGAATGTTATCTTTTGTGTAACACATGGCTGTTACCAGATCAGAGTGCAGAGCACTGCAGTGACTCTGAGACTCAGACCCAAAGTCCCTCAGACTGGGACTGAAGATCTGTTTGCATCATTAACTATGTTCACTATTTTCTTGCTTCTTTTTTCTTTTTCTTTTTCTTTTTCTTTTTCTTTTTCTTTTTCTTTTTCTTTTTCTTTTTCTTTTTCTTTTTCTTTTTCTTTTTCTTTTTCTTTTTCTTTTTCTTTTTCTTTTTCTTTTTCTTTTTCTTTTTCTTTTTCTTTTTCTTTTTCTTTTTCTTTCTCTTTTTCTTCTTCTTTTTCTTTTCTTTTTCTTTTTTCTTTTTCTTTTTCTTTTTCTTTTTCTTTTTCTTTTTCTTTTTCTTTTTCTTTTTCTTTTTCTTTTCTTTTTCTTTTTTCTTTTTCTTTCTCTTTTTCTTCTTCTTTTTCTTTTCTTTTTCTTTTTTCTTTTTCTTTTTCTTTTTCTTTTTCTTTTTCTTTTTCTTTTTCTTTTTCTTTTTCTTTTTCTTTTTCTTTTTCTTTTTCTTTTTCTTTTTCTTTTTCTTTTTCTTTTTCTTTTCTTTTTCTTTTTTCTTTTTCTTTTTCTTTTTCTTTTTCTTTTTCTTTTTCTTTTTCTTTTTTTTTTTTTTTTTTTTTTTTAAGTCACTGCATTATGACTACTGCATTGACTGAACAAATATTTTTCCTTGGGAATGAAATAATTTCATCCTCTTCTTTTTCAATACCTCCCCTCACATAAACTGTTCTGTTCGAATCAGTGGGCTTTTCTGTTGCTCTGGGTCAGAAAGTAAAGGTTTAGGAGACAGAATTGTAGCCAATAGCCCTCAATATATAGTAGTGCAAACTAAATGAGTGCTTCTGCTCTGGATGTGCAGAGGGATTTTTTAGTTTTTTGATTGTTTGTTTGTTTCCCTCCATTCTGTTTGTGAATATTACGAAAATAGGATTCTGTTGTGCATATATATAATTCAACGCCACACCGCATGGTTAAGCACGCTGCCTGGGACTGCATTAAATGTGGTTCTCTGGTGCCATCAAGTGCCCACTGCTCACTGCTGCTTTACAGTATTGAAGGTAAAAGTGTACTTTAATTGCTGAGCTTTCTGTCTTTTCGCGTGCATCTATTTGCTGGTGAACAGAAAGAAATATGTTTTGTTTTGTATTGGTGTTTCATCAATATTTGTACATAATTACTCCTTTTTATTTCACCGATCAATAGACAAACCACAAAAGCCTTTTATTTTTCTAACTAAAACAAGAAAGAAGTCTAAGATTGTAGTATGGGTTTCCAGAAATTAAGGAACCATGCAATCATCAGAGCAAGATTCAACCTCTGCAAGGACTCTGTATAGAACATATCTGATGCCCACCTATTTTTACAGTTACTACAATTCTGCATGTTTCTCAAGCATCTTAGGAAAGCATTTCTAGAGAAGTCTGTTTGCTGGCTACCCAAAATAACAGCCGCTTGATGTTGGGGATAGAACTGCTATTAGAGTTCCATGCACACTTTCATTTTGTAGTCAGAATCAGTAGCATCTACTGAAATGGTCTCTGAAAGGCTTGCAAAAAAACCCACTCACCTGTTCTTTCCATTTCTTGAGTTCAAATGTTCTCTTTGCTTTCATGTTTTCATATACAGTGATGAAATTCCAAGGGTTGGATTTGTCCTGGCTTATGGGAAACATCAACTGATAGCTCAGCATCTGATCCTGTGTCATTTCAGAGCTTTCTAAAGGTATATCCTCAGGCTCGGTGGAATCTGGAAAGGAATTTTATTAAGGTGAATATCTACAGTGACCTTTAACACTTATTTCTCCAAAGGAAAAAGGTTAAAAAAGAAAAGAAAGAGGAAGACCTCACACACTCTCACCCCCCCTCCCCCCCCCCCACTCCCCTAAATCCCCAGAAAAAATGTAATACCTCCAACAGATCCACTTCAGCTGGAGAAGAAATAACTTACATTAAGCCTTTTGTTGTAAAGTCACATTCTGGCATGGAGAAATGGTTCCAAACTTAAAGAGGGTAGATGTAGGTTGGATATAAGGAAAAGGCTTTTAGAGTAGGGTGGTGAGGCACTGGAATAGGTTGCCCAGAGATGTGGTGGAAGTCCTGTCCCTGGAGACACTCAAGGTGAGGCTGGACCAGGCCCTGAGCAACCTGATCTAGTTGTGGATGTCCCTGTTCACTGTAGGGGAATTGGACTAGGTGACCTATAAAGGTCCCTTCCAATCTAAGGATTCTGTGGTTCTATGATTTGGAATCACTCCACTCCTAAAGATTGAGCTGCAGACACTGTCAGAAATGAAAAATCTTTCTTGACCACAGTGGGTTGTAGCTGCTTTGCTAGATGCAGAAAGTCTTGAGAGAGCCTTTTTTTTTTTTTTTTTTTTTTTTTTAAATCAGTATGTGTTTCAATTTTTACTTAGGAGGTGATTTGGTCCAGACTTGAATTCATGGTATCCTGTAGTTTGTTCTGCAGCTTGCCTCACATTTAACAATGGGTAGCAATTCACAGGAGTTGGCAGATGCACACCTTGGCCTGCAGTGAATTGAATAGTCAGGGAATGGAAGAAACTTTGTATTTGCCTGAGCATGGCCCCTATGCCTGTACCTAAGTTAGAGACTGTGAAATCTCTGCTCTTTTGCTAAGAGCAAAAGAAGCTTTTAGCAATTGCAAGAACTCATAATGTTTGACGTGTATAAACTTGTTGTATCAGGGCAATTAATCATACAGTCACCAAAAATAACCCCTCCTTTTTTTTCCTCCTTTTGATGCTGCTCAGGGGAAAAAAAATGAAGATTAATCTATAATAATAAAGAATGAGATTGTTATACCTTCCTAAGTGATGGAATCTTAAGCACTCAGTTTACTACGGTATAATCTCAGTTTATTTCCACTAATGGTAAATACTATTTTGATTCAACCATGACTGCTTTTCATATGTTACTGTGTTTCACATAACTGTGTTTCATATGTTCATATGAGTTACCTTACCATCACTACATGAACACAGCTGCAGAGATGGCAAAAAATGATAATAAATAGTAATGTAATGAAATAACACTGAAGAAGTTCTTGGTCAGCATTTAAAGTAAGATGCTTGATATGTCTTTAAGCTCAAAGACAAATGAATAATGCACTATTTAAGATAAATTTCATTCTTAAAATGAATCCAAACACAAAATTTGCTTAGGTATTTTCATTCTCTCTCAAGACTTTTGGAGGTGTCCATTGATAAAGTCGTGAAAACATTTGACCTACTCTAGTTACTGTTTTATTACAACAGGAAAACAACCTACAGTTCCACAAACCTTACTGTGAATAGTCTGCATCTTGCCTTTGCTTCAGTGGTTTTCACTTGCCACCTGGGGCATAAAAGCCTTCTCTGAACATCTCCTGGATCTGCAACAGGATGCTTCACCTCACACCCATCTGAGCACATTCTCCTTGAAAATCTGCATTTCCTATGTTTCAAACGCGTGCATAACTTTGTCCATCCTCCCAACCTCCCGTCTCCCTGTTCCCGCAGCAGACCCGTCAGTTCCCAGCCCACCCGCACGGAGCGCGGTCGCGATCGGTCCCTACCTGCCGGCTCAGCTGAGCGCGTCCCTCCAGCTTCGCTGGCGGGCAGACACTTTCCTTGACCCTGGATGAGGGCAGAGAGCGGCCGGGTCACCCCCGACGGGATGCGGCAGCGGAGACCGTGGCGACAGCGAGTTGTGTAGACCCCGCACGACTGGCCCGGCCCGAGGGCGCAGGTCTGGCAACAGCCGCAGCCGGGCTGCCGAGCCGTCTCCGGGCAGCCGGGCTCGACGGGCGGGCAGAGGGCCAGCTTCTCCTGCGTGCACGGCGCACAGTGCAGGGGCTGCGGGGATGCAGCGGCTACGAGGCGAGGACCCAGCAGCGCCGGCAGCAGCAGGGGCGGCAGCCAGCAGCGGCTCAGCAGGGACCGCAGGCAGTTCATGTCGCTGCTGAGGGACCGCACCTTAGCGGCGTGGGGAGCTGGAGGCAGGGTGCATACGTACATCCTGCTAGCCCGAGCCATTTATGCAGCCATTTGTCTGGCTATTAATCTTTAACCTCGAGTTAACTATTATCTGAACTAGAGAAACGTCATTTCACTGAAGGTTCAAGTTCCTGACCGCTATTCTCCTCCCCTTTCACTTTCCTCCTTTAATTATTTTTCTTCCAGACGTGCAGGATTGCCTTTATTTCCTAACCCCATCTCTCTTCCCTACCATAGTTATCAGGGAAAAAAAGCTGTGGAGGGGAAACTGGCAGAGAGTAACAAATGAGTGGGTGCATCCCTTTCCTCTTTGCCCGTCAGAAATGCCTCCCATTTTTGGCATACGGGGGTCTCCCACCTCTGGATTCACTTTTGCTGCTGCTGCTGGCATGGGAGAAATATCAATCTGCATAATAGGCACTTGACAGAAACCAGTGTTTGTCCAAGAACCCAGAGACAAACGAGATAGCTCTGCTTTTCTGACTGTCATGTTAGCCTCTTCATCTACTCGTATTTCACCTTAAAACAATCTTTCTCTTTTTTCCTTTGCATACAGAAGTTGTCACTATAATGAAAGCAAAAGCATTCAGCCTTCACTGTACTGAGCAGATAAATCCTAGTATTTGCAGTATGTATTGAGCTTGAAACATCAAATTCCACTGTCAAATTACCTAAAGTAGCATGATTTTTGGTTGTGTGAGGGTTTTTGTTTTTGTTTTTGCTGTGGTTTTTTATTATTTTCTTTTTCTGTGTGTGCATGTGTGAAGATGTGTCGTTAGTGTGAAAGTGAAGCAGAATTGTAGTGTTGTTTCGTGTTTTATTATTCACTTTAGTTTCTATATTATTGAAGCCAGAGTTTTCATTTATAATTTAGTATTTACTGCATTTTTAACTCCCTAACATCTTAATTCAGTTCTTGCATTATTCATATTGGTTACAGACTTTCATGACTTAGAGACTTTTTCACTTTACTACTGCTTCTTCTATTGGTTTTCTTTTTAAAATTTTCAGGCACTCAATGGAAAGTTAAAAAAAAGAAATCACCATACACAAAAGGTAGCAGCTCTCAAAACTCACTTGCATTTTTAAGCATACTGAACAAAACATTTTAAAAGAATTCTTTGGATTTCACATGTCTGTGAGTGAGAGTAGGCTCTGTCTGAAACCCCAGTGCATGACAACTTGTGCAGAAAAATTCAGCAATTAGGCTTTCCAAGCTCTAATGATTATTTTCCCTTTTTTAATTTTTTTATTTTTTTCATGTGTATCTGTAATGGAAAATGATGATTCTTCTATCAGTGTGTGAGGTGAAAATATATATAAAAATATATTTTCTCCCTCCTTCAAAGAGAAAAAAAAATAGGCAAAACAAAGTCCCTTGCACTAAGGACCATATATATATATGTGTGAAATGTAGAACCATCTGAAAAATACAGAGACCCGAATATCTCATATGCATCTGTAAATGCATATGCATGCATTTGCTCACTTGTCTACAGGGGATGCTCCGAAAGTAATGCCTCCTATTTCATTATATTGACCCATGACATCAGAAGTGGATGTTGGTAGTATGGCAGTAGAGGCTGAATCTTCCACTGATTTTTTGTTAAATTTTGTTTCTATGCAACATAAGGAAGCAGAGAGGCAGTCTGACAAAATGGTGTCTGACATGGAAGCGCATATGAAGCAAAGGTATATAATTGAATTGTTCTTTGCAGAAAAAAAATGAAACCCATTGACATTCATTGACACTTTATTGAGACCAAACAGTGAATATTCACACAATGAGGCAGAGAGGGGCTCATTTCAGCAGTGGTGATAGTGCCAGTGCTAATAGATCACCATAGTTGGTGTGCAGGCTCTTGTTTATCATTGGTGAAAATGCACAGCTAATAGTGGTGACTATGTTATCAAGTAGTATCATTTTATTCTTTATATCTACTGTAGTTTCTTTGGAGCAACCTGCTTATACATGTCTCTGCTCTTTTGAGAGTCTTCATTGAAACAAAATGCAGGATCAGACTTCTACCGACTGCCTTACGTAGGCTTACTTCCGATAAAATGACTGCTCCAGAGTGACTGCCTTCCTTGCATTTTTCCTTCCTTTGCTTTTAAAAAGAAAACATGAACTGAGAAGAAATTGCTCCTAGTGATACATATAAAGCACATTCTTTAAAACTTTTGTTGTTGTTGTAGTTGTTTTAAACACATTACCACATCACCATCATTTTTCCTTCACTGGATAAAGAGAGGAGCATAGTACTTCAGTCCTTGTCTGAAGTACAGGACTACATCACAAAATTTTCACTAGTTTGAATGGCAGTTCTTCTTTGGAAGGTACAGTTGCGGTTTTGGTCATAATTCTCACAGAATCAATTGGATTGGAAGGGACCTTTAAGATCACCTGGTTCCAATCCCCACTATAGGCATGGACACCTCCCTCTAGATCAGCTTGCTCAAAACCCCATCCAGCCTGGCCTTGAAATGCTTCCAGGGAGGGGGCATCCACAGTCCCTCTGGGCAACCTGTCCCAGTGTCTCCCACCCTCACAGTAAAGAATTTCTTCTTAGTATCTAGTCAAAACCTACCCTCTTTCAGCTTAAAGCCATTTCCCCTCCTCCTGTTGCTACCTGCCCTTATAAAAGGTTCCTCCCCAGCTTTCCTGTGGGCCCTTTCAGGTACTGAAATGCTGCTATAAGGTCCCCCTGGAGCCTTCTCTTCTCTAAGCTGAAGAGCACAATCACTCTCAGCTTGTCATCTGGGGGCAGGTGCTCCAGCCCTCTGAGCATCTTCATGGCCTCCTCTGGACTTGCTCCAACAGCTCCATGTCCTCCTTGTGTTGGGGGCCCCAGAACTGGACACACTACTCCAAGTGGGGTCTCACCAGAGCAGAGGAGCAGAATCACCTCCCTCGACCTGTGGTCATGCTTCTTTGATGCAACCCAGGATATGATTGGACTTCTGGACTGCAAGCATACACCTCTGGCTCATATTGAGTCTTTCATCAACCGGCACCTTCAAATCCTTCTCCTCAGAGCTGCTCTCAAGCCATTCTCTGCACAACCTGTGTCCGTGCTCAGGATGGCCCTGACCCAGATGCAGGACCTCGACTTGTCCTTGTTGGACTTGATGAGGTTGGCATGGACATGTTTGACAGGTAGGCCCAGGTTTCTCTGGATGGTATCCCTTCCCTCTAGTGTGCCAAGTGCACCACTCAGCTTGGTGTTGTCTGCAAACTTGCTGAGGGTGAACTTGATCCCACTGTCCATGCTGCCAACAAAGCTATTAAATGGTGCCTGTCATAGCACACATCCCTGAGGAACACCACTCATCACCTGTCTCCACTTGGACATTGAGCCCAACTTCCCTCCAGGGCTTTATCCCATGTGACCCTGTCAAGCAGTTCCCTGAAGAGTTCAGTCTGCTCTCTTGAAGTCCAGAGTACCAAGCTTGCTGTGCACCATCTTTGATGCTCTAAGGGTCTTGACCTCCTCCATTTTGTGTCAGTGCAGTCAAGACTGCCCTTGAGCTTCACATTACTCAAAAGCCACTTTCAATGGTGAGCACAAGGTCCAGCATAGCACTTTTTCTTGTGTGTTCCTTTACCACCTGGAAGATGAAATTATCACCAACACATTCCAGGAATCTCTACAATTTCTGGTGCCCTACTATGTTGTCCCTCCAACAGATATCAGGGTGGTTGAAGTTCCCCATGAGTACCATGTTTTGCAAATGTGAAGCTTCTCCTATCTGTTTATAGAGGGCCTCATCCACTGGGTCTTCCTGATCAGGCAGTCTGTAGCAGATTCCCACTACAATGACTTCTTCCTCTGCCTTCCCTTTCTCTTTAACCCTAGCCCATAAACTCTGTCAGCTCCTCTTCTATATCCAAGTGTAGTTCCAAAGACTCCAGCTGGATGTTGATGTAGAGGGCAACACCCCCTCCCTTCTATCCCTGCCTGTTTTTCCTAAAGAATTTATAGTCATCTATTTCTACATTCCAGTCATGAGAGCCATCCCACCACATCTCAGTGATACCAGTGACATCATAGCACTTTGGGCACACACATGCCTGCAGCTCTTCCTGCTTGTTCTCCATGCATCAGTGTATCAATGTATTTGTATCATGTATCAGGCATTTGAGTTGGGCTCCCATTGAGGCTGATTCACCAACTGGAGTTCCCTTATTCTGTACTTTAGGTGCTGTCTTACTGGCCTGTGATCCAACTCAGAAGCTCCCTCAGAAGACCAGATTTCCCAAACAAGTTCCATGACATAAATAGCCAAAGCCCTGTTCATGATACCACTCCCTTAACCATGAATTCATTTTCTTAATTCTATCAGTCATTTTCCTCCCCACTCCCCTAACTGAGAGGATTGAGCACTATCTGTGCTCCTTAGCCCTTCACTGCTGCTTCCAGCTCCTTGTAGTCCCTCTTGACATTCTCCAGGTTGCTAACAGCTGTGCCGCTGGTGCCTACATGAAACAGCAGCAGTGGGTAGTAAGTAGTCCATGGGATGTACAAGGTCTGGCAGCCTCTCTGTCACATCCTTGATGCAGGCTCCTGGCAAGCAGCAGACCTCTCTAGATAGCAGGTCAGGACAACAAATGGGTGCCCCTGTACCCCTCAGAAGATAATCACACATCACTATCACCTGGCACTTTTTCTTAGCTGCAGTAGCTGCTACGTAATGGGGAACAGTCTGACTGTCTCGCTCAGCTCTGATGACATACCTGTTAGAGTTTCTTGCTCCTTCTCAGTCTGCAGAACCACAAAGCAATTCTGCAGAGGCACCTCTCAATTTGGGGCAGGCTTGTTCCTCCTGTTAGTCTTTCTTGTGGCAATATGCCATTTCTCATTACTCTTGCCTTCCCCTCCAACTGGATGTGCCAATGGAGAAGTTTGGGGCTGTTTGGCCCTGGACTGTGGATTCAATGCAGACCGCATGTGAATCTGGTTGTCTTCTTCTAGCTCTGCCTCCCTGATAGCATACAGCTTTTTGACTGTCTCCTGCAGCTCAGCCACCTGTTGCAGGAGGTCCTGCACCTGGGCACATCTTACATAGGCGAGTTTGCCTCTCACCTCTGCTCCTGGAGCAAGGTCCAGGCACTTTCCACACATCAGGATCTGCACAGCTGCTTCTTCCTTTAGCAGCTCTGAGTGGAGGCACTGATTGTGTCCAGGGTAGGTTGTGCACACTCCCCTGCCAGAGCTACAGCCTTAGCTTGGCATCACGTGCTCAACATTCTGCTTTGAGGGTTGGCTGGAGTGATGCTAGCTATAGGATCACTTCGCTTTCTTGGTATTTCTCTGGCAAAAGAAACCCCCCAAACCCCCTTGTACCTCGAGATCAGTTGCTGCAGATCTGGCTTGGCTGGCTCTGAAGCAGCTGCTCTTGACTCATTGAGTTGAGATTTTTCATTGTTGTGAGAAGGCTGGCAGTATCTGAACTGCCCAGGCAACTGCTAGCAGCCTTCTTGAAGAAAGATTTTCTTCTGCTTACCTTGTAATGATAAATAAACAAACCGAAAAACCTTACAGATTATAAAACATTTTGAGGGTGTTCATTTTGCTTCTTTTATGGTTGCAGGTCACTCTATATGGTGGCCTTGCCTTTCTTTTTTAACTTGCTATCCTCTCTATGATAAAAAAGGAAATCTAGGACTCTGCTTAAAACAAAATTTGTAAAGTAGTGACATGAATCCTAAGCAAGGGTTTCTTTTCCACGAAGCATTTCCCAGTTGTTTCTCAATAATTCTTAACCAATGATCTCATTTCTCATGTTAAATAAAGCTTGTGAGCTTTTTTCCCTTACAATTGCATGAAATTTCTCATAGAAGATGAAGTTATATACAGATATATGCAAGAGATCTTTATCCTCTGATCACAAAAAATTCTATTGACTTGCCAAGTAAATTCCTGCTGGGACTGCTTCACTGGCGTGTCAAAAATGCTTAAAAAAAAAAAAAAAAAAAAAAAAAGTGGAATATCCCCATAATTTTCCTTTAAGTAAGAAAGAAACTGATCCCAAATTGTAAGGTTAATATCAAAAACTATTATGCAATATATGAACATACACACATGCACATATGCATGGCATCTAGCATATGAAGACAAACAGCTGTGAAACAAATGCAAAAAATCTACTGTCCCTGTCATTTGTCCCCTGCCAAATATGCTTTATGTCATCTCTACGGATTTTAGTACTTTTTTATTCATGTCATTTGTAGTGCTTTGGTTACTGATGAACCCTGAAGACAAGGAGGTGCTCAAAATTTGTTTTGTACAGATATTCTGTAACTTTTGCAGAGTGACCTTGTATTTTTTTCTCAGCAATTAATTCTTCTAGAATATAGAAAATATTTAAGAAAAACCTCAATTAATTAGTGCAGAGAAGAAAAGTGAGACTCTAGCTGGAAAAGCATTTCTGTGTCAAATTATGGTTAAACAGGATCAAAAAAGAGAGAAGAAAAAGAGGAAAAATCATTCCTAATGCATTAAAGCATTTGGGCATCAAATACAGCAAATAAAGTGTCTTGTTTCCAATGCTGTATGTGCACAGACCGGTCAGATCACTATTTTCCAGAAGTCCTGATCTCTGCTGGTAAGAAAGGTTACAGAGCAGTCTGTTAATCTTTGTGCCATGGTCTTGTTGCTCCCATCTAGGGATGGCTCAGAGAAGAGTTTTCCCTTCTAGAGAAATAGTCCAGACACAATGCCAAGCTGAAACCGCTCTGGGAAGTATGAATTTCTGTGTGGACTGTTAATATAAAAATTTGGTTTCACTCCAACTACTCCTGTCAACAGTGCTAAACCTTGGTAGGGATATCCCTAGTACCACCCATGGAAATGAAGGTTTTTCAGTGCCTACCAGAGTAGGATGTATCTTAGCAGGAACTTCAAAATATTTAACTTATCCTGTTTAGCATTGCCTCCTGAAACCTAAACCAGCATCAGCTGTTTAAACCTCTTTGCATGTTTCTGTTCAGTACGTATCAGCCAGACAGATAGAAACTAACGGTGCTGTTCTTTCATCTTTTTATCCTTTCTATAATTTTAATAAAAATAAGACTTAGTCATAAGATCTAAATCGTAGTAAGACCTGAGGTCCATTTTCTCTGAGTGTACTGTGATGTGGGAAAATGAAGCTTGTGGATGAACTTGCCTGAACTATTCTTGCTGCAAACAGCAGTCTGAAAGTCCCAGCAAGAGGGCAAGAGAGATGTTCCAGACACCAAAATGATAAAATGTTAGACGAGGAGCATATTTCCTTGGATCATTTACAATTGGCTTCCACACTCAGGCAGTTCACCCCTATACTGCTTGTTGACAAACAAACAAACAAACAAACAAAAACACAAAAGAAAGTAAAAAAAAAAACAACAACTTTGCTCAGCTGCTTTTGTCTCTGCTTTTTGTCCCAGGGTATTTCTGGTTTCAGAAATATCATTGTTATTCATCATTATTATTAATATTTTTGCTAAAGTCAGTAAGAATACCTTTCAGGTTTCAAGCCTCTATTGTTTTGTTAGAGCATGAGGGACAGGACTTCAGGACTTCACTGAGTTCTGCAGATAGCTCAAGGCTCTCACTAAACACCAAATCTAGGTAAGCTGCTGTGAGGATTCAGGGCTACCTCAGCTATTTAAACATTATAACCATTGAATTAATGTCTGATAGCTAGAAAGACTGAAAGACTTTGACGCCTCAGTGCAACCTTAATCTATGTGTATTTACAGTTTCAAGCTCTTTTCAGGGGATCAGCAGTGAAGTTCATGCTGCCATAGGAACAAGGAAGCACAGAGATGGTAGCCTTTGTTTGGAATCCCTGAAGCTTTCAGTGAGGGGACCAATACTTGCTGACCTCACAGAAAAGAAGGTTGGAGCAGGTTCAGAGAAGGATTCCAGCGACCACAGAGATGATCTGAAGGCTGGAGCACTTCTCCTATGAGGAAAGGTTGAGGGAGTTGGAATAGTTTCATTTCAAGAAGAGAGGGCATCAAGAAAACCTCATTGTGATCTTCCAATACATGAAAGGGTCTTAAAGGCAGGAAGGGTACTGATCTTTTATGCAGGTAGATAGTGATAGGATAAGGGGAAATATATTTAAACTGAAAGTGGGGTGCTTTAGGGTAGATGTTAGAAAGAAATTCTTCAGTTAGGGAGTGGTGAGGCACTGGAACAGGCTGCCCAGAGAAGTTGTGGATGCCCCATCCATACAGGTGTTCAAAGCCAGGCTTGATAACCCTGTCCAAAGCAGGGGGTTGGAACTAGGTTATTTAAGATCCTTTCCAAACCAAGCCATTCTGTGATTCTAAGATGATCTTGCATATTTCTGCAGTCTATCTCCTTGGGGTTGGAAGCTAGCTTAGCTTCTTCCTCTTGCAGGGTCTTAAGACAAAGCTATTGGTCTGACCGTGACACTGCATGATATTACTCATCAGTCTCTCTCTGATTTCTGAATACTATGCTGCTGGTGACTTCCTCACACCTTCCTCACTTCCTCCTGGCCACCAAAAGCATTTCTGAGCTGGGCACACTTGCATGCATGACACGCTCTGCCATGCTCTGTTTGCCAGTCTTATTTGCTGTGCTCCTGGTCCCTTGCACCCACCTAAAGTCTACTTCGCATGAACACTATAACAAAGAGCCAGTTTGATTCAGTTGCATACTGTATGGGGTTCTCGTGACAGGAAAGCATACCTTGAAATCTTTTACCTAGGCATTTTCTAAACTTTTCACATCCAGTTCTTCTCCCAATAAATTTGTTGGCAGTGCTGCCTGCACTTTTTTCCCCCTGATATCTAAATCTATGTTATGGTTTTCATATCAGAAAATTTGAGTATTCTGGTTCTAGGAAGAGACTCTTTGTTTTTCTATCTTAAGGGTATAAGGTATTTCTTTTCTTGTTGCTAGATTTTCCTCTGTAGGAGAAACTGTAAGTTTTGGAAGGTTTACAGTATCTGTCAGTGGAAGATTATCACCACAGGAGACAAATCTGCAAGGAGATGAGGAGGTGAAAGTATAAGGCAGTCAGAAGAGGACATGGAGAGCTAGGAAAGGACAAAAGGATGAAATGGAGGACAACAGAGATGATTCAAAATGCAACAAAGTTAAGAAGCAGCAAGGAAAGATCCTTCCATCCCTCCTTCCTTCTTTCCTTCTTTCTTTCTTTCCTTCTTTCTTCTTTCCTTCTTTCTTTCATCCTAGGGGTAACAAAGGACGTTTAAATTCATTCCTCTTTTCATTTTTAAAAAATAAATATGAATTTAAAGAAAACTAATAACATTCCTTAGATGCAAGACAGTGAGTCACTGAACTATGATGAAAATTTAACCTTCTTTTCTAATAAATGCTTAGACAAAGTAGAACAGCTTTGAAAGGTGACACTTAAAAGCTGTGACTGCAAAGTAAGCCTAGAGATGGCGATTACTGGCTTGTGACCTCAGGCTCTTCAATTTCAAAGTTCTGTTTCAAGGGAGAAGGGGATTTGAAATGTTTTGTCATACTTCCTAGAGTTTTACCTTGAGCCCTGCTGAAGCTAAAGGCAGATGGTTATATGTACTCCCTGGCTGATGTCTTCTACAAATCTCCTTTGTACTTATTTCAGGGTGGACAAGTATGATTGGTGTAGCTTAAGTGTTGTGAGATCACATGCACGAGTAATGCCAGAATGAATGATAGCAACCAGGAGCTGATGCCAGGTTCTGCAGGGTTAGCAAACCTGTTAGGACTGGCTGCAGTAAAATAATAATGAAACAATGAAATTGTTGAAATTAGGCACCCAGCGTGGCAGTATGACAACTGAGCAGCAGACCTGAGGTTTTCTAGGGGGAAGACTGCATCTTAGGTGGCTCCAGCATCTGGGCCTAGGTCTACTCTTTGATAACATTTTCAAATGATAGGCAGTAGCTTCAACTGGTCCAGCTCTTCTAAGATTTTGCTTTCAGTCAAAATTTTGTTGTTGTTGTTTTTTTTCCTCTACTGAATCTGAAATGTTTTAAGAGGCATTGCAGACTGCAGTGGCAGACAGAGATGAGGAAGTCTGTAGACTTGTGTCTTATAGATGCTATGGAGTACAGATCAGCAACACCGCTTTAATATTATTACTCAGTTTTTACTATAGGAATGAATGTATGTTGTGATTTGGAGAAAAAAGTTTTCCTGTTTCCCACTGTTACTCATTATCCTAAGATTGTTCAGCTAGGATCAGCAAAGATTTACTCAGTTACCAGTTACATGTAAGTTTGAAATATGTTAAATATGCATGCTAAACATTTTCTTTCTTCAACCTGTTTTGCTACAGCAGCATGCCAGCTGGGTAGAGCACTCCCAGTTCTGTCAACAGGAGCATTACTGTTGCTTCAGGGGGAACAAGGCTGAACTCATAAATCCAGGGTGAAAATATTTTTTGTATCTTCCCTGTGTTCTTGGTAGTGTTTTTGTTCTTCTCCATCCAACTGCCTGCTTAGTCATTATCAGCAGGTAGATTGTGCAATATCCATTCAGAAATAAGTGTACTAAAAACAATTCCCTAGGTCAAGGTCACAGCTTAGTTCCTAAAGGAAAAACACTGATCTAAAGGAGTACTCTCAGGGGGAAGGCTGTTCTAAATTTGCAAACGTGCTCAGTGTTACTTTTGAAAGCCACAACAAGAGCTCAAGAACATAACACAACTCTGACTCATTTCCATTCATGCTAAAAAGGTCAGGTTTTTAATACCATAATATTTTTTCAAAACACAGTATCTGGAAGGTTATCTTCTCATTAATTAGGTGCCTGTAGTCTTAAATCTTTTCCAGTCTCATTATCTACTGCTAATAAAAGGCCTATTTTAAAGTGATATTAGACTCTGCAGCTCCCAGTAAGGGTTTCTGTACACTGGGCTGTTATTGCAGTATAAACATGCATAAAGGAACTTTGCACCTAGTACAGTTCACTACGTAAGGAGTAATTCATCATTGTTGCTACTGGTGGATGAGCATTAAATCAGATTAAAACAGCACACTACTAGAGTTTCTCAAAGTAAAGTCATGTATCACAGTAGAACACTAACCTAACTATCATTATATTACTTGGGAGTCTGCTGGAGAAACAAGTGAAAGTGCAAGCCTTGTAAAGAACAGAAATGTTAGTTTTTATTCTTTTTTCCTCCAGTACACACATGTGCCATGCAATAATAGCAATTATATGTAGTTCCAGTTCCCTTAACATTTTGGCATTCTCTGGGGACATCATTCAAAGGCGGATAACATGTAGTTTATTACTAAATAGACCTGATTGAAATCCCTTAGTATTCTTACCTGTAATTAACAGTAATACTGTTGCTGTAGATAATGAGTCAAAAATATTTCAGCAACACCATGAAATATGAATTAATTCTACACACATTTTACCATGAAAAGCTATCAGCAATATTGTGATTTTTCAAAATTGATGAGGATTGGAATTATTCTGAGATAAATGCTATAAATTCATGTGATTCTTTTTAAGCATTCTGCAGAGAGGAAATAGTAGCAGTTTCCAACATCTTGAAACTCCCCAGTTTTATATGCCTGTCTGATACAGCTGCAGGACTTGTGAAGACCCAATCAAAATCAATTCTATGTTACCATTCCAGGCAATTAGTTTGCCCCCACTGAGGAAAGTCTCCAGGATTTTACTGCTACCAACTAGTTTCATGAGCTTGGCAGGGAGTAGACTTGCTTCCAAGAAAACATTACCAGCATTTATCATGTCCTGAATCTTAGGAAGCTTTGTGTTGCCCTTGACTTTTTAGCATCTGTATTCCCTGGATCCTACTTGTATTTCAGCTAACCTGAAAAAAGGACTGAGCAAGACTTTCTCACCAATTGCATGCACCCTTATCCTGATAAGGACTGAGTCTTATTTCAGACAGCCTTCAGTGACTTCCATCATGGATAGGTCAACCTAAGACCAAGGCACTGTGGAGGCATGACAGCTGAGACTGAGTTTTGGCAGAAGACTGACATAAAGTATCAGAGGAGCCTTTGAAGATGGGAAAGGAATACAGCAATGTAAAAAATCAGGCATAAAAGACTGTTTTATAAGGAAGGCACCACTAGAGGCCAGATTGAAGATGACATTAAATAGAGGCATTTGAAGACATGAAAACAGGTTCAGGAAGGAGGCAAGAGTGACTCTGAAATGTAATTAGTAGAATGAGAAGCAGCAGCAACACCAAGATTTTCTGAGACCAGGGCAAGAAGCCTGAGAAAAGAATAAGTGCAGCTGGCTGTCTGGGATGGTACAAATAAACAAGAGAGAGATCTGGGTCACTTGGATTAAGTGTTGGGTAATGTGGCCAGACTAATCTATGCTTGTCCTACGGGTAGAGGAGGGTTTTATTCTAGCTTTGCACTTGTCTGATCTTAGTTCAGCCCCCTGCACAAATCACAGAAGCTGATAAAGTCCCTGATGAACATAAACCCAAAGGAAATAGAAGCACATCTTCAACCATGCTATTTCTTTTCCCCTCAAGAGCAGCTTGAGATCTACATTCAGAGAGAGTTTCAGTTACCCGAGGAGCCTGTGGTGCCAAGACAATCTGCATAAATCTAACACACAAGTAAGTGCCAGAACATTAAACATCAAACCAAGTGAGTATGCTTTGACTAGCAACTTGAGGGTCAGTATCACCCCTCCACCTGGCTACCACAGAAAGTAGCATCTGAGGACCATGCTGCTCCCTTGAGCAACACTGGAGAGTTTAAGGTCAGGAATTACTAGTAAAACGTGTCCTAACTTTGCTTAAGTCTTAAAGGAAGCCATAAAAACCTCAACTCTGCTCTTGTATTTTTGTGCATAACACAGCTGCAATTGGTTGGCAGAGACCATGGTTCTACTTGTCTATAGTTTAGGACAGCAGACAAGTTTCAGTGAGTGTAAAGGAATAGCAATGGCTTCTCTTGCCTCTGTCTATAGCTTGCAACTCAATTTGAACAGGATCTCTCCCCTTTGGAGCAGTTCAGTAAGGGGAAAAACAGATTGCTGGCTTCAAAACTAGTAGAGTCAGATAAGCATCTGTACTACAACCACATCAGAACAGGCGTGAGTGGTAAATCTGTTGTGGGTCCCTGTCACTGACACCCTACTGATAACTTAGAAGTGACCTGCCTAAAGCTTACGTTACATGCAGCAGCAGGAACTAACACAAATATTGTACTTTTGGGATTACTTTGACAAGTGCTTCACAGGCAGCTGCTTTAAGATAAAACATCGATCTACTCCAGCATCTTTAGAAAGGGACCCCCCGCCCCCTCCCCCCCCCCAAAAAAAAAGAAAGAAAAAAAGAAATCAGCATACTTTCAAAACATATTTGAGATAGTTACTGCTTCACTTGGCAACTGTGCAGCATGCTTAGAATACAGGCCAGAGCAAACTCGGAACCAAATCTTCAAATCAGATAGTAATCTCTAAAGATTTGACTCCCAACTGGTGCCTCTCACTATTTCCTCATCTCCCCAGCTAATAAACATTTCTGATTGCATGTTTTTATTACTCTCTAGATGAGGAGATTCTCCACTGACAAACCAGGATTACATTCATGTGGCCACTAGGACTTTGTCACTTCAAGAACATCAACAACATTAGAAGATTTGAATGCTATACAAACAATTGTGATAAGTGGCAGCTGTGGCAGGATGAAGAATGATTTTTACTTAGCTCTCTCCGTTCCTTTATTCCAGGCATTTAGCTATTGCAGATTAGTGTTGTCTTCCACATAGAAGCAGTAGCTGACATCTCTTAGACTTAATAGGAAGTCCAACAGGCGTTGCAGATTAGTCAAATGTGCATTTTATTGGTATCTGCTATTCACAAAATAAGCGTGAAACATCATTACTTTCAAAAAGTTTGATCAAACTTCTTCAATTGTTAATTCATGTTTTGTTGCTTCCTCAATGTTTTTCAGTTGGCGAAGCACCCATTCTCTTTGTTTCTTTCTCTGTTATAGAAAAAGAAATAGTCAGTCTGACCTGTTTAGACTTCATATGCTTTAAAAACAAGCACAGGTAGATTTGGGCTGAACATTTATTTGTTTTAAGCTAAGAAGCTTTAACTCAGAGTGAGCAGATCTTCCTGAGCTTTCAATATACTTGTGAACAATATGGAGAAGAAATCCCCACAGATAAATCCAAGAAAACAGAATCTGATGGTTTGCACACTAGCACGACAGTCTTTAGACTCCAAATCCATTGCCTTATTTTCCTTTTTGTGAACTTGCCACCAAGTCCATACTTATAATCAAAGCTGCAGGAAGCTGAGATCTCTAACTCCATTTTAATCAAACAAGACCACCTGCATAAGGACTACTAATCTAAGCTTTTCCCAGGATACCTTACACTAATTGAAGGGTTGTATACAAGACCAACATTAGCAATAACTAGGATTCTTTCTATAAAACATTATGATTTCAATTAAACAGGCCAAATAGTAGATTGTGTTTTTTTTTTTTTTTTTTTTCTTCTCTCCTGCATTTTCAGTTAAGTCTCCAACATGAAGAAATTTAAGAATTTTTCCAGTTAAGCCACTAATCTCTTCCCATTCTTAAGTTCCTCCTGCAGAGAGAAAAAAAAAAAAACAAACAACAAAACAAACTACTTCTGCAGTAGCATTCATATATTAACATGCAAGTGCAGAAGCTAAATTAAATACCAAATGAGTAAATCACATCTAGTCTAGCTGGAATGATGTCACAGAATCTAAGAAGTTATCAGTATGAACTAGGACATACATTCATAGAATCATAGAATCACAAGGTTGGAAACGACCTATAAGATCATCCAGTCCAACCGTCTCCTCATCACCATTGCCACCACAAGCACTGAACCGTATCACGCAGCACGTCTCTTGAACACTGCCAGGGATGGCGACTCCACCACCTCCCTGGGCAGCCATTCCAGTGCCTGACCACTTTCTGAAAGAAAAAGTTCTTCCTTGTGTCTAATCTAAACCTTCTCTGATACAACTTGCGGCCATTTCCTCGTGTCCTGCTCGTTGCCTGGGAGAAAAGGCCAAATTTCACCACAACCTCCCTTCAGGAGGTTGTAGAGTGCAATGAGGTCTCTCCTGAGCCTCCTCTTCGCCAGAATTATTGATAAAGTTGTGAAGATGTTGTATAACCACAATATTCTTCTATTACTAGAAGGATGTGCAAATACAGTACTGGCACAAAATTATATGTTATTTCACAGTATATGGAGAATATAATTACCACAATAGCTGTATCAGTTTTCTTCTTTTTCAACATTGGAGGATCTTTTATTCCTGGTATTCCAGAAACCATCCATGAAGATCTACTCTTGGGAGTTACTGCTAACTTCTCAGATGCTTTTGTGGGAGTTTGAGTCTCCACACTTGAGACAACCTTTTCACTTGCCTCTGCATTTGATTCATCAGATGCCAATACTGTGGAAAGTCGTTTTCTAGAATACACAACTTGAGAACTATGGCTTATCTCTCTGCTGGAATCTTGCAAGTCAAGTACTTCTGAAAACCTTTTTGGAGACATATGAGGAAAGTATGCTTCAACACTTGCTAGTGATAGTTGAGCTACTGACATTCCTAGAGTTGATTTTGGCACTGGGGATATATAAGCTCTCTTACTGAGATCTTGGTCCTTGATTGACTGATTGATTGGACCCGAAAGAGATAGCATTTTTCTTGAGAACACCGAGTCCACTGGAGTGCTGTGTTTCACCACTTTCCTTTTTAGAGATCTTTTAACATCCCAAATAGAATCTTCTTCCTCTGACATCTGGAAGTCAGGTTTGCTGTCTTAAAGTAGAAAGAAAATTGCACCATTGCTCATATACTATAAAATGTCATGCAAAGTGTAATGCAAACATGAAAATAAGAGCATCTCTCCACATGAATTTTACGTATTATATTGATGAATATTCTTAAAAGGGTTTAAGAGATTAGAAGACACTGATTCCTGTCTCAGCCCTCTGCATACAGAGCTCCACATAGGCTAAAACTTAAGCAATCCTATTATCTGTAACTTCGTTACGGTAATTGTTTTTCTTTTTCCCCTCAGCATAAGCCTTGGGGTTGCAGTTACTGAAACTATGGAAGACAGCAATAACTGTGGCACACCAAAAGAAATCAAATAGCATAGGAAAAATGAAAGCACACTGGAGTAACAGAGACATTCTGGTCCTACTCTAATTGCTATTTTGTTACTCTCGCATGAACAACCAATTTTAGAAAAAGCTTCTAATTCCCTCCGACTTGCCTTTTCAAAGAAAGTTTTACTACTTCTGAACTTTGATCCTAAAACATTTTGTACAGTTAAATTTACAGCAATGTCAAGATTGCTCTTTTGTGAGTTACTTCCCTACTTTTACAGCTGCATCAACAACAGAAAAGAACTCGTCTTCTTAAACCTGGAGAAGCCTAAGATAAATACACTTTAAAGTATAATTAGAATATCCATCTTAAGTAAGTGTTCTAATATTATTCTAATAATTACTGAACTGTGTGATTTCATGAGGCAATTCAGATATTTCATACATGCTGATTGTGTAAGACAGCAACAGATTTTCAGTACCTATGTTCTGAGACCTCTATATAAAGGATCATGTATGGGTGAGCTGGACTTCTATGAGAAGAAAGGCATCAGCTCTTCATTCCTTGGAAGTGTTTTGCACCTGTGTAGAGTCTATGAGTTTGGTAGTGCCACACCCACTTCGTGTTTCTAGAGAGCACAAGATGGCAAACGGGAACTTTTTCAGTAGATAGGTTGTTTTTTGTTTGTTTGTTTACTCTTCCTTAGAAAGAGGAAAGAGTAGAAATCCTTTATTACCCACTTTGAATAACCATTTCTCCTCCCATTTCTGCATGTTGCCAGCTTTCATGACTGACTATAAACAGCCCTGAGCTGACCATTTTTTCTCCTCCCTGTTCAGTCACGTTAACTTCCCTTAGTCTTAGAAGCTTACTGGTAGCAAGTTTATATGAATAAGCTAGAAATGGAAATCAGCATAATAAGTTTACAACTCCTCAAATCCCCTCCCTACCCTCCAGCACTACTATACATTTTGATGCTTTCCCCTTACTCATTAAATAATGATTTATATGAGTAATTAAAAGCCTTTTTTTGTACTCTTAAAGATAGCTTTTAAGATTGTTTCCAACCAAAGCTTTCAAGAAGAGCAAAATACTACACTGTACTTTAGGCATGCTTGTAAGAAACACTTCCCCCCCAGTTGCATTAATAATACCATTTAATGACACCCAAAAGGGAGGGAGGAAGAGAAAACTAAAAATGGCAGAAAAAGTTTAAACAATTAAGAATGATAGGATCTACAGTAAAAGAACACATCAGCAAAAGAAAACAAACTTACCAGTGCTATTAAGTTCCATCTGTAGTTTTCCACTACTTCTCTCCTTTTCAGGTGATCTAACTAAAGATCCTGCTTCAATTCTTATAGCCCTGGTAACTTCCCAGCATTCTTTGCTGCAGAACCTCCCCAGATGATGCATCTGGCATTTTTTTAGGAGTTTCATTAGTGCTGCTAAATGAAAAAATGCTGAATAGTAACCTAAGATGAAGTAGTCATAGGAAAACAGGCTGTCCAAATCGTCTGTGTGCTAAATTTGTTGCTGTTTAGGGTCTGCTGCTTGCTATCTACTTCAGTGACAATAAATCTAGTGATTTATTGGCTTCACATAACTGTTTATGGCATGTTGAGGATCTGTTACAAGATGGATGCTTGTTTATGGACATGTATCTGTTTCTATTCAGATTTTATTTTCTTTGTTTTTATTACCTGAAAAATTAATGTTAGGAAAAAAACATGTTAAATCTTCAATGAAAAACTCTTGAGAAAATAAAGGTAGTAAGAATACACTGAATATTGTTTTGCTGCAGTATGAATTTCACAGTGTTTGTAACTAACATTTGTGGAGATTACAGCACTAAAGAATTTTGTCTCAAACCATCAGCTCTTAGATGAGAATTGTATTGGTGTGAAATGCTAAGGTTCACGTGGTGGAGGACCGTAATTTTTGTTTACAAAAAATCCAGCTGGACTGAACCAGCCCCACTAGAAGTGCTAGTGAACTTTGTGGAAGAAGGCAGCAAACAGCTGCCATCACAACACTGTAGAGCAAGCAGGGATGTGGAGGAATGCTTGCACAGATATTGGGGTAACCCTTTTTGACAAAGCATGAATTGTGGAGCTTTAAAATCTAGGTTGATCAGACAGACCTAATTTCAGGGCTTTATGTGGATGATCTGAGGTTGTAATACACACCTCAACAGGAGGTCAAAGGTCTGATCTTGCCAGGAGTTGAACTTGTGGTTGCAGGGAATATGAGCATTTCAAACCTAATAATAAACCACTCTAGCTTGCTGTATTAATACTTGCACTATGAATAGAGAGTTGGAGCGACCAGTTCAATGTTTAGGAATAACAGTCTGTCAATACGTGGGGTATGTTTCTAGGTTTAAATTGTCCGCCCCCGCCCCTAAGGAACTGAAAGAGAGCTCGAGAAGTTGAGGCACTTTAGAATCACATGGATTGCATAAGTAAACGTTCTGGAAATAAATAGCTGGTCCAGGTAAAGCTATTTATTTCCTAAACTCCCAGGGGAGATTCCTACAGGAATATTTTGAGAACTAAACATAAAATTATTTCAAGTTATTTGTGGCTGAGTAAAAGAAAAAAAATATCTTGGTCCCTTATAAACATAGAAGAGGCTAGACCAGCCCTTACCTCATTTTGACTATTAGTATTTAGTTTTCAAACTAGTGCCCTTGTGGCTTCATGAACAGACCCACCAGGTCATCCATACTGTGTCTTGCAGAGCTCAGCAAGGCAGTTCTTTATATAGCACAAAGCAGTGATGTCTTGACATAGTGTCGCAATGTTTGCGCTCTCCTGTATAAGTGGGACATACTACTGCCTGTCCCAGCAAGGGTGGGACGCAAACAATGTTGTGCAGCATGAACCTACACAAGAAGCTTTGAAAATCAAAGAGAAAGGAAATTATACTGTATTTCTTAAACAGTTTAGAAAATTTAGGCCTAGATTATCAGTTGTTTTTGGATGAAATCCCTCCACAATTAAAATCTAATTCAAATTATTATAATCTCTCCTTCCCCAGTTTGAGTTCTGTGGTGTAAAGTCAAATCAGAGTGCTCTAAGACTGTCTGACAGACTGAACTTCTCAGTGAAAACCAGAGTGCTGCATCTTATTTATCAACATGGAGGCTGAAACTAGCAGGGAGCTCATCATGAGCTAAACTCTTCAGCTGTAGTGCCTTCCTTGGTCTACCCAGAGTTTTGATACAACGGGATGTGCAAAAGGAACAGAACCTCTGTTTTCCTAAGTTGTAAGCATTTTGGGCAGCCATAGAGATTGAAATGCAAGCAGTCCAAAGCTTGTTTAGATATGTTGTATGGAGAAGTACACTGGGACTTTTCAAAGGAGCCTTAACCCTTTGTTTTCACTGATTGCAGTAGGAATTACATGCTTGGGTGCTGAGAATACTGAGATTTGTGAGAGGATGTATTATGGTGGCAGTCATTTAGTACGTATATTTCATGGAAATCTTCAGAAACCAAGGATTATAATCCTCTGTGGTCTGTTAAACAAAAGCTATGCAAATTTATGGACCTGATCTCCAACAGTTTTGGAATTTAAGAAGTCTTTTCTTATTGTCAGTTGAAGTATTGACAGTACTGTCAGTATTGACAGTGAAATGCCAAATTATGATACTGTGATTACCGGAGGAAAAAAAAAGCATAATTTATTGCAGTATTGTGGAAGTGGTACCTTGCACCTGTTTTTTCAGTGTTACAATGACCTTTATTCCTGGTCAGAGACAAGATCAATGTTTTTTACTACACTGTCCACAGACTGACCTAAGTGCAGTACAGTTCCCATTCCAATGCCTGTCATAGGTATGACAGTCTGAGGTGAAGGCTCCAGGAAATCCTAGACAACTCTTTACACAGAGTAACAAACTGTTTTTCAGATTTTGGGTAGTGTCCCTCTACTATGACTGCATCTGTTCAGCTGCATAGCAAGTCTGATTTTGCATACTAAAACCCACAACATCGTTTGCTGGATGGATTTTGTAGCTACTCAGGAAGTCAAACTGTTGTTTAAACATCTAAATCTCCTTCCATATGATTAATTGCAGTGAGAGTATGAAGAATAACGAGACTGCTTCGTTTCCAAATCATTGCAAATATTCTTAAGTGCTTTTAATAGAAGTTAAAGTTAGAAAATTTCCATCTAGATCCAACAATTGCCTGGAATTAAAAGTGGTATCCTACCAGCCAATTTTTTTTTTCTGCTTTAATGTCAGACTGAGTAAACAAAAGCCTTAAAGAGCACAACTTTATCCCCTTATGATGCATCGGGGTTCATAGACAAGGTCAGTGACGCATCCTCCCTTAGCAGGCCCAGTTTTGCCCTCAGATAGAGTGCTTGGATTCTATGTGGGAGGAGGATTAGGTTGTAAACATTTAAATAAGCCGGTATCTTATAAATTCAATTATAAAACTCTAAGGCAGTAAAAATTGTTGCCTCTCTTGGTTAAACAAGTTTATTATATACAAGTCCTTATTCTAAGAACACAGTGGGAAACACTAAACTGAGAAAAGTATATTTCTATCCAGTGGTCTGACTGATTAATATTTGACTTTTGAAAAGTCTAGTTACCTAAATGGAAGAAACTTCAATACTAGTAGAGGTCATTAACCTGCATAAAATCAATGTGCCACCACCTGCCTTTCTAATTACGTCAATGACTCCTCTTCATTATATGCCTATCCACTTCAGTCTTACCAGAGGGCCTCAATGTGTTCTATCTGCATGTTGTTTTTTTGCTAGACGGTGTCCTATACATTTTCTGCATGTTTCTACATCCCAGAAATCAAACGGGGTTAATATTCAACAGGGACTTTTCCTCAATAACGTGCTGTCTGTTTTCCGATACGACTGCTCCTCTCTAATTATGTTGGCAGTGCTGCAGAGGAGCACATAATATTATTGCCTAAGTTCAATAAACATGCAGAGTAACTATAAAGTTCAGAAAAAAAAAGTCATGCTTTTATGATCTCTGGCAACAGTATAAGCACAGTTTGGCCAGTGCCAAACAAATGTCTAACTTAAAATCTCTCAGTGATCAGAAAATTATGGATTTACTTTACTTTATTACATCTAATAATAAACAAAAAATGCTGTTTGAGCAGTGAAGTAGTGTTTCCAGACTATTACTTTGCAGAAGGTCAAGCCAGAGGTCTATCAGTGGCTCTTTCTTCTACTGAAATCTGATAGACAATTCCCCAGGTGATCTTAGCTGAGGAAGTGTTAGTGAAGGCACCAGAGTCCCACTGACTTAATGAAGCAGTGGGTTTGTGATAGGAAAGCTCATCCACTTCATCTACAGTGGCATAGTAATTGATACATCCTGTTGATGAAATCCCTCATTGGCATCTTCAAACTAGGCCAAGTAAACAGAAAGGAAGACATTAGTAATATTCATAACTACTTGTTCATCACTAGCTTTTTCGACTTATTAGTTATTAATAATCGAATAACCAATTCATTATTAATACAGCTAGATCTAGTAATAGTAGTCTACTCTCCGGTTATAAGTATAAAAACAGCAAAAGCCTGGGAGGTTTATATTAATGCAAAATTAAATGCCTATTCTCTGAGCCCTGAGCCTGAAAACCTGTGCAAATTATTACTGCAGTAGACAATCTGCACAGAACTGGATGTTTAGTATCAGATCAGGACTGATAGTGGCCTGGCTATACCTCAAGATCTCTGTCTTCAAATTCTATCCACAGTTTAATGAAAACCAAAATTGTCACAGACAATTTCTGCTACATGGGTTGCTTTCCAGATACATTTCTGTTTGTTCATTTTGTTTTCCAAAATAAACGTCCAAATGAGAAGATGGTCCATGGTTGGTACTTGTATCATCATTTCATTCTGGTGGACAGCAGAACATCGCGTTCTGCCAGCAGATGCTGCGCATTAGGTTGTCTTAGGTTCCCTAGGCTGACCTAGGGAATGGCTGCAAAACTGGAAAGCTTTGACATAGATGCATTGGCAATGCATCAATAATTCCTGGATTAGGTACACAGTGTTCACATTTTCCATTCTCCCCTTTCCCCCTGTTTCAAATTCAAAATATTCTCAGGTAACATTTTTAGACAAGTAGACTAGCTCTAGTCCAGGGTGGTTTGTGGTGTAAAAATGCAGCGGCTTTGGAATTTCCTGTTCAGGAACTGCATTTCTACAACATAAATGACCATCCTAGTCCATAAATATTACCTGAGGATTTAAACAATCTGCTGCTGAAGCTACCTCATTATTTAAGTAATACAAATTCTCATACAATGTAATTATGTCTCTGAAGTAATTCAGCTGTGTAATGGATGAGAACAAAAAAATATACCTGACCTGGGTCATTAATCCAGAATATATGCTAACTAATTTACTAACATATGTGCATGTACATATTTTATGCATGTTGTCTGTATTTATATACTTCACCCTTAAAAAATACAATGAAAGTTGAACTCTTCAATATTAAAAAAAAGCATAAAGTACTAATGTGGCATGTGGCAGAATGGCTCCAGTTAAAGATGAATGCCAGAATTTCAGTTTATTTGTACCCTTTTGATTTCAGAGCTGCTTTTATTGAAATTTTAGAAGGTTTGGCTTCCTTGGGGAAGAGGGAAAAAATAAACAGTTCTGCAAAGCCTCAAACAATTCTTCTCGCTAGTGTAAGGGCAAACCAAGAACAATTCCGTCATACTTACTGACATCATAACACTTCTGTACAACTCCTACTATGCTCTCTAACATGCATAAGAAACAGCTCAGGAGCCTTTGTCTAGCATTTGAAAAAAAGACTTTGTACCTGAGCCCAGGCTGTTTGCAATCACAAGGGACTCTGCATTTCCGAGTTATCTTAGAGCTCATCTGCATGGACGGATGTGATGGGCCTGAGTGTTTCTGCTTTTACTCTGAGTTGACCAAATGGGAACGTGCTGTGATTTGACGGTGGTACAATCAAGTTAATTTGGTATGGTGTCCAAACCTACAGAGCCTTCTAAGTGTCATGTTACCTGATACAACTTCAATCAGTCTTCAAATTAATTTTAAGTTAGGCAATGCAATTTTACACTGAGGCTGGTTCTGTATCTTGCACTGTTTTCTCAATATAAACTACTTACATGATCTACTGGATGCTTTGAATGGCCCTAGTGTGGGGTCAGTTCTTACTGGCCTGTGTTGGGGGAGAGAGGAACAGAGAAAGAGGAAGAGAGAAAAAGAGAGAGGGAGGAAGGAAGGGAAGGAGAGAGAAAGAGAGGGAGAGATGAACTTCCCCTTCCCTTCTTCTGGTCTTTGTGGACATTACTGGGCCAGTATTAGTACATGTTTACTTTCCTCTGCAAGCACAGTGGATGCAGAGCTTTGCCCAAGCTGGCTTCCACTGTGTTCAATGCAGAAAGTCAATATGGCTCACAATGGAGTTGGATTGGTCCCAAAGGGTTATTAAGTGCAAAGCAACTGTGGAAATAAAATTGTAGGATTTCTATATGTATAATCTTAGCATGAAAACTGAGAAGCAGCCTTTTGGGACTTTTGAAAGGCAGCTTCGTATAGAATAATGACTGCAACTACATTAAAAAAAAAACAAACAAAACAACAAACAATCCAAAACAACTGTTTATTCAAGCTGATTTTTTTATTATTTCATTTTTAATTGGATTCCAGAAATTATGATAGTGCAAACACTCAGTATAAAAGTTGCAATAAGAAATTTACATTCACATTTAACATTTCAGTTCATTCACTTTTTAACATAAAAATAGGACAAATATTCAATTGCTCTTCTCAGTTTAACAATCCTGAAAAAGATTGGAAGATACTCTACAGTATTTTATTTACATAAAAAGACCCGTATTATTAATGCAAATCTATCATTAGAAGTTACCCAGTGTTGTTATTGTATCATACTTTGCATATACATACATATATATATATATAGTGTATAGATATATGGTTATAGAAACTATTTCTATGTATCAGTGGTCTTCAATAGTTGGGGAAATGATGACTTAATAGCTCATTCCTTAAAGATAGAGATATTAATTTTATTTACCTATGTAGATGTTTCTATTACATTACAGTAGGCCTCCTCCTGGTCCCTTTGAAGTCACTGGCTACAGCCCATTTGACATTAATGGGAGAAGAACAGATAGTTACTTACTCTTATAGTAAGGCCTGGTCTAGCAATTCAGCAATCACTGAAGTTAAAGGAAGCATTAACTCTACTGGGCTGTAAAACAGACTAAAATATCTTCTGAAAACTCATATGCCAATTAAATAAAGAGAAGAGTGCGCTTGGTTTTCCCTTTGAGGAATGGAAATGGTTTAGATTTTTCTCTGAAGCCTAAACAGAATATTCCAGTTAGTTTGGAAAGAATATAGCATTTGTTGCTAACATCTGCAGCTTAAGCAGCTGGTAAAATTCCTCTAGCGTTTTCCTCTTAGCGAATACTAAATTCAACCAATCTGACAATCCTCCATTCTGTTTGTTTTTTTACTTTTATTTTTTAATAGAGTGATATCCAGACTCAGACTACCCTTTAAATGAGTTTGCACTTCATTTTTTAAGCTGCTAGTAAGCATGAATTACATTACCCCTCTCCTGTGTAACTCTGTCTTTTCTTTGGGAATTCTATCATAGATGCTGCTCTGTCTGCATCTGGCAGGACTGAGCCTTGCTGCCCAGTGTTGCCAGCTGCTGGAGTCTGCACTCCCACCACAGAGTTCACTTACCTGCCACTTCGGGTTTTCTGTTGCAGGCCACTCCCTAACAAGATTTTGTCAAATCCGTTTCTATTCCTTTCAACACCTACTATTTGAATAACTTCTTTTAGTTTTCAAAAGAAAAGTTTTGACAACTATGAGATGGAGAACTTACAGAGGAAGACAATAAGCAAGCCTGAGAGCTGCCTGTAATAAAAATGCAATGGAGCTGAACAACTGAAGGCTGGAGGAGCATGCTGATTTCTTAAGAAGTAGTGCAGTGTTTATGAGCAACAATTCACATTTTCACACTTCTAAAGAATAATTATTTCCTGTTAAAATATTTCTGGGATACTTAAAATTATGGGCAAGCCTACAATGGACACTGAGTACTTACGTGTAGGCAGACTAAGTTTGATTGTAAAACACATGCTTCAAGTGTTTTCTGCTTTCTACTTAAGGTGATGGACACTTAGTTATAAAAAGAAGGAATCGCATACAATTTTTGATCTTTCCAATAACAGATCAGAAAAATACCTAACACCTCATTTTCAAGCAGAACATATAGAGGAGGAATAGAATTAACTGCCTGGCAGTAAAGTGCAAGGGCTAATTAACAGGATAAAATTCAAATAGTTGCAGGCTGCAGCATGAATTTTAGTGGTAAGGATTTTGAGAGATGGGTCAAATTTGTCTGAAACTACTGAAATTGTGAAAATTGTTTTGCATCATTATCCAAAATCTGTGTACTCATCACTTGCACACAGATGAATCTAGAAACAAGTATATTAAGGAAAAAACACCCCTCCAAGAAGAGTTTTTTAAAACTCTGGTTAGAATTTCACTGGAAATAATGTTGCTGTTCTGTAATTCTCTGAATAAGGTAAAGTTACTCCTGAAAGGGTACTCCAAAATTATTTCAATTGCTCTTCCTTTTCTGAGTGAGAACTCCGAAAGCCTTAATTTAATTCTTACCAGAACATTTTTCAAAGCTACATCTATATAATAATCAGCTGCTTCAGTGCAGAACAGAAACTCTATATTTGCTTTGTCTAAGTCAAATTTGTGCACACATAGACAAATGAAATACGCAATTCACATAATTACTTCTTTCTTAATTGAACTACTATAATATCACTATAAAATAAAAGTAGGAAAGATATATATTGTAAGTATTTAGAAAAGCAGTTACCAGAAAGCAAAGTTGTGATGGCACAGCAATTCATTTTCACCTACACTTCATTGAAAATGCTTGACATATCATTTGAATGGCATTTGAAATGTAAGAGTAGACTGCCTTTGCATCCATGTTCGCTAAAGAGTAGAAGTAGTGAGAAATCACCTAAACAACTTCAACATGCCAACTCAAAATTGTCCTACTGAAGCCACCATCAACAAGTCTCAGATCAAAGTAGCAGATCAGGCACTTGAACAGTAAGACACTTGAACAGTAAGAGTGAAGAACCTCAGTATTTGAAGTACACCTTAGAACTGTCCACCACAAGGACTGTTAATCTATGTCTAGCAAACATGGCAGTGCTGTTACAAGCTGTAGGTAAGCGTTCTGGATATCTTAAATTAACATGCTGAGTAAGCCTGTGAGCTCTGAAGAGGAGAGCAATCAGCTTTTTTAAAGGAGCTTCAAGCTATTTGGCCGTATTTTTCTGCAAATCTCAGCTCTGTGAACACTGAGATTAATAGAAAATCTGTTCTTTATTTAATTTGGAGCCACAAACACATGTCTATGGCCTTCCTCTATGAACACTCGGATCACTCTTTTGCACTGGCATGACTGTGCTGGTAGTGAGCCAGAGTAGGAAAGAAAGTAGTAAAAACACTTCACAGTGATGCAGCACTGTTTGTTACTGCAGTCTTATGCTGGCGTGACATGTCTGATGTAACAGAAGACATAAAATGAGAATGCTAGTATAAAAGAAGCAGATCTTCCATCGTGCAGTAAGGCACAAGTAAAATCTAGTCCCTTCAGCACACTGGCTATGTATGTTAACCAATGCTAATTCAGATTTCAAAGTGCTTGCTTGTATTTGGAAAACAGACTTTAAAGGTAACAGCCCCAACTATTCATAATGATTCTGTCAGGCATTTTTAAAGAAGTTCATCAAGAGATCTTGAACACTCTTATGGATGTGAACAGACATGAAATCTCAGGAATGGAGCTGGCCATGCAATTAAACACAAGACTTAATTTTGTTGCAACATGAAGCTGGTTAAGTATTTTGGCAGCTCAAACACTCGAGAACGGTATGCACCATAGACAGCTTTACCACTGACTTCAGGAGTTTTCTCACCTTTTCCTTTCAGTAATTGATTTATTTTAGTCTACTTTTCTTTGTTGTTTGTTAGTTTTGCTAATTTCCTGCTTTTCTGTCTTTTCCTACGTATGCCCTTGCATTGATCAGATTATAGATTGCACCAGATAACCCAACCAACGTACATTTTGAAGTATTCTTAAAGAGAATAGATTAGACAGCCTCCCACCCAGCCTTTACTTTTTTCCCATTTAGATATCCAAGATAAGTCTATCCAAGATAGACTTATTTGTTTATTATTTACATTCGGTCAGAAGTAAGTAGCCTGAAAACTCAGAAAGACATGATTAACAGGAATAAAGATATGAAAAAAAGTCTATAGAGAGTTTTGAAAAAAAAACCCACAGGGTTGGGGTAGAGAATTAGAGTTCAGATTGTCATTAGTCACAATTGTGCCACACTGAGATGTAAAACCCACTGAATGTGAGATGAGTTAATTTACAACTATAGGAAACTCAACTACTACATGCAGCCAATCATCACTCCAAGATAGTTATTGCATGCAAGCAACTGGTACATGATGTGTGAATCTATGATGCTTGAATCTTCATTTATGATGATAGAATTGCTTGTAGAAAATGTGCTGCTTAGTATCACAGTCACTCGATTAAACAAATTAACAGATTTCTAAATCCCATTATAAAACTAGCTCAAATGTGCAAAGAATCCTTTGTTAATCCATAGTGGAAAGTATTTATAGTTCAGCCCTTTTTTCTTCTTCCAATAATCTCAGTGTTATGATCTTATAATCTCCTGATTTATCACAAAGCAGTATTTTAAATAAGACCAGAAGTAGCCCCTAGCTGTAATGACATAGGTATTTTAAAATATGGATGGAAATAGAAATTTAAAAATGATGTGTGTGAAATGTCTCCAGAATTTAAAGTTTCACTTAACATCAAGATGGAAAAATCTGTTAGAGGACTGGATTCTGATGTATTACTCATGTCAATAACTGTCAGGCGGCTCAAACTTTAGTCTATGCTGAAATGTCTAACGGAGGCAAGCCTGTAAGCATGGCTTCAGTGGGAGCAGGAGTAGCATCAACATGGGATGTTGCAGGCAGCTCAAAACCAGAATACTCAGACAACTTTCTCCTACTCTCAGTTCAGTATTTTCTGCTTAGCAATAGAAGTCTTTTGGAAAATGGGTCATAAAAGCTAATAAAAACATAAGGCAACAAAATGAATTATATATATACACAAACATATATATGTATACATGTATGTATCTAGAAACAGAATCTATTTGCATCATGTATTTTTCACATACAATAACTTAATACCACATTAGGAATATACTCTGGGTAACATCAATGGGCCAAATTCACCTTCTTTACCTTCTGTAGTGCTATACCTGCATACAGCAATAATGGATTTGACAGTTGGTCCTGCATGATGACAATACTACATCAAATGCAGTGTCACAGAGTACCCATTGAATGTCAAATATTACACAATTATGAACTAGAATATCTTCTTGCTTTTTATATTACAGTAAGTAAAGTTTATTGCTTCTAATGACCAGCAGGTACCTTATAAAGACAGCATAGAAGTTGGAATCACATTTCGTATACTGTATTATGCATCTTGGAACACTGCGGTTGGCAGATCATTAAAATACTTTTCTTCTTATTTTCATCTTTGCATTTTGATTTTGCTTTGCTAAACACACATGCAAACTAGTGGATTTAACTTTGTCAGAAGTGATATGTCAAAAACATTTAGTAAAACTTACTGGTTTTGATTTGTTTTGCTCAAGTCAGGCATGAATGGCATGCAGTATATTGCAAGGAAAACCAAAAGGACATTCATTTCCAAAGGATTTATATTCTCCATGCACATGTAAAACGTCTGTTACAAAAATTTGTTAGAAGTGTGCCTCTTTGCTTCTTTTTATACAAGTGTACATGCAATTACCTGTCAAAGCTAAACCTATTTACAAAATTTCACACAATACATCCTTTAAGTGAATAATACATGAAGGCCAGTGTTTTCCGTTCTTTTGTAACACTGTACAAGATTAAAAATAAATAAGGCATTATAATACAGTTTATCACTAATTAAAAAATGTTGGTTTTTCACTGTAATACAAAACTCTAACTTGAAAGAACATTATGGCTAAATAGTCCTCCTGCCTGGGCAGTACACATACAGAATCTGGACTTGCCGATGCAGAGAAAATAATTTGTTTCTCCTATGAGCAGGTATTCATTTAACACATGAAAATGATTCACTCTAGTTACTACTGTGATTGGATGTCTCAAAGTGCTGAAATGGCACAGGTCACATACTTTTTCACTTCAAACAGTAACTCCCAAGTACTTTTGCCTTACAGATAAATTATGAGCAAAAGTACACAACAGGCTTTCTTAACCTACTCTTTTACAGTGTTGTAAAACAGCGATTTAAGCTCAATGCTACTGGGAGTCATCACTATAACCCAAAGCAAAACTTGGCCTCAGAAGCTCAGCTCCTGACTTCTGTAAGCATTCTAAACTTCTTGTGATTTCTGCAGGCTTTTACCTGCACCTAGAGAAAGCAAGGGATAATTCGCTCATGTTTTTGTGAAGGCAACAGAGTGTGACTTCTTACAGCTGGAAGCAGCTACAAATAACAATGAATTTACAGGTTGGATAAAATAGCTTTCTACTCAGTGTGAATGGAAAATATTGGGAAATATCTAGCCAGTAATGCAATTGAATGCCAGCATAGAATAGTAGTTAAAAAATCATTTCAAGATAAAGGTAGCATGGGAACACTTTTGAAATTAGCTCCCAAGATAGTAAAGAGATTTTGAACATCTCTGACACTTATTCCCTTATATAAAGAACAAAAACCTTCAACTACTACTGTTATCTTAAAGAGAAAATGTGCAAACTGATGTGAAATATTGTGCTTGGTGTTGACACGCATTAACATGCCAAAATGGCATCACATTTTGTAGGGCTCATATCTGTTGTTTCAAGCTAAGAGCTGCACAGAACACTGAACAGAAATGCAGGAGGCTATTCTGCCCACAGTACATAATTTAGCTACCCTCAGTTAAAGGTAAGGGACTCTGGGGTACTGTGAGGCAAAACTGACTCCTTGCCAGTGCTACAGCAAGGTCATCCAGACAACAGTTTCAGAGCTTGACCAGAAAATTAATAAATGCAAGACAGTAAAAAATTGCATTAAGATAGGTCCAATCCAAATCCCATAGAACTATTTTAAGGGATATTGGAGTTGGCTGCATACAATCTTCAGCCAATTTTTAGTTTAAAAAGTTATGACAGACTTCTCTAATTTGGCAGAATACGTACATTTATGGAGTTACCGGAGGTCATTATTATGTCTGTGTTTTTGGTGAGATAAAAATGCAATACTGCAGAGATATTATGTGTCATCTAAAGCTACTATACAAGAATTGAAATAAAACAAATGTACACACACAAAAAAGGAGGAAAATGATATGAAAAGAGGGAAATGCACAAAGGCAAGAGAACAGTTTCATCATATCACAATTTATATTCCCTGTAGGAATGGTTTGTAAAAATTGTAAAAATTGAAAATCTTTTTTTCACAGCTGTTTACTTCGTGACTTTTCCATAATTTTATACTGCTTTGTCCACTACTACATAGAAGTAGGAAAAATACAGATTTTCCCATAATAAAAACAGCAACAACAACCACAAAAAGAGCATTAATGCTAGGACTCAGACAAAGTCTGGAAACTGACTTCAAATACACCATCAGTGGTGGCATAAAATAGCAAGGCCAAACTGGACTAGCTGCAATGCCAGAATCCATCCAGGGTCCACTCATGCTGCTCTAGAAGCACTAACTACTGCAAAGGTGCCCCACAGGTAGCTAGCCAATGGAATGGTCCTTTCCACTGAAGATGAAAGACATTCTTCCTAAAATACTTGCTGTATTTGCAGGCTGGAGAAGAGGATCAGACTTAGAAAACCTCCACAGTAATTCCACTAGCACTTGTTAATCTTTTAAAATATTAAAACAAATGATTCAAATTTACTCTGCTTTGTAGAGTAAAAATAAAGCGTTATTATTATTGGTAATATTTCACCAAGTCTGCTGATTCAAAAATTGTATATTTTGATCTCTTTGTTAATGGAACTGAGAAATTAATGCTCTTGCATGTATTATTTTCCATTTTGGTTAAATATTTAGCTTAACTGCATGACGATTTTGTTCTCATAAACCTGCGAGAAACCAAAAATGTGCAGTGCACTTTTCATGGATACCATTTATTCAGTTCAATTTGTAAATATTCATTCTTTTAAATTTGTGCTCTCTATGTACATTTATTTAAGTGGCTTTGAATGCCTACAAAACAGAGTTAAATAATTTCTGAATAACATTTGTTAACTGGATAGCTGTTACAGATATGAAGAAATTCAGTGATTTGTCACGGGTCAGTCAGTGCGTACATCTAATACTTAGGAAGCAATCCTCAGTTGTTCACATCATTTCAGGCAAAATAGTAATTTGCTAGCTTTGTAGAAAAACCTAACTGACAGGATACAGAAAAGTGAGGTAAAATCTTGCTGAAAAGCATTGAATCTTATTGCAGAATGCAGCTACATGGAGAATAGAAACTTCTGCAGGTTTTCTCTAACAATTTACATCCGTTGACACAAAATCTGTTCACGTTTGTAATAAAATTGTAACTTTTCCAAAGTAAATGCTGATTGCATAAAAATCACATTCCTCTTTCCACTGAAATCAGTAAAAAAGTAAGCCTCCACAAAGTGAAATGTGGCATTTAGTACATCCAAGTTTTCATCAGTACAACCTCAACATCTGCAGCCCTTCTCCCTCTCCTCTCCTCTCCTCTCCTCTCCTCTCCTCTCCTCTCCTCTCCTCTCCTCTCCTCTCCTCTCCTCTCCTCTCCTCTCCTCTCCTCTCCTCTCCTCTCCTCTCCTCTCCTCTCCTCTCCTCTCCTCTCCTCTCCTCTCCTCTCCTCTCCTCTCCTCTCCTCTCCTCTCCTCTCCTCTCCTCTCCTCTCCTCTCCTCTCCTCTCCTCTGTCATGGTCTCACCTAGCATACTCTGAAAGATTTACGTGCTTTTAAACAGTGTAAATCTTTGCTTCTCTTTTGGAAAGCAGTGAGGCTGGTTAGCTTGTGAAATCCCATTAGAACATTAAAGCAGCTGTCTAAGCATGTCACCACTCATTCATGACGAGTTCACTCTCCTTGAGTACAGAGCTGTGTAATACATTTCCCATCCAGGTGATTCAAAAAGAAACCATGCATGATAAGATGTGGGCTGCATTAAAAAACAAAGCAATTAAAATATACTCCCTTTTATTCAGATTAAGTGCAGTCCTCACTTTCCTGGCTTGTTTACTAGTGAGCTCTTCATTTGTGCAAAGTTTGACTGTGCTTGTTTCTCAGTATGATAGTTTTCTATAATTGTCCAGCTTTGAATCATGAGCCTATGTAGAATCAAGATATAAAAAAATAATCTGTGGCATCAATTTAAAAATCAATAAGACATAAAACTATGTTGACAAACATACAAAGCTGGCACAAACCTAGCAATAGCATGTTTGTCTGTAGGAAAATTCTTTAAGATGCTTTAAAAGGTATAGCTAAGTCCTGGAACCGAGCTGTTGGACTTATGCTATCTGTAAAAGGCTGAAATAATACCATCTTTCTGCTCTTTGATATTGTATATAAAGGAATGTTTCTACATTGCATAAGCATTTTACTGTGTTTACAGGATGGCTCCTTACAAAGAATCAAACGACTTCTAAAGAATCAGCCATTTTAAAAACCCTATCAGTCTTTGTGGTTTTTTTTTTTTCCTTTCAAAAACAAACAAACAAACAAAAAAACATCAAATAAAGCCCATCATATTGCTCTTCTGCCAAAATTTAAGCTCTGTTCTTCATCTGCTTTATATCCCAATGCATGTTTTTGGAGCATGCAAGTAGAAATTTAAAAATGCATAGTATTTAGCAATTTGCTGAATCCAGCCTTCATTACTTGGCCATTGACAGTGCAATGAACAATGTTTTACTCACTCATGCACTGGGAAGAGTTTATCTAACCCTTGCTGTAGCCCAAAAGAACCTTCATCTGCCACATACTCCAAATGCAGCTTTTCTAATCCCAGACCAAATAGTGCTGGCTATGACAAAAAGAGAAATCTCTTTGATATGTCATTGCAAGTGGATGTGTAAATAAATACATATTTTTATTTTTATATATATATATACTAGGTCTACATATGAGTGTTTGTATATGTGCATATACAGATTGAAAGATATACACACACACAAATAAATGTTTGCATGTTTATCTTTTTTTTTTTCATTTATCCATTAAAAATGCCAAGAAAATATTCCTTATTTCCAGAAAATCAGTTTTTGACTCTTCAAACAGAATTTCTAGCCCTTATATGTTCCATCCCAAGAGTTCATTACACAGCTCCCAAGCTCTCTTTGGTTGGGTTGTAGTGGTCCTTGGTTAATGCCATGGCCTATGACCTCTGATCTTTTGGTAAAAATTCAGGCAACCATTGCTCTCCACATTCATAGCAAAGTTTCCTTTGCTCTATGCCTCCTTCACAGCTGGCACAGAAGGAAGATAATGCAGTGTTTGATTTGTGTGAGTGGTAGATGCTTGATCTGTTTCAAGGCCAGCTTTTGGAGTTAAGCTAGCAACTGAGGACACTGATGGACAGCTGGTGCCCAATTTTGTTTGAACATTTGCTCTCCCATAAGGATACATTTTCCGCTCTAAGTTTAAAGACTGTGTCTGTGAATTATTTCCATTGGCCTTTCCTTCCAGTAAATAGGTCAACATTTCACCTTTTCCCTTTACACTGACTTTACCCCTGCACACAAATTCATAACTGCACCTCTTTAATATTCGCTGAACTTCTTCTGTCACCTAAGGACAGAAAAAAAAGAACGATTAATTTCTCCTGTTCACAGGGTTAATCCTAGAACTGCCAACTGCTCCCTCCACTTTTCATTACCCATACTGAAATGCACATAAGCAGAATGAATTAGCATGTACTACTGCTCCTGGCTTCACTTAAATAATTAAAAATCACTGATTAAACTAGAATCTGAGAATCAGAACTTCTGGTGTGAGCTAATCAAGCTCTATCCATCAGAAATATGTAGCCAAATTATCCACTTTTGTAAGCTGAAGTAAGTTGTTTTCCATTATATGCTTCACTTCTTCATGAAATGTATGGTTAAATTTTCGAGACTGCTTAGAAAACGCAGTGATATATAAAACAGAAGATACATAAAGTTTGCAAAATTATCTTGGAATGCACTTGCCTGAATTTTCCCTTGCACCCCAGTACTATCCATCCGGCTGGCAACATTTACAGTGTTTCCCCAGATATCGTACTGTGGTCTTCTGGCTCCAATGACTCCAGCTACTACAGGCCCAACATTGATACCTAAAATCAAAAAGCATAAATCCTAAAAAAAGATGCCTCAGAATTTTTCCGATCATAGGACACAAAGTGTGTTAATGTCAACTGAACTTCTGCATTTGTAAGAGTTTAGAAGCAAAACAAGGACATACACACCAATATCTTATTGGAAATGCAACATAAAATTTTGGTTTATCTGTAGATTTTTTTTTTGCTTCAAGAAAAGAAGAAAAGTAGTGGTACTGCAGAGTTTAGCTGTGGAACAATCCAACACAATTTTTAAAATATCTTTCATCTTTTTGGTATGAATTCCACTATGATTGCTCCTCTAACGCCTTTTAGTAGCAGATTTTCCAAGTGAACAGAAATATTGACCATGAAACACAATAAATGGAGTAAGATAAGTATGTCACATTGCTTATCAGCAATAGACAACTCAGAGAAACACTGAAGAAGAAGACAGTATGTGCAAATAGCTCAAGCACTTTTTTGGGAAACCACTGGGCTTATCTCTACATTTCTGACTGATTTTGATGCCATATTTGAAAGATAAAATGGGATATTCCATCTTCTCACCATCCTGAAGAGCTGTTGATGGAAAAACCTCCACAATATCTGTGTCTTTTCAGGCAAGTTATGCAGTAGAATGAGGTTTAAATACCTGTCTTCTGCCCCCTTGTGAACTAGGGAAGACCAGTTACAGCATAGTACAAAAAGAATTTCAGACTTCTAATTACTGGATGTGCAGGAGGACAAAGACGTATAAGTTTACCATTGCTATCCTTGATGTGTTTCTCACTATGCTGATAGATCAGTTTTCCACTTGTCTAGCCTGATTTCACAATTTACGCATGAAAATATATAGAAACTGGAGAGAAAGGACTCAGGGGTAAGACATGGAGTAACATATAAAGGATTGCATGGGAAGGATCATGTTGTCCAGGCCAGAAAATCTGAAAACAGTCACAAAAAACAAGCGTGAACACTGACAAAAATAGAATGCAATAATTACATAAGAAAGCAGTAAAGGTAGAACTTTTGAAACAATATACATTCAGTCTAGAATTCATCAGGAAAATTTCTTCAAGTGAAGAAAAGATGTCAAGATGTAAGGTTTTTTTTTCAAAATTGAATTGAAGCTAAGCCTCTGTTCTTATATATACAAAATATCTACATATTTAAATATCTGAATTTATTTGAACACTCAAATATTCAAGTATTTAAAGATTATCCGTAGAAACTCCATCAAGTGCTGAAATTTATAACGAAATTTTCTCTTTCAAATAAATTATTAATCAATTTGTAATTTTGTTAGTTACACAAAATGAATGAATGTTTGTAATAAGAACATTGAGCATGTTTTTTTTTTTGTCATCACGGTGCAATAACTTGGATTTTAAGGCATGGCAGATTCACAAACACTTTGTTCTAGTTCTTTCTGAATGGCAAGAATCTTAGTCTTCTTTATGGCTTTCTCTAAGCAAAAATTCCATCCTTGAAATAAGTCTTTCTTATTGAGAAATTATGTTCAAATTATGTCCTGGCAGAAAGGACTGTTTGAAGTGATTTGGAGGGGGAGGAGAATATTTCTTCTCTCTGGAATGGCTTGTAACTGTGTCACAGGTGAGTCAGACTAGGTATTAGGAAAAGGTTGTTCAACGAGAGTCAAAGCACCAGAATTGCTGTAGTTCAAAAAGCATTTGGAGAATATTCTCACACATATGGTTTAAATTTTTGGCAGACCTATATGGAGAGAGGAGTTGGACTCCAAGGAACCTGCTTTAGAGGAGTTGGACTAGATGATCTCCAGAGGACTCCAGGGGTCCCTTCCAACTCCTGATTCAGTGATTTTTGTGAATCCCTGCCAACTTAGGATATTCTACGATTCTAGGATCTATGAAGAACTCTCACCATACTTAATTCCAAGGAAGCCTCTGCAAATGCAGGATTTCCTGACAGCCAAATGCAGCCAGACTCAATTTACACCAGATCAGCAGCACAACATGTAAGTTACAATACTATGTACACTAATAATATTGTATAATTTTCTTTTAGGTGTGAATAGACAAAGTAAACACACTAGAAATGGACACAAGTCATCTTTGTTTTAGTCAGGAGTACTGGACAGAGAGTACTTTGGAAACAGTAAAAAAAAAAAAAAAGCTAAATAACAAGTGTTTCACTTGTGTGGTAATTGTAGAAAAATGGCTTACCAACTCTTAGGACAAAATCGTTGTAAGACTGATAGTTGATTTCATCAAGAACATCAAACATCTCTATTGCAAAATCTGCGAGTGTACTCAAATGGGAATAAATTGATTTTTTAGCCTAGAAACAAAACAGTGTTAAGCATTAGATTTACACAGAACTGATAGGCAGGTGAAACATCAGAGTGTAAAAAACAATGACTGGAATGAGTGGAAAACTTAGGAAACCCAACATATTTTGCTGTCTGTGAAAAGAAGCTTTTGACAGTGACTACAGAATAAGCATTGTTTTCTCAACTAGTGAATCCTTTCTCCTCTTCTCTCCTCTCCCTCTCTTTTCCCATTCTCTTTTTCTGATTTTTGGGAAGAATGGAAAGTGAAGTTCCCATGGTGAAGTAACTCTGCTGTGGATATTCATTGTGAGCATTGAGCTTTTTTTACAAAACCACTGTGCCTGATGATTATTAATAACTACAGTTTCTTTATTTTCTCCCTCTGGGGATTTTGATAGATTCCAGCTCTGTGATTCCATGATGTTGCCACTGACAAAATTCCTGTTATGTTTAGTCCTGTGAGATGCAGAACTGATCTATGCTTTTTGTTTGTTTTCCAGGCAAGCTGAAGTGACTTGTTATGAAACATATCTAAATGAATTAAAGCAAAAGAACCATAAGTGATCAAATGAAATTATGAAGTACCACGATTAAGAAACAAAAGAAAAAAAAAGAAAAAAAACAAAACAAAAGTAAGTACTTTTTACATTTACAGTCTAATTAAATGGTGGAATTCATTTTCAGAGGATGCTGTAAATTTCAATATTCTAGCTAAATTCAAACATAATTACACTAACTCATGGAGAAAATAATTGCTACAAATTGGTAAAAAGATGCTAGCTGTAGTTCTAGAATTTCTTACACAGCATATCATTAAAAAATGGAATCAGATTGCGTTTTTGTCCTGTAACTCCAATATCTACTCTTGGAACATTTAAAAGAGGTTACCAAAATAGACATTTGACCTGACTTAGCATTGTTGCTCTTACGTTGTTCTATTATTTGAATAATAAATAGGAATTCTTGAACAGATTTGCAAAATGGAAGTAGGCTAAAGGTAGGATATGGTGAAAGGAATACCCCGTCAGTGGTTGTCTACCTTCAGTAGGGTGTTGCACAATACAGCTATGGCAGCTGGTGTGAGATGAAAGTTCACTGGATTTTTGACATGTTAGTGAGATTTTCTACATTGACTGTGGATGAAGAATCTGAGAAACATTGCTATTTGCCTCCTTTGGGCTAAGTTTGAGAAGGTTCATTCATACAGCTGAGAATTTTTTTTACAAAATAGAGCAAAATATTAACAAAAAATGATGAAAGCCAGTCCATAGCAAGTCCCAGGTTTTAGGAGGAATATTTTCTTTACTTGTTTCTTGCAATATCAGCTAGCTCTACTCATTTCCAATCTCACAACGACAAAGAAAAATAGGAATTAAATTTAAAGTAGAGTTTACGACTGCACTTCCAACAGAGAAGGTGAAGAATTTTGGATGTCTGAAAGAGGAAAAAGTCCATAGCTTTATTCAATCCTTTAATTTTCTTTTTATTCATTTTTCCTTCCTATTTCTTGCTGTCTGATGCATGCTTTGATTTCCTGCAATACCTCTCATAAAACTAGAGGCTGCAGCAGATTTTCTTATGAATTTGAGACACCATTTGCAAGAAGGGAGACAAGGAATGTCTGTATCTGGAGTAGCTTCCCATGAACACAGCTGGCTCTGTAGGGCAGACAAGGGATTGTGTGGACATCTGGAAGTGATCATCTGGACATAGTAAGCTACGCACGGTCATCATGCTTTTAATAAATGGCTGCATGCTGAAGATCTAGGAAAATGCCAAGAAGATTTGAATGATTTCCACTCACTTGCATCACACAGACAGTAAGAAGAGATCACAGAAGAATGAAAAACAAATTTATAGTTGAAAATATTGTCTGTATTCATAAAAGATCTTTAGATTTTTGTGAAGTCTGAAATATAAAAAAATAATAATAATTCTACTTGTACAGAAAAGATCAGAATTTGCCCCAAGATTTCAGAAAAAAGGCTAGTCCTCTACAAGGATTTCTGCTGTGATTTAGAATGCATTACTATCATTAACTGAAAGCAGTAACTTTTGTACTGAACTAACTCAGCTGACCCTTCAGTTAGCAACCATAAAGCACTGGAGATAAACATGTTTAGGTTTTGGTACATATGCTGCCAAAATTACGCAATAACACACTTGTTTTCAGGATTATAGTTCAAAGAGCATTTATAGCAGACACACAAATAAGCTTTTGCCTGTTTGTCTCAGATCATGTGAGAAAAAATTGAAAGGATCAATTTTCTGCCTGTTGTAGGATGAAGGAGTTAAGCATTTTCAGCATAAACACAACATTAAAAAGGACCTTTATTAATGCCTGGATTTTTAGTCCAGGAATGATTAAAAAAAAAACAAAAAAACACCCTATCTACCAACTAGAAAGTAAGCTGCTTTTAAATATATTCCAGTGTGATTCTAATGGTTGATTTTCATGTATCCTCCATATTTTATCACCTAAAAAAGATGATTGTTTCTAGAAAGTTCACAGGCCATCTTGCTTTTTTCAATTCTAAATCATATGTATGAGTATACTCCTACAACACACATACATGCATGCCTCAGAAGACATCCATATCTACCTGGACTTGGGCAAAGTATTTGACATTCTCCACACAGCATCCTTATCTCCAAAGTGGAGAGACGTGGCTTTGATGGATGTACCACTCAGTTGATAAAGACTTGGCTGTATGGTTGCAGTGTGGGCAATGGCTCAATATTTAAGTGGAAACCTGTGATCAGTGGTATTCTTCAGGGTTCCGCACTGAGACTGCTATTATTTAATATCTTTATAGACAACATGGACAGTGGGATTAAATGCAACCTCAAGTTTATATATGAGTGTTGTCATTGACACATGTCATCTAAAGAGACCTTGACAGGCTGAGAGGTTCAACAAGACCAAGTGCAACATCCTGCACTTGTCTCAGGGAAATTCTAAGCATGCATACAGGCTGGATGATGAATGGATAGAGAGCAGCCCTGTGGAGAGCGGCATGACGGTGTTGGTTGTTGAAAAACTGAAAACAATGCAGCAGTTTGCACTTACAATCCCCAAAAACAATTGCATACTGGAATACAGCTAAAGAAATGTAGGTAGCAGGTCAAGAGAGATGACTCTCCCCTTCCAGTCCACTCTCTTGAAACCCCCGCTGGAGTACTGTGTTCAGCTCTGGGCCTCCAGCATAAGGAAGACATGCACCTGCTGGAGTCCTGAGGAGGACCATGAAGGAGATCAGAGGGCTGGAGCACCTCTCCAGTGAAGAAAGGCTAAATTGGTGTTACTTAGGTCAAAGTAGAGAAGATTCCAGGAAAACTTTCTAGCATCCTTCCAGTATCTAACTGTGTTGTACAGGAAAGATGGGAATAGACTCTATAAGAGAGTGAAGTGACAGGACAAAGGGCAATGGTTTTAAACTGAAAAAGGGTAGACTTAGATTAGATATAAGGAAGAAATTATTCATTAGAAGAGTAGTGAAGCACTGGAACAGGTTGCCTGGAGAAGCTGTAGATCTTGGAAGTGTTGAAGGCCAAGTTGAATGGGGCTCTGGTAACCTAATCTAGTAAAAGGTATCCCTGCCTATTAAGGTTGGAACTAGATAATCTTTAAGGTCTGTTCCAACTCAAGACATTCTGTGATTCAGTGAAGGGGGGTAAGATCTCACAAAAATCTGGAAAGACTGGGTGCATGGATTGCTTTCATGTTACTTTTATTCTCATTGTACAATATACAATATATTCAGTATTCTGCTCAAGTGATTCTCTGCTTTTTCAGATGCTGCGTGCAAATATAGGAAATAGCTATCCCCAAACCCAAAATCAAACTTAGAAATACACACAGAAGGATTACAGAGATAACAGAATAACTGTATCCAATACTACTGGTCTGAAATGATTTTGATTTTTTTTTTCATTGCCAAGTAATTAAAGGAATAAGAAAAATGTTAGCAGTAGAGATGAAGAATATCTAATTTGGAGGGATCATGGTGATGTGCAATAATGTATAGCACTCATATGTGTAGCACTATGTTCCTAGATGTAATAGGATTTTGCTCCGAAATTTCAAAATAATGGAGAAAAACAATCACATTTTAAGAATATTTTGTTATTTTACAACAGTTCATTACTTTTGGAGTTCCCCCCTCTCGCATTCTACAAGAATATCTATGATGCTGAGTTTAAAATCCTATCATTCTGATTTGGGAGCTTTTTACACCAGCTTGCAAAGAATTCAAATCCAAACAATGCCACATGAGTAACTGCTAGGGTAGCCATATTTCTTTATAGGTTTTAGATATTTTTTTCAGCCTGATATTCAAATTTCATATTTAAATTGTTATAAAGAAGTAAAACAAATTATCTGTAATTTTTGGTTGTGTTTCTGGTGCTCATTTGGAAACTGGAGGAAAACTCTTCTACCACAATAACTGTCGTGTAAATCTTCTTACCTTAGTTCCTGAAGTAGGTACAAGTCCCACAGCTGCCATATATGTACTTCCAATTGTCTTGATTTTTTCTATGTCCTTATAACATTCTTTGTCCATAAGCTTTGTTTAAAACATAAAACTGTTAAATATTACATAGTATTTTAGGCAAGAAACCATAGTTATCTGAAAATATATGCAAGCCAATTAAACCATACTAGGTTTGATAAATTGAGGCTTGTTCACTTTGAGGTCATTAAAAAAACTCTACCATTAACTTGCATTTTAATACTTTTCCTACATTAGAGGACTTTCAGGTCAGATTCAGGCATTTATGAGTACAAATCAGGAGCTTTAGAGGGAAGTCCTGTGAATATACATTATAATCCAATAAGAAGTTAACAGTACTGTTTTATTACGCAGTTCAAAGTATACCGAATTATTACAAATAACTTCTGCAGACAAAAGTGAAGATCTGATATGCTTGAAGCACAAAATGTTTAAGCCTTACCTCATCAAAGTCAGCAATAATTTCATTTAACAGGCGTAAACACTCCACTCCCATATTATTGCCATCCAGTTCGATGTAAAAATCATTGAAATTTGGGATGGAAGCAAACATCACTCCCACTTGTGAATAAGACTGGTAGTAAAGGTCCTGCAGTACATGAATAAATATGATTTTATTTAAATTGTTTAATCTATAGCAGACACGGTCATTATTATATGTATTTTATTGCCAAATAGCAAAAGCAATTGCCTTGATAGCTATTACAAAAGTCATCATTTTTGTAGAGAGAAAGCCAGTCCTATTGAAAAATAATGGCAAGATTTTTATCCCCTCAAAAACACAAAATATAATTTAAATCTGAGCTATTAAACCCATTTTAAACAACTTAGTCATTTTCTTTTTTCCTTTTATTTTTTTCCCCTGTTTAAGGAAGAATGGATGGAAACAAATAGAAAATCTGATCAGTTTTAGAATTTTTATTATATAGGAAATATCACTGCATTTTTAAAATATTGTTTTATAGCTAAAATAGGAGAAGGAAGAATTTTACCCTGCAGCACAAAACCAGCCTTGCTCTTTCATCTCTTTCTGAGAGTTGCAGACTCATATATTCAGAAGTAGGAGTATAATTTTGCTGTCTGTGAAGGTTTCTGCTTAAGAATTCGTAGAGCTAACAGAAAGCATACTCAGGTCTGTGGTTTGGATCAAATTCAAGGGCTGCTCTGAAAGTAATGCCTCCTGTTTTATTATGTTGGCATATGACATCAGAGGCAGATACTGGTGGTATGGCAGTAGGGGTTGACCTTTCCCACCAACATTCCATTAAATTTTGTTATCTTGTGACAGATGTAAACAAAGGGGAAGTCTGACAAAATAGCATCTAACATAGAAGTGCATATGAAACAAAGATATGTAAATGAATTCCTCTGCATAGAAAAAATTGCACCCATTGACATTCATAAACACTTGCTGAATGGTTACGGAAACCAAATGGTGGATGTTGGCACAGCAAGGAAATTGGTGGTATGTTGGGGCAGTGGCAACAGCAATGTGAAAGATAAGCCACGTTCTGGATTGTCATACATGCACAGCTGTCACACCATGAGATGAAGAGCTTATCTACATCAGCTTATCTGCATGAATTGGTGGATTAAAGCCAGGGAACTGTTTATGTGATGCTAATTAAGTTTGAACTTTCAGCATAAGGCCAGAGAAGAAGACAACCTTTCTCTTGCAACACAGTAATGCCAGCCCCATCCTAGAAGATTTGAAGACCATGGAGTACGCTGCCAATCTTGGCTGGACTTCTCTACCACAATTATCTTATAGTCCTAATTTGGCACCTTTTGATTTCCATGTTTTTGAGTCAGTGAAACATTGACTGTGTGAGCAACCTTTTCTTAGAAATGATGCTGTTAGTAGCAGCTGTGGAACTGTGTCATTTCCACTGGTGCAAATTTTTACAAGTGTGGCATGCAAGCTCTTGTTAATAACTGGCAAAAATGCATGGCTAATGGCATAACTGTTGAAAACTGTGTTTTGTAGCTGAGTATGTGCTCTTTCAAGTAGTGTCATTATGCTCTTCACATCTCCTTGGAAATAAATAGGAGGCGTTACTTTTGGAGTGATATCAAATGAACCAAATACATTAGTTCAAACTCCAAAACACAGAGACACATAGTTTATAAGTGTTGTGGCCATTATGGCTACATTACTGCTGCAGATATTGCAGCTGCTCTCGAAGAAGGCCTGTGAGACCTTCTTCAACCAGCATACTTTACCGTTACAGACTTTGAAGTGTGAAAAATTCTCTATTTTAATCTTTAAAGGTTGGCTTTGGTAGGAACAATGTATATACAGAATTAGAGCGGTTCATAAAGAAGCTTTATACTTTGAAATTGAAGTTTTGAAATACTGTCATAAATTTGTGTATTCTAACTCAATTAAAAAAGAAATCCGTGATTTGCATGGAGACTCATAGAATCATAGAGTCACAGAATCGAAGAATTACAGAATGGCTTGGGTTGGAAGGGACTTCAGGGATCATCAAGCTCCAACCTCCCTGTCACAGGCAGGGCCACCAACCTCCATATCTAACACTAGATGAGGCTGCCCAGGGCTCCATCCAACCTGGCCTTGAACACATCCAGGGATGGACGGGGCATCCACAGCCTTTCTGGGCAGCTGTTCCAGCACCTCACCACTCTCTCTGTGAAGAACTTCCCCCTGACATCCAACCTAAATCTTCCCTCCCTCACCTTAAATCCATTTCTCCTTGTCCTGCTGTTATTTACCCTTCCAAAGAGTTGACTCCCCTCCTGTTTGTAGGCTCCCTTTAGGTAATGGAATGCTGCAATTAAGTCAACCCACAGCTGCACTGTGGTTGAATGATACAAAATACCATTATCCTTTTTGTAACAGTTTCTTCAGAGGAGGAGGACACTGCAGAGAAAGTAATTCCAAACAAATTCCCACATGCAAGTATTTACAAAGTCATTTATTTTGTCTTGAATGAAATTTCAAATGTAGAAGCTTTTCTTGAAAACAAATAATTGAAAGGTGACCCATGCTACAAAAGACAGATCATACAGCACTTTATATTTAAAGTTTATCTTGATTTACCATATTCCTTGGATTAGACATAAGAAAATGCTGTGCAACATGTGCTGGCAATAGGTTGAAGAGAATTCTTTTATTATCCAGCTTGACTCTCTCCATATCATCTCTCTCTTCTTCTGCCTGTGGGGACAGATGAAAATAAAAAAATTTCCAAAGTGTAAAAAATAGAAATTAGCTGAAACCATTGAATAGTTCATCCACTGACATTAAACTGAACAAAAAAAGCTTTCAATGCTTGATTAAGTATTCATATTGACATCTGATATAGACCTCTGCTCTTATAAGTGCACACTCATAAACAGGTACTAAAAATTTCTTTATGCTATAGAAAAATACAGAAAAAGGAAGGCAGGCAAGAATGCCAGGAGGCCTCTGTGGATCAACAAGAAGCTCCTAGACTTAAGGAAGCACAAAAAGAAAGTCTATAGGGAGTGGAAGCAGGAATAGATATCTGGCAGGACTACAAAAAGGTTGTCCAAGCAGCCAGGGATCAGATTAGGAAAGGCAGAACCCAGATAGAATTAAATCTAGCCAAGGACAAAAAGGGGAACAAGAAGAAATTTTACAGGAATATATCAGTAATTAAAGGAAGGCCAGGGGAGATGTGGGCCCTCTCTGGAAGGAAACTGGAGACCTGGTCATGATGGATACAGAGAAGGCTGAAGTGCTCAATTACTTTTTTGCCTCACTCTTCAGTGGCAAGAACTCTAGCCACACAGCCCAAGTTGCAGAAGGTAAAGGTAAGAATGAGAAGAAGGAAGATCTGCCTGCTTTAAGTGAAGGTCAGGTTCAAGATCATCTGAAGAACCTGGAGGTGCACAAATCCATGAGCCCAACAAGATTCATCCATGGATTCTGAAGGAACTGGCAGATGAAGTTGCCTAACAAACTTGGTGGCCTTTCACGATGGAGTTACAACGTCAAGGGATAAAGGAAGAGCACCTGACATCATCTACCTGTTTGACATTGTCCTGTATTACATCCTGGTCACCAAATTGGAGAAAAATGGATTTGATGGGTGGACCACCCTCTGGATAAGAAATTGTCTGGATGGTTGCACTCAGAGGATTGCAGTCAGTGGCTCAATGTCCAAGTGGAGACAGGTGATGAGTGGTGTTCCTCAGGGATGTGTGCTATGACAGTTGCCATTTAATAGCTTTGTTGGCAGCATGGACAGTGGGATCAAGTTCACCCTCAGCAAGTTTGCAGACAACACCAAGCTGAGTGGTGCACTTGGCACACTAGAGGGAATGGATACCATCCAGAGAAACCTGGGCCCACCTGTCAAACATGTCCATGCCATCCTCATCAAGTCCAACAAGGACAAGTCAAGGTCCTGCATCTGGGTCAGGGCCATCCCGAGCACAGACACAGGTTGTGCAGAGAATGGCTTGAGAGTAGCTCTGAGGAGAAGGATTTGAAGGTGCCGGTTGATGAAAGACTCAATATGAGCCAGAGGTGTATGCTTGCAGTCCAGAAGTCCAATCATATCCTGGGTTGCATCAAAGAAGCATGACCACAGGTTGAGGGAGGTGATTCTGCTCCTCTGCTCTGGTGAGACCCCACTTGGAGTAGTGTGTCCAGTTCTGGGGCCCCCAACACAAGGAGGACATGGAGCTGTTGGAGCAAGTCCAGAGGAGGCCATGAAGATGCTCAGAGGGCTGGAGCACCTGCCCCCAGATGACAAGCTGAGAGTGATTGTGTTCTTCAGCTTAGAGAAGGCTCCAGGTGGACCTTATAGCAGCTTTTCAGTACCTGAAAGGGCCCACAGGAAAGCTGGGGAGGGACCTTTTATAAGGGCAGGTAGCAACAGGAGGAGAGGAAATAGCTTTAAGCTGAAAGAGGGTAGGTTTTGACTAGATACTAAGAAGAAATTCTTTACTGTGAGGGTGATGAGACACTGGGACAGGTTGCCTAGAGAGGCTGTGGATGCCCCCTCCCTGGAAGCATTTCAAGGCCAGGCTGGATGGGGTTTTGAGCAAGCTGATCTAGAGGGAGGTGTCCATGCCTATAGTGGGGGTTGGAACCAGGTGATCTTAAAGGTCCCTTCCAACCCAAACGATTCTATGATTCTATGATTGTATGATTGAATGATATTGACCTTGGTGTTCATTTACTTATTTTCAGATAGGAGAAGATAAAAACAAGAGTATTTGATCTAACTTTCAAGATAGGGAAGCCTGGAGAATCATCGGTGTTTAAAGCAAACGGTACTGTCATTTTATGATAAAATAGAAACAGACCCAGTAAGGAAGCGATATCAACAGAGAAAACTGCTTTGTATTGAAAATGCTCCAGAAAGTCAGGATAATAATAACAATAATAATGAAAGATTAAGAATAATTAGCATTTCTAGAGATGGCTTTAATTATATCAGCATTTGTCATGAATACATATATGGCTCCTGTGCACAACAGCACCAGAGACTACCATTCATGGTAATGATAACGTTAAGGATGTGCCTAGGAGTTATAACAGTTGAGGCCCTTAACCCAAAGTTCTGAAATCGTATTAACAGTGACTTGAGTCACAGGATTCAGTGAAAGCCACACATAAGGAAGCAACTCTAAAAATTAGACCCGTTATTGTAAAAGTAATCTAGAGATCACATTAGAGATTCCAGCCTACTGTTCTACAAAATTACTCACTTCTTGTTCTGAAGTGGCTTCTGGTCCTATATTCTGATTTTCATTATAAAACATTTGATAAGTACTATATAACTAATCTAAAGGAAATCACAACTTTTTCTTCAGTCACACTCAAAGAATCATAACACAATTCTTCTGCAGTAATTCCAATATGACTTTTCTCCATCAAGTTACAGCAACAAAAGACTGGCAGATAAAATTCTCAGAGAAATTACAATAATATAAAACAACTAAGGATCTGCTCTAACCTTTATTTGTTTCCCTTTGTGTATGGAATTTGCTCTCCATACAAAGTCCACATAGTTTTTTTCATTATCAATTAATGTTCTAGTGTCACCTCTTTCTGGTGTATATTTTAATAATGTTTGTGTTTTTTTTTTTCCCCCCAAGAAACCTATTTTTGCTTTCCATGATAAAACTCAATGAAAATGGTTTTTATTCAAGTCACAATTTGCCTGGGAGTCTAATTCTGTATTATTAAATTCCTTTAAAAATAGAAAGAATTTTGGAAGAGTACTGGCTTTGTAAATGTAACTTCATGAATCATTCAATTTTGAAATAAATTCTTAGCTCTTCCTCTAATTTGTGCAATAAGAATCAAATTATTTCAGAGGTAAATATCAGTAAATATTACCTATTCATTTAGTCTCTGCAAGAAATATACTTTAAAATTTTATTCTAAGCAAATATCTATTTCCTGTTTGTGTGCTTTTTTTTGTGCTTCTTAATTTTAAAAAGGTTTTATTAAAATACCCTTCTCCAGTTTTGGAGATATAACTCTGCCTTACTGAAGTGGATAAGTATGTGTGATGGCCTCTTACACTGTGTAATCTATTGGAATTTAATTTTCTTTAAAATTAAACCAAAGGGACAGGGAGCACAAGAGCGCTCCATCTTCCAGCATAAGAAATCAAGAGGAGGCAGAAAACTTGTGTGGTTAAACAAGGGCCTACTGGTCAAACTGAGAGAAAAGAAGAAAATGTACAGATAGTGAAAGCCAGGGAAAAACAGGGATGCTGTCCAGACATGAAGAGATCATATGAGAAAAGGCAAGGCATGGATAGAATTGAATTTGGCAAGAGATGCAAAGAATGGATTCTGAAGGTACAGAAGAAGCAGAGTGTACACCCTCTGATAAATAAGGGAGAACTAGATTCAACAAACATGGAGAAGGCTCAACAAGTACTCAACAAGTCCTTTGCCTCAGTCTTCAACGTCAGCCAGGCTTTACGCATCACTCTCACATCCTTGAGCATTTAGGCAATATCCATCCAGTTGTAGGAGAAGATCAAGTCCAAGACTTTTCATGAGACTGAATGTACAAGCCTATAAAGTCAGATAGCATGCATTCCAGGGTCCTGAAGGAACTAGATGGTGTGGTTGCCAACCTGCTCCCCATCATATCATATCAGTCATGGATGTCAGGTGAAGTTCTCAGTGACTGGAGAGAAGAATAATCACTCCCATTTTTAAGACAGGGATAAAGGAACACCTGGGGCTGGTAAGCTGCACATTTATTCCTGGGAAGATCATGGATGATCCTGGAAGGTATGTTAAGGCACATGCAAGATGAGGAGATGATCTGAGATAGCCAGCACAGCTTCATCAAGGGCAGATCATGCGTGAACGATCTGATGGCCTTATTTGATGGAGTTGACAGCATCAGTGGACAAAGGAAGAAAATCTGATGCTATCTTCCTGGAATTACACAAAGCCTTTGATACGGTCCCACACCACATCCTTGTCTCTAAATTAGAGCAATATGGATTTGAAGGCTGGACTATTGATGAGTAAAGAATTGGTTGGATGTTCACAGTTAGAGATTTGAGGTCAGCAGCTATTTTTCCAAGTGGTGGCTGATGACTAGTGTGACTCCCAGGGGTACATCAATGACATAGACAGTGGGACTTGAGTACATCCTCAGCAAGTTTTCAGGCAACACCAAGGTAAGTGGTTCAGTTGATACAATAGCAGAAAAGGATGGCATCCAAAGGGACATGAATAGTCTTGAAAAGCAGGCCCACATGAAACTGATGAGATTCAACAAGGCAGAACCAAGTATATGTACAGAATGGGAGAATAACTCACTGAAAGCAGCCCTGTGGAAAACAGCTTGAGGGTTCTGATGGAAAAAAGCTTGATGTCAGTGAGCATTGTGTACTTGCAGCCCAGAAGGTGAATTATATCTTCGGCTGCCACAAAAGAAGGGTGACCAGCAAGGTGAGGGAAGTGATTGCCCCTATCTACTCTGCTCTTGTGAGACCTATCTAAAGTACTGAATCCAGGCCCAGGGTCCCCAGCACAAGAAAGACACAGAGCTCTCAGAGTGAGCCTGGAGGAGGGCCATAAAGATGAGGAGAGGTGCTCCAACACTCTCATACAGAGGCAGGTTGAAGGAGCTGAATTTGTTTAGCTTGGAGAAGGCTACAGTGGGTAGCCCCCATTTTAGGGGGGTAATTTTTCACTGAGGGGGTGGTGACATTCTGGAATAGGTATCTCAGAGAAGCTGTGGATTCTCCATCCATTAAAGGCCAGGTTGGATGGGTTCCTGGGCAACTTGATCTAGCAGCTGATTTAGTGGGTGATATCACTGTCCCCAGCAGGAGCTAAATGATCTTTAAGGTCTTTTCCAAACTAAGCCATTGCATGATTCCATGATTCTGTAGTAGTAAAAATTCTTTTTCCAGATGCTAATCCAAATTAAGCTTACAACTTCATTTTTATAGCATTCTAGAATACGGCAAATTTGACAGCAGCAAAGATATTTGTAGGTTCAGGCCCTGAATTAAATTACATTTTGTTTACCTATCAGTTTCTCTAATTCTCAAAACCTTTAAAGGTTTCTCAGTTAAGCTCTCAATACCATATAGGGTCCAAGGAAAAAAATGTATATGGGTCAGGATATAGAGAATTAAGAACAAGTCAATGCAATCAAGTAGGGGTAGGTAAAAGGAGTAATCCATCTGATACACTGCATAGACAGTGATGTTGCTCAGTCAGTCATTGGCATTTGCTGTTCTCTTCTGAGCTGGACATATGTGGACGGTCATTTTTGAGCAGTCCTGAACTAAACTGTTTATTTTGAATGACACAATTGGGAATGTTCTTCGACTACACACAGTGTTTTCTATCAACAAAGTGTTCTGAACAAGGATAAATACGACAGCACTGAAGCAAGACTTTGTGACCCTGGTCTTGTTGGTGAATTTCTGTCCAACCTTTGATGACCAGAAGTAAACATAATCATAATATAACAACTTATGGAGACTCCAGCTTGTTGCAGTTCCAGTTGTTTCCTTCTCAGAGAAATGAGAAATGATGGCTTTTCTTCTCTCATGAAGAAAAGAGATTCAAGGAGATATTTGAACGTTGAATGTACATAGGACAACAGAATGATATGAAGAAAAAGCTTAGCTAGCTCTGTGTGACCTAATCTGGAAGATCAGGAAGAGTATATTCATGAAGTTAGTGTAGTGCTCCTTTGGAACTACTTAGTCATGTCAAAAAGCAAAGTATAGCAGCTTAGTTCACTGTATAATCAATGGATATCAAGATGCTACAGTGTATAATCAATAGATATCAAGATGTTACAATCACAATATAATCAAGAGAGTTAGGCAAAGTGGACAATGATAATAAAAGAGAATAAATGGAAAGCTTACCCTTATGCTGGGCTCACCACAAAACACCAGAAGAGGCAATCTCCAGAAGAGATCCTTCCCTACTGGTAGCCAGCTCTTAAATAGGCCTAGGAGGGGTGCAGCCTGGCTCCACCCCTTCTGGCAGCACAGGTGAATTGCCTTCACCTGTGCTCCTCTGGCTGGCTCATGGCTCGCCTCAGGTGATCAATCAGAGGTTCAGGCCATGACTCAGTAGTTCCCATACATTCACACACTATATTAATTCTGCTATGTATATATTCTGTTGGTGCTCATGCTGTACTCTCTGTATGAACTGCACTTACACTGTACAGACACGTCAAACGTAAGCTTTCTGCAGATCATCTAAGCTTTTAAGTGATCTGCTAGGAACTTTAAAAGGATGTGCTATCAATGTGAACTATATTGTATCTTCTTTGCTACTAATGCAGAGTTGGGTATCCGTATCTTTTTGTATCTTTTTGTTTTGCAATCTTTCCTTGTGTTCTTTGCAAACAAAGGTAACAATTAAAGGTGAACTTAAAAAAGATTTGATCTTATTCAGCAGTGAGAATTCTAAAACTATCCTATTGCAAAGCTCTGTAGGGAGGAAAGCGAACCAATAACTGGTCTTTTCTGGATCTTTCTCTCATCTTCTAGTTTTCTGCCCTTCAGGGGCAAATGAAATATTTTCCCTTTTTGTGACTCATAAAATCCTAGTGTCTACTCTCTGAGATAAAAGGATGTATAGGCATTACTCTTTCTGAGGCAAATAAGGAAAAGGGAGGGGCACTTGGGACTACAGAAAAAGGATTAACATAATATGGATGGCAGGTATTTACATCACTGGTGGAAATATTATTCAGATAGCTAAATAGCAATAAAGCCTTCATCTTTTTGCCCCTATTCCTGTTGGCTCATTCAGGAAAGTTGCCATCACGATATTTATGCATTGACTGCTGGCTCAAAAACCAAGACAACTGTATTTTCCAAAAAAGTTAATTTTGGGGGTATTCTAAAGAAGTTGGGAAAGAGTTCCATAGTTCCATTCCATGGTGTAAGTACATATCCTTTTATCAGGTTGCTTTTTTTTTTTTTTTTTTTTTTTTTTTTTTTTTTTTTTGTGGGGTGTGCTTTTTTGTTTGTTTTGCTTCTTTTTAATTTACCTGAACATCAAATTCTTTTTGCACTATAATAAGAAAAAAAAAGAAAAAGAAACCCAGACATTTAATTTCTTTATCTCAACTTCATAGTGGTAGTGTCAACTTCCCAGCTTGAAATTCTCTCTATTCATAATGTACCTTAGATTACATTATGTCATCAATGATGTGCTGTTAATTTTGAGAATGCATTAGTTCCACTAATTTGTTCTGACAGTATTTCTAAGCAGTTTCATAAAGTCAGATATACACTTTCTGTGTACGTAAGTATTAGAAAGTCCTATGACTTACCTGCACAGCCCAGAGGTAGTCCAGACGTAGCTTCAAGTCCACCTGTCTCGAATGCAGTGCCAAAGCACAAGAAAATAGCAAAATAGCTAGTGTTGGTTCATAGCCTCGCATATAAAAGGATCCACTCCTTAAAAATAAAGTAAAAGTAAAAAGGTTATTCCAGGTTCTCTAAGCACTGGACATTTTTTAATATAAAATCTTTAATTTGGAATCTGTTCGTGTCCCCTAATGTCCAGCCTTTTCCAAAGCGGTTCATACTGGCAGGGAGGTAGGTGACAGTACTATGACTACATCTCATTGACATTCAGGTTCTCAAGGATTTTATAATTATACTCATTATTGTAATGTGTTGTAGTGGAATAGCCAGGTCACAGTCTAAACTAGTATGTGAGCACCTGAGAGCCCAGAGCGGGGCAGCCTAGATCCACCCTTCCTCTCTCTCACTCTCACTGGTGCTTCTGGTCATGCTTCTGGGAGCGCGTATACACTCAGAGCCTGCTTGGTTTGCCCCCTCCTCTGGCTTGCCAGAGTTCAAACCAGAGAAGGCTGCATTCCTCAGCTCACCCTTTTTTCCAAACCCTTGCTGAAAAGAGTGAGTTGATTTTGATATTTTGTTCTTTAGTGCTTGTATCTCTCATAAAGGTTCTCTCATTGCCTTTGTTTGCTTTATATGTTTGCATACTTTCACTGAGAAAATATAAAAGCCCTCAAAAATTCGAAAGTTTAACTGAAATTAGAATTGGTTGAGGGTTTCTGAAATATGGAAGTGAAGACTTTAACATTTTTTTATATATTTCATATTACAATTAGACTGCAGCATGATCAGATGAAATATATTAGCATGAAACTTCAGAATAATGGGACAACAGTTCCCCAAAATGATTCAATATTACTAGATCCAACAATATTTTTCACATTCTGCAAAGGATACAATCTTGAGCAGCACTTGAATGCTAGAAGGCAGTTACCTAATGAGGTTCAACAAGGGCAAGTTATAGTCCTACGCTTGGGGAGGAATAACTGTATGCATCAGTACAGGTTAGGGGCTGATCTGCTGGAAAGAAACTGCAGAGAACTTAGGTGTCCTGGTGGGCAACAGGTTGACCACGAGCCAGCAGTGTGCTGTGTGGCCAAAAGGTACATTAAAATGAGCATAAAGGGAGGACACCCTTCCCTTCTACTCTGCCCTGATGAGTCCGCATCTTGAATACTGTGTCCAGTTTTGGACTCCTCAGTTCAAGAAAAACAGGGAACTACTTGGAGAGAGTCCAGAGGAGGCCTACAAAGATGACTGGGGCCTGGACCATCTCCCCTGTGAGGAAAGGCTGAGAGACTTGGGACTGATTGTCTGGAGAGGAGAAGATTGAGGGTGGATCTTATCTATGCTTATAAATATCTGAAGGATGGGTGTCAAGGAGATGGGGCCAGGCTCTTTACCACTGCCCAGTGACAGGACAAGGGGCAATGGGCACAAACTGGGATACAGAAAGTTCCATCTGAACACAAAGAGAAATTTCTTTGCTTTGAGAGTGCCAGAACACTGGAACAAGCTGCTCAGAGAAGGTGTGGAATCTCCTCTGGAGACACTCAAAACCTGCTCGGATGCTTCCCCATGCAACTCACTGTAGGGAACTTGCTTTAGCAGAGGAGTTGCAGAGGTTCCTTCCAACCCCTATGATTCTGTGATTCAGAGATGAATAGTAAATGCAATGACCACCTATAAAGAAACACCATTGTTTTGACTTTGCAAGACACCTACCCCACTGCTTTTCTGTAACCACTGAGTTCCAGAATAACTATGTACAAAATAGTAACAAAAAGCAGCAGTATAATTTTTGGCAAGGAAGATACACGTAGAAATATTGCCAAGGTGAGAGTCCCCACTACACAGGAAAGGAAAGCATAGTGAGCTGTATCACATGGAAGTTCATTCATTGTTTTATTTGTTCCACCAGGAGAAATGATAACTATAGAACTGCTGGAATTGGTATTCCAAACCCAAGGCATGCAGCCAACCTAGAAAAGATAGGAGAGGAGAAAAGAGGAGAAAGTTAATTGTGAAATGAACAGAAATGCAGCTGTTGTGGGGACTGACTGTAGTTCAGTACTAATTGGGAATAAATGGATACAGAGTTCCCAGACAATTAATTGCTCTAATAAAATCTTCTTGAAATGCTATGTTTTGTGTGGGATATATGTTTTATTCACTAGTTGTCAGCAAGACCAACTAATTAAAGCCTGGAATTATTTGAGCAGTTTCCCTTTCAGTGCTCAAAACCAAAATATTTTCAACCCAAAGTAAATGTGAAAAACTTATGAACTTCAGAAAGTATTTTATATTGTTATTTGGATGAGAAAGCCCATATATAAATGTGTTTGATTTGTTAACTATGTAAGCCATATCAATTTCAATTAATCAAATATAAAATAAAAGATATTTTAATTTTTATTTGAAAAAGTAGGCATGGATAAACATATCTTCTCTACCTCAGAGATAATTCATCTATCACATATGATTCAAATATTATATCTTGTCTCTTAATATCCATTCCACATAGTTATCCTTGATCAATTTCTTCTCTAGAATAGGATATTAAAAAAAAAACCCACAACTTTTTTGGTACATGATGATTTTTAATCAGATTCTTTCAAAGGCAATGCCACATATAGATCTCAAACCTCTTCGACAAGGAAGGGAGGAATCAGTGGCAAACAGCTGCAGTGCAGTTTTAACTGCACTCCAATCTTCATGATTTACTAAGGGAGAAGATTAGAGCTAACATAAATGAGGAGAGTGGGACTGCAGTGTGAAATTGATTTTAACAGGAATTGCCACATAAGCCCTGCTCTGTACTTAAGCTTCTTTTCTGAAGTGTGTTATTAGACCTTTTTACTTTATCCTAACCACCAATAATGAAATTTTATAGCATGCTGTAAAATAACTGAAAATCTGAAAGGTGATCAATGAATATACAGGACTTCATAGTAATTCAAATAGATGAGACACTGCAGATAAATGTGAGTTAAAATACTGATTAACATTATGAAATGAAATTGTAAAGGCTGAGGTGAAAAATCAATTCAATGTGATTTTGTTCAATGTCCTTAAAAATGCTCTTCATACTGCAGTCATCTGAAAAAAAAAGCATGCATGAGGACTTTATGAATGATGTGCAATTCTTCCAGGAAAAATGCATCTGTTCTGTATCTAAGTAAAATCTCAATACCTAGCTTCTCTGCTGGATGAGAATTTGAAGAACCAGTGTTTTCTACTGATCAAACACTTATCCTAAGTATTTCAATGGATGAAGGCTTTTATTTTTATTTTTATTTTACTTCAATAAGGGATAAATTTATATTCATGGCCTATTTTAAGTTGTAACAGGATGATCCTTATTGGAGTCCAGAACTAAATTCCAATCTTCCTTCTGCTGAAATTTGAAATTCAAGATTATCTTAGCTATTTACGAGTTCTGTATTTTATTTTCACTGTCTATTATCTCGGTCAAGTAAGCATCAAGTATATAGGGGATGATCCACAAAACTTCCACTGTCATGACGTTCATCTAAGTCTAAAAGTGAGATGTACTTTTGTACAGCAACTTTTGGGTTGCTGAGAGGCTAGCTAGACTGGAAGCACTGCATATCTATTTAGGTTTATAGGCACATGAGGAATCTGTGTGCTCTTACACAGATGATGTTCAGGAAATCCAAGAAATATCTGAATATCAGGAATTCTTGGTACCCCTCAAGACATTGGATCAGGACAAGGGATCCTCTGCCCATTCAGTTCAACTTGATAGATTTTGATAGATGGACAAAGTGCCAAACTAGATAGATCTTGATAGATGGACAAAGTGCTGAAATTGAGTGCTGAGAATTCAACAAAGCAACTGCATGCCAAATATTTAGGCATTCACCATGTAGAACTAGCTGCTAAAGAAGCTCAGTTTTTCAGAATACTGAGCACGTACTTCACATCAGCTCCTCAGACAATAGATTCGAGTGGACTGTATAAAAAGTACAGTGTAAAAACCTCTTATTCTATATCATCCAGATTTCTAAGATTTTTTTATCTTTTCTGATCTGTCTAGACATAAAATATCTCTGTTACCATGCAGAAATATTTTCTATTAGTTGTCACACAGAGATAACCTTGTGACCCTACATTGTCTGTCACACTATACTAGCCATTAAACTATTAATCAAGTTTAACATTTAAAAATGATTTTTCCATAAAGAACGTGGCAACTGCAAATTTGCAGTGATCCTATCTTTAGATATAAAAATTTCCATAGGTTTTGTCTATGTATTATCTATACGATATGCTAGTAACTTCGCCATTCCTAACTCAGTACTCTTATTCCAAATTGTGAAAATTCAAACTAAACAAAGTAAGTTTTGAAGAAACTTGCTCTGCCAACAACAATAATTAAAAGAGTTAATAATTAATTGTTGTACATGCTCACTGGTATCTGTAAAACATTGTTCTTAAACAGAAAGCTAAAGTTGATTTAAATACTCACCACACATCCTTGAGCCACAGAGTATATTAAGATCACAATAAAAATACACAAAATGGTACGAATTTGTATTGTTAGGCACCCTGGAAAACACTAAGAAAGAGAAAAAAGATTAATACATATTTTAGAAATATTTTTAGAAGTGGAGTTGTTACTATTTAGTGGCTTTATATAGCAAAGAAAGTGATGTTTTCCTGCAATGTAAATTAAGGAACAAGCATGCATTTATAATTACATACATATGTAGCAGTAATAATTGTGACTATATGTTTTAATAGCAATTGCATTTCTGGGGTAATACACATGAAATTATGATTACTATACATTATTTCTCACTAAAATTAAAATTCTTTGGACTATTAGTAGGATGCCCATTCATAATGCAAAGTGGGATGGCATTAGACTTTTTTTCCCCTGAGGAATGTATACAACACATGTTTGGCCTTGCAAATTATCAACTTCAGATGAACCAAGAGAACATACTGTGATAGCATGGAACTTTGGAATGAAACAGCATTGGGAAAAAAATGTCTAGTGGAATAGAGTCTTGTGAATAGAGTCTTGTGAATCTCTTACTCATCTCCATGAATGAAATGTACGCCAGAAGATGAGAGAGGGAGGTCAAGTCTGCCAGGGTATAGTATTTATGTTTGTTCCAACCCATACTGTGTTGGTTTTATGTGGCAATGTTTCAGTAACAGCAAGTGGCCTCTGTGAGCAGTGCCCAGCAGCTGCCCCATGACAGATCAGAGCCAGTTCCAGACATCTCCAAAAGAGACATCTGGAGCTGGCCAGAGCTGAGCTGGGAGCAACACTGGCTGTGATGCTGGAAGAGAAGGTTTAGGAAAGGGAAAAACTGTTGTGCAAAAGCAGCTTAGAGAGAAGAGTGAGAAAATGTGAGAAACAGTCCTGCAGATGTCCAGGTCACTGCAGAAGGAGGACAGGATGTGCTTCAAGTGTGGAGTAAAAGTTCCCAGCAGCCCACAGAGAGGTCTAGGGTAGAACAGGCTGTGCCCCAGCAGTCAGAGAGCACATCTCTGCATGTAGCCTGTGGAGGAGCCCATGGTGCAGCAGAAAGCTGTGGCCCATGGACAGCCCCTGCAGAAGCAGGCCCTGGGTCAGAGCTTCAGCCTGTGAAGAGAAGCCTGCAGAGGAGCAGGAGGTCTGAGGGAGCTGCTGCCAGTATGGACCCATGCTAGAGCAGTGCCCTCCTGAAGAATGGGCACAATAGTACCCCATAGGTGCAGTACTAGAAGAGCTGCAGCCTGTGGGAAGCCCACATGGGATAGAAAGGATGCAGCCTGTGGGGGAATCCCAGGATGGAGAAGAATAGAGTGACAGTGAAGGAGCAGCAGAGATGAAGCAGCCTCCATTCCCCATTACCTCCTGCCACTCAAAAGGAGGAAGGAGAAGAGAGAGTGAAGGTATTTTTAGTCTATTTTTAGATTCTCACTGTCCTATCTATAACTAACAATAGGAAATAAATAACATGAATCTCTCTCCTATGGTGTCTGTTTTGCCTGTGATGGTAGATGTAGAGAGATTTCTCTGTCCTTATCTCAACCCTTGAGCCTTTTTCTCTGTTTTTTTGAGGAGGGGGAGTGAGAGAGCAGCATCATAAAGATTATCTAGTCTGTGTCCTCCTGCAGGTTTTGACAAATATGTTAAACAGGACAAGTCACTTGGGTAAACCCCTGTGGTACTCCACTTACTACTGCCTTCCAAGTGGAGTATGACCTGTTATCTGAACCTGATCATCCAGACTGGTTTTCATTTAATCATCAAGATGTTTACTCTCCTAGACCAAAATCTATCTCTATATATGAAGCAGATGGTTCATTTTTATCCATATGTATAAAATGCTGTTATAATGCTTTTGTACAAGGAGATAAGTATATTCAGTTAATTCAGTGTGCAATGAAGTTGCTCGCACAGGATAAAGCAGTAATAATAAAATGCTGAGAATTTCCACAGTTTGAAGATAATGCTGCATGGTAAATAAGTACAAAGCAAAATGCAGATTCAAAACAGTTCCAACACATTGCATAGACATTTTTCTTGGTGTGTGTTGCGTGTATGTTATAAATATTAACATGCTAGAGCAGTGGGATAAAAAGGAAAGTAAAATTTTAAAAGGTAAGGTATAAGACACATCTGACCGAATGCTCTGATTAAAGCATAAAATTTATGAAATCTTTCTGACTTTTTGGTCATTCTAAAACAGCATCTGCTCTTTCAGAACAGTACAGCATTTTGGGCTTAATTTTCTTTGTTTTATTTGTGGGATTTTTATTAACTAAAGATGTAGCGTTAGATACCCTAAATGCTAGGTAACCAGTAATGTTCAAAATTATTATAGTGATTTTACGAGTAAGATTATAAAGCTTGAAGCATCTTTTAATAATTACACTTTATACTTCCTAGTGTAATATAATGCTAGAAAAGTACCAGAAGAATAATTTGAACACAGGAGTCCCCAGTTCACAATTCTGTATTCATTACACATAATATATGATAATTTATTTGATATACAAGACAAATTTGTCCGCACTGCTATATTCTAAATTTTAATTTTTTTTTTGTTTTGTTTTTCTAATCCTGGATTTCATCCAATAAAATACTGAATCTCTAGAGAAACCTGAATAAGTTATAAATCCTGTTGACTGCTGAAACAAACCTTAAGTTTGCACTAGCCCCAGGGAAATTACATAAAGTGGAACAATTTCCCACAAACTCCATCTGTATCTAATGATCATGCAACACTTAATAAAGTACTGTTCCTTCATGAAACAAAAGAGATTATTAAAATTACTCCTATAAAATTGTCTAAGTTTATAAAGATCTGTTATGCGCCAGATACTCTGCTAAGATGCTATTTATGTTTCCATGAAAACAATTACCTTTCTCCTCCCAAAGGCCATATTTTCTAACTAAAAATTAGTGTGTGCTAATCAGCAGAGCAGAATAACTGTGTAGGTGTTTCTTCTGATTATTTTCTGAAAAAAAATAATAAATTTGGTTTAAGCCACCACAGATAGTTTTCATCAGAAAATTAGTCTATAGATGCTTTGTTCTGATATAGTAGACCTTCTCTCCTACAACAACCAGATGTTCTGCATTATTACTGTTGTGAAAATGTAATGGAGAAGAACTAATTATTTCTTAAGATTTTGAAAAGGCCAAGAGTGTATTTGCAAGACACTTTACCAGGAAAGTGGTTGATTATTTGACAGGAGAAGTTTTGAAAACAAAGAGGAAGTTAGCAGCACTTCACACTTAGATACTAATTGCAGTGGAAGGATTCATGCTTCCTTGTCAGAAAGGAGAAAAATCCAGATTAAAGCAGCTATTCATCTGGGCACTTGGATGGTTTTAGTAACTAGTGGTAGGTGCTCAGGGAGAAATTGCAAAAAAACCCCACCAACCAACCAATCAACCAATCAACCAGCAAAACTCCACACCCCCCTAATAATAATAGGACTGAATGCTACAGTGCTGAAAAAAATTATTCATGTAAAAGACCGTTGCAAAAAAAATCAATCAATCAATCAATCAAACAAACAAAAAAAACATAGCATTAATAGCACTGAAGGCTACAATGCTGGAAAAAAATTATTCATGTAAGAGATCTGTCTTCAAGTAAATAATCTTTTTTTTTTTTTTTTTAAATGCCTACAGTTTTACTCAGCAATGATCTTAAAAAGCAGATAGATCTCAGATCTCACGCTATGGAGCATGCAATGATGGCTTTGTAGTTCATTCAAGAAACAAAGTGTAGCCACTAAAAGAAAGAATAATAAAAAAATCTTAAATCACTTACTTGTACTCTTGTGACATGTAGGTACATAATACAAGCCACTAGGAAGCATATGCAGAACACCAGGAGAACAAGAACTATGGTACTCCTAGAATCAAAACACAATAGGTTAATAATAACATAAAATACAATAAGTTAGTACTTAACTTAGTAGCAAATACGAAAACAAATAGCAGAGATGTTTTTCTGAAATGGTGATGGACAAATGCTGGAGGATTTCCCCCTGTGATTTTATTGTAAAACTAACCATTTCAGGGAAAAAATCACAGTAAAATGTGCTGCTTTCAAGAATGAGAAATCAGTAAACTTTCTCATTTGTGGCACACACTGTGATCTTAGCAAGGGGATCAAAGCAACTCAGAAATTCACCTATACAGGGTGCAAGGAAATACACTTTCTAATTTTGGACTAATGCAGAATATTCAGCATGATGACTCCTATAAATGGAGAGCGCAACTCTCCATTAGTTGATCTTGGCAACTGTGTATCAATTACTACCTGCTTTTCCCTTCTAACTTCTCCTCAAAGATTCAGTAATCAGAGCCCAGTCAACTCCGTCATTTATCAAGTCAAATAAAGTCAGACTGGACTGCACTCCCTTCTACCGACACAGAGCAACTCCTTCCATTTGAGTCTTCCTTGAACAGTAAGAAAAATCTTATCTTTCGTGAAGATGCTGTAATAATTCTTGTAATTCTTAATCTTCCTTTTTCTGCTCTTTCAAAATAGGTTTGTTCTTAATTAGGAGTACAAGCCTAGTACTTCCCTTACTCAACAACCTTACGTTATCGGAGCAGTACTTTATAGATATGGCAAAAATTAGTCCACTATTACTGGCGCTTTGATTATTTTTAGGGACTTCCCATCTCCTTGCCAGCTATGGAACCAAGCATGCATTTCAAAGCATAAGATAATCTTCACACCTTCTTTGCTAGTCCTGTGAAAATAACATGCATCTTGCTATCAGTCTTGAAAAATTGCTTATACCGAGTTTCTAACAGTAGAAGAAAATGAGAAGTCTTTTGCTACATGTCAGTATTTGCTTTTGATTTGATGTTCATGCAAGAATTTATGCAAGAAGTCATCAATACACAAAAAGGGATAATGCTGTGATGTAGTATGTGTATCTAGAACCAAGAAGTAACTTGAGATTATAATGTGGATTCTGAATAGAAGTATTAATAGATAGTAGGCTCCTCTATATTTTTAGAGAACTGGAGTGTATTTAGGATGGTAGTACTGCAAGGAAGCAATGGAGAGAACATGACTGCAAGTGTCTTTCAATGCAACAGTATCCAACCATTCACACTAGTGCTGAGTGGGACTTTGAAAGATACTGGGCTGTTGCCAGAAAAGAAGTTTTTTGAATATGAACCCACTGAGATATCAGAAAGATCGATCATCAGGGTTTTTAGTGGCTAGGTTGTATTTTTGCCTTAATAACTGGAGAGCTTAAGTTGACAAGAGTGTAGCCTTTATTCCATCAGACACATCTGAGGATATAAATATGTGTTCAGCTGTCAAGCTGTTGTGCTGAGATGATTACAGAAACAGTGAAAATGTCAAGCTTTTTGTGCATTTATGCAGCAAATGTCTTTCTTACAACAATTTTTTGTCTAGATTTTTTAACTTTCCCCTTGGAAGACTGTAACACATATTGAAGACCATTATTATCACCTCTCCCATTATAGTAACACTTTACACTTCTTGTCTTGGTTTTTGCATTTGCTTGTCATGCTGAGAAGTACTTTTGGCAATCTGAAGAGCAACTTTAAGCTCCAGGTTTTGTGGAGAAGGAAAATTTCTGGTATTTTCACAGTTTTAGTCAAGCTCGTGGTTTCATCTGTGCCACAGCAAGGAAAGAGTCTCAGTTTGATTGCCTAAAATTAAGACTGACATGTTTATTGGAAGATGTTACCATTCAGTATGTGGCTTTTCTAGCTTGCCCAATGATGAACTAATCCATTTTCATGGCATAGAGTGTTCATGTTCTGCTGTATCTTCTATTATCTGTCACATAATAGCTGAATCTGAAAACCTGTCCAGCTTTTTTTTGGAGTAATGCTACTTTTTGGAAAGGTTAACAATTATCATGGCAAATATTCTTGCAAATTCAGTCCAGTTCCAGTGACACTAATGCTCTTTATTTCTCCTTATTTTAAATTCCATGGAATTCAAATTCTTCCACCTACTGTAGGTGTACAGAAGTAGATGAAATAGTTCTCAACTGTGCTCCAGTTAGTCAACAGAAGTAATTTGTCTGGAAACGAGATGATTTTTTGCAAGTTACTTTGAATTTTTCAGATGTTAGGTAAAAAAATTATACGCCAGTGACTATTATTAAAATTAACAATGTGTCCCTCAAACTTTCAATTAGAAATAATAGAACCATATAAGAGTGTTATTCTAACTAGAGATTTATGAATAGAAAAGATTTGAATTAAAATGAGATTTTCTAAAGTATTAGCCTGTGGCCCATTTCATCTCCATTGAAATCCTGATAATTTGTAAGTGTGAATGAAGTTTACTTTTGATATTCTCATCTGAAAAAATGAAATCATTATCAAGTTATTGAAATTATTTGAAATAGCATCTATCTCTAACTTAAAGATTTTTGGAATGAAGTCTAATTTGTCTGTAGTAAACATTTAATATAGCATTGACAGTACTTGAATTAATACATTATAGTATTCAATAATGAGCACCAAACACATTCTCAAATACAACATGAATATGTCTGCTTTAGTGCAGCCAAGCTCTGACTACAGTTCACGTAAGAATGGCCAAACTATATTTGTGGTTCATTTGCACAAACAGAAAAGTTAAGTTAGTCTGAAGATATACCATCAGAGACTCTCTTAATTGAGAAGCTACCAGTCTGGTTGCTAATTGCCTTTCCAGAGATGACAGCATTTCAGTTCTGTGCAGGCTACTTGAAGATATTTTAATTTGGATTATAGTGGCAAAAGATAGAAACTTACTGTGGTATTATTAGAAGGTAGACAAGGCCAAATAAGGCAGCTAGAATTAGTGAGAGAACTACAGCACTGGTGAAGTATTCATCCTGAAGCTGGTGGTACTGTTAAAGAAAGGAGACAATGAAGACAGTGAGCATTTAATATATACCCAGCCAGCCACTCACACTTGTCCACTCTTCGCAAGAAAGAGCAACAACCTAAGGCCACTTCACAAGCATAAATATTATCATTGCTTAATTCACAAAAAAAAAAAAATTGGATGGATAGTCTACAGAAGTCTTTGCTTGACAGGTTTATTTCAGCTGTTTCTACTGGCCTACCTATTTAGCTTTCACACTCAAATTAAACAAATCCAGGCCAGACACAGGAATATGTTTATTTTTTGGATCAAAAATGATTCAGCCTTTTTTTAAGCTGAAGAAGGAGGTGCTCCTTTCCTCCTACTCTTATTCACCACCTCCAAAACATCAAAAAACACTTGGTGCTGCTTTTAAGGAACACTGTCATCTGAAGCGCTCAGGACAGCGCACAGGTGCTACTGAGAGACTCAGGTTCACTTTTAAACAATTATTTTCCCTGATTCTACTGAAGCACAGTCCCTACAACAGAAAAAGTTGTTTTCCCAAGAAGTCAAAAATTCAATCTTTTTTTACCACCTAATGTTAGAATTTGCTTTTGTCAGAACAATTCTAGATTTGCACAGAAATACTCCTAATTGGGATGTGATAATAACATCAGTGCAAGCAACTCAGTAGAGATCCACACATAGAAGTTAAAATCAATGGAAATTGAGGCCAGGTTTTCACATACTTTAACACTGTAATGCAAGAATAGAGACAATATACCGAGCCTTGCAAGATGTAGGATTTTCTCAAGAAACAAAGTTTACAGTAAATAGTTCATTATATATATATATATATATATATATATATATATATATATATGTGTGTGTGTGTGTGTGTGTGTGTTACTTTCAAGTTGGCTACCCGCAACAAGTACAAGTGTGAAATACAGAGTAGCCTGGAAAAGCACATTAACTGCAGAGAAAAAAAAACATTTCAAGAAAATTTTGGATTATTTAAACTTCATGTTATGATATTAAAAGAAGGAAAAAAGAAACAGAAAAAAAAAAATCACATGAAAGATTTGAAAGATTTGAAAGTTCTAAGTATTTCTAGAAACACAGTACAGTTGAATTGAAACATCTCAATTAATCTTTGCCCTCCATAAGTGGAAAAATAAAAAAGAAAAATAATTGGATTAGATTGGATATAAGGAAAATGTTTTTTACAATACAGGTGGTTAGGCACTGAATCAGGCTGCCCAGAGATGCAGTGGGCATTCCATCCCTGGACATATTCAAGCTTAGGTTGGATCAGGCTCTGAGTAACCTGATCTAGCTGTAGATGTTCTTGTTCATTGCAAGGGAGCTGGACTAAATGACCTTTAAGTGTCCCTTCCAACTCAAACAATTCTGTGATTCTATGAAGATTCTATGATTTTATAACTCTTCCTATATATTTATGTGCTTACACATCTGAAGTAAGTCCACAGCTTTCAGTACAGTATGTGGTGTACCAAGAGAATTAAGTATTCATTTATATATTATAGGATCAGTCCTCATCAGACAACATATGCAGAAAAGTGTCCTCCTATCATCAAACCTTTTACAGAGCCAGTGAATCAGTAGGCAGTCACAGTGTCATGAGAAAGTATGAGGAGCTTGAAACATAGAAAGATTCTGATCTTTCTTTTGCCTCCTCCAATTTCTTCCATAGAAGGTAGAGATAATTTTTCCCTTTTAGCTAAAAGACAGTCCATCAGATTATTTAAAGGTAGTGAGAAGAATTTAAATACTGTCTACAACAACAACAACAAAAAAAAGCAACAACAACACAATGCTCATTGGTCAATGAAATCAGTAAAAAAGTATTTGAAACTCCTTACTTTCTTTTCACGCTCAATTTGTTTATACTTCAGTGTAAAGAAGTTCAGGTCAGCCATCTCAGACTCAGTTTGCCGGGCCTCTATCAAACGACTGATGTATCTGTTTACTCGAGTTCCTGGAGTGTTGTACACAACATTGGTAGAAAAAGAGGAACGATTCCTGAGCTTTTCAGAGGCTGTCCTTAATGCTCTCCTCTGTAGCACAGATGGAAGACAGAAGCACAGGCTTTTATTAGCACAGAAATTTAACGTATTCATATTCTCTCAAGTTCACGGTCACTATGAAGAATTCATTAAGAAGAGCAACCATATAGGATCTTCTTTCAGTAAGATTACCATCTTCTAAGAACTCCTTAGATTAAATCCTGATCTCATTATTATCAATAAAAAAATGCCCACCTCATTCCAGGATTTCAACCATCATCATTTTCTTCATATGCTGCCTTGAGACTTTTTCTCCACCAAGGAAATAATCAGTCCACTGAATGATAATGGACCACAGCAATTAATCAGTTGACATATCAGTTCATAACAAATATGTGTACTACACCTGCATACTTAATACCTATGAAGAGGGCTCATCATTGACTGATATGTTATTTTGGTGATTGTAAAGAAGAATGAACCTTAGCAAAAGTAAAATAACTTTTCAAGCCCTGTTTTGCTGGCTTCATATGTAGAAAGGAGCTTATTCTATCATGAAAAATAATCTTGTGAACATACATGGACTAAAACATTCAAATCAAATCTTCTGGTTTTTGTTAGTCATAGCAGAAATGCTAATTTGCCAGCGGTGCAACTGAAGCTCCTTTTTTTTGTTTGTTTTGTTTGTTTGTTTGTTTGTTTGTTTATCTCCTTTGGTAAAAGAGAAAGGAGAACTGGCTACAACACATAAGGGGAAGACTGAATACTAAATGAGTTTTTTTGCCTCAGTCTTCCGTGGCAACCGGGATTCCTATATTTCTCATTTCCCTGAAGCTTGCACCCCTGGTCCTCTAGGTGGGAACTGGGGCAGTAAATCCCCCTACACTTTAAGGGCAGAGCAAGTCCGAGACCACCCCATTAGACTGAATGTATACAAGTCTATGGGGCCAGAGGACATGCATCCCAGTGTCTTAAAGGAGCTGGCTGATGTGGTTGCTGAGCAGCTCTCCATCATATTTAAAAAGTCATGTCTGTTGGATGAAGTCCCCAGGGACTGGAAAAAAGGAAATATCACTCCCATTTACAAGAAAAGGTGGAAGGAGGACCTGGGGAACTACAGGCCAGTGAGCCTCACTACTCTGCCTGAGAAGATCATGGAACAGATCCTCCTAGAAGACATGTTAAGGCACACAAGGGACAAGCAGGTGATCTGAGACAGCCAGCATGGCTTTACCAAGGGGAGGTCTTGCCTGATCAATCTAGTGGCTTCTGTGATGGAGTGACAGCATTGGTGGACAAAATGAAGGTGACTGATACAATCTACCTGGACTTGTACAAGGCCTTTGACGTGGTCCCCCACCACATCCTTATCTCTAAATTGGAAAGATACAGATTTGAGGGGTGGATAAGGAATTGGTTGGAAGGCCATAGACAGAGGGTTGTAGTGAGTGGCACTATGTCCAGGTACAGACCGGTGACAAGTGGTGTCCTACTGGTGTCTGTCTTGGGACTGGTGTTCTTCAACATCTTCATCAGTGGCATTGATGATGGGCTCAATGCACCCTCAGCAGATTTGCTGGTGACACCAAGCTGAGTGGTGTTGTTGACACATTAGAAGGAAGTTAAAACATCCAGTGGGACCTCAACAAACTTGAGTGGTGGGCCCATGTGAATCGCATGATGTTCAACACAGCAAAGTGCAAGGTGTTGCACTTGGGTCAGAGTAACTCCAGATACATATATATAGACTGGGAGAAGAACTCCTTGACACTAGCCCTGTGGAGAAGGACCTGGGGGTCCTGGTAGATGAAAAACTGAACATGAGCCAGCAGTGTGCTTTTGCAGCTTGGAAGGCCAATGGTATTCTGGGCTCCATCACAAGAGGGGTGGCCAGCAGGGACAGGGAGGTGATTGTCGCTCTCTACTCTGCTCTTGTGAAGCCCCATCAGGAGTACTGCATCTAGGTCTGGGGCCAAATACTGCAAAGATGTGGAGCTGTAGGAGAGGGTCTGGAGGAAGGACATGAAGATGATCAGAGGGCTGGAGCACCTCTCCTACAAAGACAGGCTGAGGGAGCTGGGCTTGTTCAGCCTGGAGAAAAGAAGGCTGCAAGGAGACTTAATTGCAGCCTTCCAGTATTTAAAAGGGGATTATAAACTGGAGGGGAATCAACTTTTTACTTGAGTAGACAATAATAGGACAAGGGAGAATGGTTTTAAGCTCAAGGAGGGAAGGTTTAGATTAGATGTTGGGGGAAGTACTTTACACAGAGTGGTGAGGTGCTGGAACAGGCTGACCAAAGAGGCTGTGAAAGCCCCATCCCTGGAGGTGTTCCAGACCATCTTAGATGGAGCCCTGGGCAGCCTGGTCTAGTATTAGATAAGGAGGTTGATGGCCCTGTCTGCGCAGGGGGGTTGGAACTCGGGGTCCCTTCCAACCCAAGCCATTTTATGTTTCTATGATTCTATGAAGCCTACAGCATACTAACAGGGATGAACAATACAGCCTTTTTTAATTAATTGAAAAAAAAGATGACACAAAAATGCTTCTTTGTTTTAAAATCTGGCATGGAGTTATAAAACGGAATAAACTCTGTAACCTATTATTCTATTTGTAGTAGTATTAAAGTTACTGTGCTTAGTCAAATTAGCTGTTGCTCATATAATTGCTTTCACTACTTGTCTTTTTTCTGTTATTATTTTATAAAGCAGACTTACATGATATCTGTGATTAAGACACATTACTTTTATTTCTCAGAAATCAATTGAATAAATGTATACTGAAGTAGTGTGCTGACTTCAGAGTTTTATAGACATTCCTTGTTTAAACTGCTTAGAAAACTTCAATCTCTGAATAAACCTTAAATTGAAACACAGTGTATTTATATTAAAATCATATATCCTATATCATGCTCTAAGTTAAATATGCTGTTTCAGATACAAAATCCTGGATCATTTGATTCAGGTAAAGAAATTATCTCAGAACTTCACTGTATATGTTCTAACATATATAATAGTTGGATTTTTTGTGTATATTATGAGAAACATTATAAATAATTGCACATATTTCAAAGTCTGTGTATGTTGCTATTTTCAAATACTAGAAGAACAGTACTAATTTACAACTGAAAGGCCATACCAAAGCACCTAGAGTACATCCATTTCCGAACCAGATTTGGAATTTCTGGACTTAATCACTGAAGTTGCATTCTAAAGGAGCTAACAGAATTTTCTCTGTTTCTCCCACAGAAGAAATATGTGCATACATAAAATTGAAAATAGAAAAGTTATAAAACTTTCTGAAAATAAGACTTAGATTGAATCTTCAATAAATGTACATTATTCAAATAATAATAAAAAATAGATTGAAAAAAAAAGTGGAGAAATAAATTCAAAATTAATAGCCGATTTCATTACACTCTTTTTCTGCTTTGGAGTACCAATGGAGTGGCATATGTTATACTGTCATCTGCTGGCAAAGAAAACAGAGCAAGTCTTCATATGTTTTTTACTTTGTAAGTTTCCGGGTGAAGCCATGTACAGAAAAGTTAGACTAGCAGATAAAGCTGCTAGTATGATGAGTTATGGCATTAAAATCTGTTCAAGGATGTTGTTTCGGTGTTTATGTTAGGACACCAGAAAGAGCTGGCCAGGCAATCCCATATATAATCAGAGCAAGTATCTGTCCACATGAATTACCTTATCATCATCTTCGCATGTCATGACATTGGAGAAAGGGATCTCTGCTTTGAACATCTTACGGCAGTGCATGAGCTGAACAAGCAGATAGCAGACTGTCTTGAACTTCATTCTTTTGGCGGGCTTAATGTCTGATAGAATCAGTCCAGGAAATATCTGTTGATAAGAAAAATATTATTTGTAACTCTCATTAACATTCCACTGTGGACATATCTACTATCAGATATCTACATCATCTGGAGATCATAGAAAGCAATAATCCAATCAAAAAGCAATGCATTTGGATAAACATTATATATTCACATATTAAGACTACTTCATCTTTTCATGTACATATCTATATTTTAACCTATTTCATATTCAAGCAAAGTATTTAAATACAGTTAATATTTTGGGAATAGTTTCCTACATAGAAATGTAAGTTATTAAAAAAAAAAAAAAAGACAAGTCCATAAAAGAGGCAATATTTGTACTTCTTCAACTTAAAATATCTGGAAAATTAGAATAAAAATTTGCAGGAATTTTTTAGTAAATGATGCTAAAAATACAATTCCAATCCTGTTCTTATTCCCTCATTTTGGTATTTTAGCCACTTGTTAGCTCAATAAAATCAGAAAGGATGACTTTTGCTTCAAAGACACATGCCCTGGAAGGAGATGGTGACACAGTGACTTTATATTTTATACCTTGTTTCTTCAAAGTATGAATTATTCTCAGAGGGTAGAGTATAACCTATTTTTTTTACCATGGAGCTCCCATTTCAGCAAGAACAAATATCTTCTTGGTTAACTTTTCAGCATGTATTCAACATTTGCTGATTTTATTAAACCTGTAATACACATTCACATGCTTCCGCAGACAGAAAAAGAATGATCCTGTATTCTACCCTCAGTGCTTGAACCAATCTTATTCATGCTTGTAGAATATGTAAAGTAGTGTTAATGGGAAAATTTGGAAGAAACTCATGCCACCACACTATGGAAATTTAAGCTTGTAAAATTAATCTCTTCTGGAACAGCAAAATAAGCAGCAGACAGTTTGGTCCCTAATACTGCTAAGTACAAAATAAAAATCATACTACAAAGCTTTACTTAACTTTTCTAAACACTCCCAATGCACTGAAGGATTGATGTCCAGTTCTCGCAATACTAGAGCAGTTTACGTCATTACTTGATGTAATGTAATGATCTAGAAAACAAGATGGATGTAAACTTGCACATTTATTTAATGTATGATTGCATGGATATCTAAATTTAGAGAGATGGAGGTGAATTACTCTATGCTTATATTCTGAATGGCATCTCAGTTATGGGTTTGATATTCCGTTTAACACATGGTAGAGCACTTTCATTTTTGGCAAGCATCTCAAACCTTTCACTGTGGACATTGCTTTGAAAAGGTCAAGGAGTTTGTTTTTTTGGTTTCCACTAACTCAGAAAAGACAGCCTTAAGTACAGAGAGCTACAGCAGGTGCCAAAAAGGATTCTTTAAAGAAGTGCCTCAGTAGAAATGCAAGAGTGGCAAAAAATAGGCACAATATCTGGCTAGCAATAAGTTCAAGAAGGCATCAGAAAGAAAAGCAAATTACACCCTCCTATAAAAGAACAGAAAGGAATTTAAATTTTTCTCAATGCAAGATTCTTACAATAGACGCATTTCTGAGTATAATGTGAAGCTTAAAACTGTGGCTCAGGCAGTATGTCCATGCCACCAACATGACTCTTAAATACGTATATTTTCATGTAGTTTCCTAAACATAACTTCAAAGAAGTAGGTAGCACAAACATTTTATCTCATACCATCATCTGCTTTTTTCCTTTCGAAATCTTATCAGCATGTAATAATACTGTACAGACTTTGGATGTTGAAAATAGAACTGAGTTTTCCAGCTGTCTCTGATTCAAATCAAAGGTTTTCAGATCAGACCACTGAATAAACCAGAGTACTGTGCCTAACTCTATGCTCCCCTGCACAAAAAAAGATAATCTGAAATGAGCCAGTTCAACAGAGGCTCAGAAACATGATGAGGGTGCTAAAAGATACGACATATGAGAAAAGCGTGATTTTCATTTAGCTGTGAGAACACTGAGAAGAGATCAAATACCGACGTAGTAATTAGAAGCCAGATTCATCCCCAGAGTGCTCAAAAATATATTAACCCCTGAGCTACACTACTAGTTACTAGCTTCCAACTAGACTTTGCATCACTGAACACCACTCTCCGGGTTTGATCATTCAGACAGTTGTCAATTTGCCTCACTAATTATCCAGCCCATACATCAACAGTCTGTGTCTGAGAATCTTATGAGATACAGCATCCAAGGCTTTATCAAAGTGCAGAAGACTATATTCACTGTTATCTTCAAGTTGGTCAAGCATGACTTTCCCATGCCAAATTCATGCTGACAACTTCTGATGATTTTCCTGTCCCTCACATGCCTGGAAATGGCATCAGGTTTAGCTGTTTATTGTGTTTCCAGGGAAGGAGGTGAGACTGACTGGCCTGTAGATCTCTGGCTCCTCATTCCTGCCCTACCTGAAGGCAAAAATGATGTTTGCTTTCTAGCAAAAGATGCCTCAGGCATCTCTCCCAGTCGTCAGGATCACTCAAAGATTATTGGGAATGCTCTCACAGTGACACAGCATACTAACTCAGCACTCTTGGGTGCATGCCATGAGACTCTTCCACACAGATTCTTAAAGAGGCCAAAGTCTGCTTTCCCAAAGTTCAGGGCTGTGACCTTTCTTTTTACCATCCTTCCTGCCCTCAGGATCCAGAATTCCACCATCTTATGGTCACAGCATCCAAGACCTCCATATTCACTACAAGAGCCTTGTTTTTAGTGGGATGAGATCCAACAGATTACCTCTCCGTTTTGGCTCATCTATCATTTCAGGGTGGAATTTGCCAGCAGTGCTCTCTAGGAAAGTACTGGATTGCTTGTAAGGTCTCAGTCGTCAACTCCTCCTTCCCCAGGCAGAACTCCATACACTCCAACTGGTCTCTTGGGAACAGAAGGCACAGTTCCTGCTCCTCATTTTCCTAAAGAGCCTGTATCACTTCATTGCAACACACTAGTCATGAGTGCCATTCCACTACGTCTCTATGACTCTGGTGAGATTACAGCCATAAAACTTCACATATCTCTAGTTCCTGTAATATTCATTCACCATGGTACTTGCCTTAGTAAAACAAGCATTTATGAGGGTCACCCTAGAATGCCAGATTCCCATAAGGGGGTTGGGGAATTTCTCCATAATGGTGCCTTGTCACTTCTTTGTTTACATGCAAAGCTGGTGCTGATCCTGCTTAAACCCCATTTTGTTGCTTTTATGGTCCCAATGCCCCACTTAAATATATTGGTCCCACTTAAAATATAGTTTTGCTCCACTTTATGAGCTGGAACTCATCTCTCCCAAGCAGATGCTGATCCACAAACAGGGTCCCATTATCATAAAACCAAAACCACATCATCAACACTAGTTTTACAACCAAATATTGACTTTCACTATGCAGTGGAATTCCTAGGTCACAGCCTGAACCAATATGTGAGCACATGAATGCCTGGAGTGGAGGGTGGGGAGTGCTTCTGGGAGTGCATGTGCAGTGTGGGTTCCTCCCCCCTTACCTCCCCCCACCTTTCTCCTGTGGCACAAGAGTAAGAACAGGAGAAGGCTGCATTCCTCAGCTCGCCCCTTTCTCCTGCTGCTGGAGGGGTGAGTTAATTCCTCACTCTTTGATATCTTTTCTTGTAGCACGTATATCTCAAATAAAAGCTCTGTCATCACCTCTGTTTGCTCTACACACTGTCTGTGCCCTCCTCCTAACAGCATTTCCCCTTGTGAGCAGGATTCAAGAGAAAAACACCTGGACTCCGTATCTTTGTTTACTTTCCTTAGAGCTCTGTCAGATGCCAGAGGTTTTAGCAGTACTGTTTGTTCTCACATGGAACACAGGAAGGTGTAGTAGTGAGAAAGGTATACAGGATTCAACAGTACCACACAGTATCCTGGAACTGCACCTCCCCTGGCTGCCAGTTGGTAGGTCAGATGAATCACTGGCTCTAGCTGATAGGTCAGATGAGTGCTGTGGTCTCCTGCAGCAGGGACTCATTCATTATGTCTTGTGGTTGAAGTCTAATACAGGCTGCCTGATCAAGAGGAGCCTGATGACAAGGCTAACTTGCTTCAGCTACAAGAAGCATCATACACACAGGCTCTCATCCTGCTGGGAGATTTCAACCACACAGATAGCTGCTGGGAAAGAACACAGCAGGCTACACAGGCTACAAGCAATCCAGAAGACTCCTGATGTGCATTAAAGAGAACTTTCTTGTCCAGGCATTAGATGGAGAAGCATTACTGCTGTTTATCAGTGCAAATGAACTCATTAAAGAGGCTAAGATTTGAGGGAGTCTGAACTGTAGCAACAATGTTCTTGGTGAGTACATGATCTTGAGGAATATGGGCCTGGGAAAAAGTAAAGTCAAAGTTAAACTTCTGAAAAGAAAACTTCCAAAAGTCTAAGGATTTATTGGATGAGATCCCCTGGAAAGCTGTCCTTAGGGACAAAGAAATTGAGCAGAGCTGGCAACTCTTCAAAGACATCTTTCTGAGAGCACAATGGAGAGTTCTCCATCCCCATGTGTAAGAAGTCAGGGATAAGAGGCTGGAAACCAGCATGACTGAGCAAGGACCTGCTGGCCAAGCTGAGAAGGAAATGCACAGATAGTGGAAGAAGGATATGTGGCCTGGAAAGAGTGTAGAGATGCTGTCTGGACATGTAGAGACAAGATCAGAAGAGCCAAGGCACAGATGGAACTGAACATAGCAAGAGACATGAAAAATAACAAGAAGAGATTCTACAGGTGCGTTATTCAGAAGAGAAAGGCCAAGGAGAGTAAACCCCTAATAAAAAAGGAGAACTGAGAAATGGCATTGAATTAAGTTAGGTTAAAAGTTAGGTACTGTCACGGGGTGCTGAATCGACAGCTACAGATCTGACATTTGCAAGACAGGTTTTAGCTGCTGATAATAGATGCTTTTCTACAGACTTCACAGAATCACAGAATTGTAGGGGTTGGAAGGGCCCTCTAGAGACCATTGAGACCAACCCCCCTTCCAAAGCAGGTTCCCTACACAATGTCGCACAAGTAGGTGTCCAGGCGAGACTTGAACATCTCCAGAGAAGGAGACTCCACAACCTCCCTGTGCAGCCTGTTCCAGTGCTCCGTCACCCTCACCGTAAAGAAGTTCTTGTGCACATTTGTGCAGAACTTCCTATACTCCAGCTTATGTCCGTTTCCCCTTGTCCTGTCCTTGTCCTGTCTCCATGTATCACTGAAAAGAGACTGGCCCCCACCACTATGGCCCCCACACCTCAGATATTTATAAACCTGGATTAGATCCCCTCTCAGTCGTCTTTTCTCAAGGCTAAACAGACCCAGTTCATTCAGCCTTTCTCCATAGGGAGATGCTCCAGGCCCTTCACCATCTTTGTGGCCCTCCACTGGACTCTTTCAAAGAGGTCCCTGTCTTTTTTGTACTGGGGAGCCCAGAACTGGACACAGTACTCCAGATGAGGCCTTACCAGGGCAGAGTAGAGGGATAAGATCACCTCCCTTGACCTACTGGACACACTCTTTTTAATGCATCCCAGAATGCCATTGACCCTTTTGGCCATAAGGGCACACTGCTGGCTCATGGCCAACCTGTAGTCCACCAAGACACCCAGGTCCCTCTCTGCAGAGCTCCTCTCCAGCAGGTCATCCCCCAGCCTGTATTGGTGGTACTGACTTAGACAATTAGTACAGACAGTGAGTCTCCTGTTTCTCCAAATAATATACAGAATAACAGAATCACAGAATGGCCAGGGTTGGAAGGGACCTCAAGGATCATGAATCTCCAACCCCTCTGCCACAGGCAGGGCCACCAACCTCCCCATTTAATACTAGATCAGGCTGCCCAGAGCCCCATCCAACCTGGCCTTGAACATCTCCAGGGATGGATGGGGCATCTATAGCCTCTCTGGGCAGCTGTTCCAGCACCTCACCACTCTGTGAAGAACTTCCCCCTGACCTCCAACTTAAATCTTCCCTCCCTCAATTTAAAACCATTTCCCCTTCTCCTGCTCATATTGTTGGCTATCATATCTCCGGAATGCAAGGTAGCAGGCTCAGACAGTAAAACCACAAATTAATGAAGAAGCAAAGGATTGGTGGACAGAGTTGTAGCCAATAAGATGGCCAGCTAGAGCCAAGTCAGCATCCTCCAACTTGACCCAGGTCAAAGAGTACACAGCAAGAAAGACATACGGCCTACATCAGAAAAGACCACCAGACAACCACGAAGAGATACCATGCATGCACAAAAGAACTGAGACTAGGAATGGGGAAAATGTCAGCCACTCTGGGGACTAATCATAATAACCTAAGCTTTCCTTGGAAATCTAATGCATATGTAAGCAGCTTGTTCTTTAGATATGTGCCTTTCTTGCCCTCTGGTACTCAGAGTAGTTGGGAATACCCCCTCTGCATCCATATAGGTATGCAGCTCTGAGTAAACATACCTGCTTTATGACTACTCTGTGGTTATAGAGTTTGATTTCGCATGTCATTATCAACAGACATGGAAAAGGCTGAGGTACTCAACGAGTTCTTTGTCTTCACTGGCAATCAGGTTTCCCATGCCTCTCATGTCTCTGAACCTCTAGATATGGGTTGGGGGAGTAAAATACCTCACATTGTAAGCAAAGAGGAGGCTCAAGATCACCTGATGAAACTGAACAAGTCCATTGGCTCTGAGAACATGCATCCCAGAGTCCAGAAGAAACTGGATGATGTAGTTGCCAAGACATCCATGCCTGGAGCCCTCAGGAGAAGAAAGACATTGAACTATTGAGGTGAGTCCAGAGGAGAGCCACAAAATTAATCAGAGAGCTAGAACACCTCTCCAACAAATAAAGGCTGAGAGATCTCTGCTTGTCCAATCTGGGGAAGAGAAGGTTCCAGGAAGACCTCCTTGCTGCCTTTCATTACTTAAATGGAGCTCATAAGCAAGATAGAGAATTACTTTTTACGTGATCTGATAGTGATAAGACAAGCGGGAATAGTTTCAAACTAAAAGAAGGGAGATTTAAATTGGATGTCACTTGCAGTCACTGGAACAGATGCCTAAGTTGTGGATGGCCTATCACTAGAAGTGTTCAGACCAAATTTGGATAAGGCCCTGCCCATTCTGAGCCATCCTGAGCATCCTGAGTGGCAATCCTGCTCACAACATGGAATTTAGAACGAGATTATTTTTAAGGTACCTTCCAACTCAAGCCATTCTATGATTCTAGGACATGTCATTCCTTCCTGATGTTCTTGCATGGTTTAGGTTTAAGGGTCCAGATTTTGGCTTCTATTCTACACTGAGAGCAATGAACCCCTTTGTAGGTGTAAGCCCTTGGATGGGGCAGGAGTCTTCCTCTTGGTACCAGCTTCCATACTTTCCTTTCTACAGGGGTTACATATACACCAGCAATGAGGATGGACACTTAGCTTCTCTTATTTAGTTGGGATCTTACAGTCTTAAAATTACTGCATCACAAAGAAGATTCCATAAACCTCCCATCTTTTCTGATGCTATGAAGATTACTCACTTCTTTTATTAATACCTCCACCTGATAGCACAGCTCCTCCAAGGCAGCACACCTCCTGCATAATTGTGAACGTCTCTCCTGGCATCAAAATGAGGCCTTTGTCACTTCCTGCAATCTGGGATGTGGAAGGCTGCATCTGCCATGCCGTGTGAAGCTTTATCTGCCTTAAAGTTTTCAGTCCAGCAGGGAATAGCTGTTCCAACAACTGCTGGCAAGATATCTCTGTGGCATGTCTGTGATAATTAATCATCTTAATACAACTGTGAACACCCTAATTCAAACGATTCTGTGTGAACTACAGCACAAACTATATTTTGTCTGCTTCTCTTACAAGGAACGTGTTGTACTTTCAAAAGTCAATCTAATGGTAAAATTGGCCCTGCTTTTAGCAAGAGGGTTGATCACACACTCTCCAGAGTCTCCTTTCCCAAAAGTATCATGCAATACTATGAAAATGTGTGCCACACACACAAGTAGGGCACAATGGCTGTTCTTGATCATGGATAATTTTATAAATATCTTTTGTTTGCTTGTTAGGTGGTTGCAAGACCTATAGATTATTCCTTATGATTAAAGACTTTCCATTCTACTTACATATATATAGCATTGAAAAAAAAAAAAAGCACAAGCAAAGAAACTCTTTCATTTTACAAATCTTGTCCCTTCATTATTGTTATTATTATTATTCTTTTTACAGCAGAAAAATGCCTTATGACACAGTGGAGTGTTTCATTTAAGTCACTTTCTGCTATAAGTGAAAAACAATGGCAAGGAGTACAATCTGTGAAAACACTTGGAAAGACTATACACACACACAGAACACAAAAAATTAACCAGCAAAACCAGAAACAAACATGCAAACAAAAAATCCACCCCAAACCCACAATAGAATAATCTGCCTTTTCTCTGAACTTGCTCCAGGCCTGCATTACAGGAACACTGGAACGCAGCACTCTCATTCTGGCTTATTTTGTCAATGTTTTACTTTCATGCTTCTTTTTTATCTATTAGGATCATTTTTTTTTCACAGTACACAGTTCATTTGGTATATAATTTTAGAAAGGCTGTTGCTTTGCTGCAAAATAATCAGCAAATAAGATTAAGAGCACTTTGAAAGCAGCCAGACTATCTACAGCTTTGTGAACATCCTTTAGTACACAGAAACATACAAGAGCTGATTAAAATTCTGGGAAAAGACCTGTGTTTGAATCTCATGATACTATGATAAGGGATAAATTGACGCTTATCTGGGATTCTCAGAAACAGTAGCAGACCACTGCCACCCTGATTCAGCCACAGTGCTTAAAACAACACTGGAAAGATGATATCAGTGATATTCAAGGTATATTTACAGTAGCCATAAATGTGGTAGCATTGTATTTGTCTGTGCTTTTTATCTTCAAGTATAGGCACTTAGTAACGGTATCTGCTTCAATACTGCCTGAAAGCCATTGAACTTCCTGATTATCGTTTTGTCCTGAGATAAGTGAGCAAACTGTATTTTTTTAAAATGTATGATTAGGCATTTGCTTTTCTATCCTTTTGCTTATCACTCCTCAGCTAACTCTCAGAAAAGTATTTAGTATCTTTTATCATTAAGCAACATAGTTCTATAAAACAAGCTACTAGCACTTAGAATGGCATAGCCATTACTTAACACAGAAATAGAAGTTTTTAGTAGCTGTGAAGGCTAAAACAATTTCTGAGAGTTCAACAAAAGAGAAATCCTATACAATTTCCCTGCATTTCTCCCTTCTAAAGAATCCTTGTTTCTGAAGGGAAAAAAAAAAAAAAAAAAAAGAGAGGAGAACATTACAGTATATAATGAATTCTACCATCAGTGATAGTCTAGATAGTCCAAGCTGTAGACTATCACATTGCTGACAGTGCAGTAACAGCTTCATGGCAACTGCAGGAACAGTTCTGAAGGTGTAGAATAGTACTGTGTTTGCTAGTGATAACACACACAGGCAACTTCCATTGTTGGTGTGTGTATATTCCAGCAACTAGAAACAAGCTACAGTTTCTCTTAAAGGGCTATATATATGTCTTTTAAATCAGATCTGCTAGAGTGTAACTGGGGCGTTGAAACTTGAAAGATCCAAGTTAGGCATTTAAAAAACCTAGATAAGATCCCCAGTAAGACTTGTCAGCCATTCAGAACAAAAATCACAGTGGACACTCTGAAGCATGACAGAAATGGTAGCTGGAGGAAAGAAAAGAAAACAGAAATCATCACAGTGTGTGTCCAGAGCATGTAAGCTCAGATGCCTAACTTGGGTTGTTTCAAGTAAGAACTTACTGTGTGCTAACAGCGGAGACAGTTTGTCTGACTAGTTAGAGAAGTTTTCACATGCTCTGCATTAACTGCAAACATCTCTCTTATTCTCTTACTACCTAGAGTAGAGGAATCAGAGCTCTAGCACTTCAAACAAGGGAAACTGTCCTTAAGGAGGTAGGAACAGAACAGAGCTGGCAGCTCTTTAAGGACACCCTTCTATAAGCACAAGAGCTCTCCATCCCCCAGCAGAAGAAATTGAGCAGAGGAGGTGGGTAACCAGCATGGCTGAGCAAGGACCTTCAGCTTAAACTGAGGGAAAAGAGGGAAATGTACAGGAAGTGGAAGCAGGGTTATGTAGCCTGGGTAGAATACAGGGACATTGTTTTTATGTGTAGAGAAAGGATTAGGAAAGTCAAGGCACAGATGGAGCTGAACTTGGCAAGGGAAGTGAAAAATAATAATGAGAGGATCTACAGGTACACAGACTGGAAGAGACAGGCCAAGGAGAGTATTCCACCTCTGATATATGAGGACAGAGAATTGGCTTCCTCAGACATGGAAAAATCTGAGGTGCTCAATGAGTGCTTTGCCTCAGTCTTCACTGGTGGTCAGGCTCTCCGTGTTGGCCAGGACCCTGAACATCTAGGTATGGGTGAGAGGAGCATACTGTGTCTCACTGTAACAGTGGAACAAGTCTGAGACCTCCTCATGAAAATGAATGTATAGGGAGCCAGATGATATCCATCTTAGGGTTCTGAGAGAGATGGCTGATGTGGTCGCCAAGGTGTTCTCCATCATATTTGAAAAATCATGGCTGTCAGGTGAAATCCCTGGTGACAGGAAAAAGGGAAACATCATTCCCATTTTTAAGAAAGGGAGAAAGGAATACCCGGGGAACTACAGGCTGGTGAGCCTCACCTCCATGCTTGGGAAGATCCTCCGAGTTACCATGTTAAGGCACGTACAAGATGAAAAAGTGATCTGAGACAGCCAGCATGGATTCATCAAGGGCAGATTGTGCCTGACTGATCTGGTGGACTTCTATGATGGAGTGACCGCATTGGTGGACAGGTGAAGGGCAAGAGATGTCATCTACCTAGACTTCTGCAAAGCCTTTGACATGGTCCCTCACTATATCCTTCTCTCTAACTTAAAGAGGTATGGATTTGAAACATGGACTGTTTGATGGATTAAGAACTGGTTGGCTCGTTACAGCCAAAGGATTGTGGTCCACAATTCTATGTCTGGGTGGAGGCCTGTCACAAGTGATGTCCCCAAGTGTTGGTCTTGGGACTGGTGCTCTTCAAGAATTTAATCAAAAACACAGATGATGGAATCAAGTACACCTTCAGCAAATTTGCACATGATACCAAGCTGAGCAGTACAGTTGATTCAGTGAAGGGAAGGGACCTGGACAGGCTGGAGAAGTGGGCCCATGTCAGCCTAATGAGGTTTAACAAGGTCAAGCACAAGGTAATGCAGTTGGATTGGGGCAATCCCAGGTATTTATACAGACTGGAGGAAGAACTCCTTCAGAACAGACCTGTGTAGAAGGACTTGGGGGTCCAGGTGAATGAGAAGCTGGACATGAGCCATCAGTGTGCGCTTGCAGCCCCAACTATATACTGGGCTACTTGTAGGCCAACTATATACTGGGCTACATTAAAAAAAGGGGTGGCCAGCAGGGAGAGGGAGGTGATTGTCCCCCTCTACTCGACTCTTGTGAGGCCCCATCTGCAGTGCTGCGTCCAGGCCTGGGGCCCCTGGGACAAGAAAGACATTATTCTTTGAATATCTATCTTGAAAATCTATCTTTGAAATCTATCTTGAATAACTCGAAAGAGTTATTCACTAAGTTGTTTAATCAAATTAATTTTGCTGAGAAGGCAACTGCTTACAAATACAGATGAAACTTCAGGTTGAATTACAACAATAAAAATAATTAAGTAAATTAAGTAATTTTAGACTCATTTTTTCACAGAGTTTACCCACTCAGCTTTCCCTTCCTTTTTTTTTCCCAGTTGTTCACACGATGATACTTAAAAAATATTTTCAGCATTAAATTCTGAGATTATTTTTGAGAATATGTTTTCCAGTATAGTGGAAATACAAGTCACAGCCTGAAACAGTGATTGAGCACCTGGTGGGAAGGCAGAGCCAACCCAGGGGAACTCAGGTGCATGTAATGTAGAAGGGGTGTAGTCAGGATCCACCCCTTCCCAGACCTCATTTATGGGTTGGTAGTGGAGGCAAGTGCATCTCTTGCTAGAGATTTCTTTCTACTTGAGGCCTTTCAAAGGTAAGCAGCTTTCTCTTTTTGTTTCTGAATTTGTAGCTGTTGCAGCTAAAAACTTTGCCGCCTCTGTTTTATTGCAGTACTTTTCATCACATTAAAGCATTACACTTTGCCAAGTTGAAATTCTTACTCTGAGTTAAAGTGGTACAGGAATTATATACATTAAATTTCCGCACTTAAAAAAATATCATTAAGACATAAAGGAAATTGTCTGAAGAGTCTATATAAGAAGTTATGCTTGTGAAATGCTGTAATTGCTAACAATGGTTCATGGATAGAAGTGACCTACAAATTAAGTGAAAGGGCAAGCATGCGTACTATGTATTTCATCTATACAAAGCATGGTAGTAATTATGAAACAACCTGTTTTGTCTGTTCTGTGCTATTGCATGAAATTAATTTGATTGTGGAGGAAAATAATGTCCTAGAGGAAGGACATAAGCAGGCAAAACCTATTACTTGTGGTGGAGAAGAATAGAGACTAGTAACTTATTTAACATCAAATGCTTATAACTTACTTCATGGAAAGACTTTACTCTCCTTAACAGTAAAGAAAGATGTTGGACTGTAAATCAAAAAATACTGTCTCTTCAAGCAGGAGAGTAATTTGTTTACTTTCTAACTACTTGCTGACAAGACTGTAACGCAAGAAGTTTAAAATAGCATCTGTTTATGCTAGATGTAAAAAAGTATGACAGCGATGTGACAGCCTTTGCCTACTTCTCTTACAGCTGTTGTCATGCAAGTTAGAACATATCTCTGGCTTGCTGAATGTCTGTTGAGTGTATCATGAGTCAAACAAATTAACTGATTGAATTCAACATTTGGAGTTGTTAAATCCATCTATATTTTGGACTGTTATATCCATCTGCATTTCACTTTAAATTATGCTATGAGTGCTTGCTGTAGATAACTGATTTCTAACTCTTACAAGAGCTCTTACACTTTAAGTAGCAATTTTGGAAAGATTCTCCTGAGCTGTGTTTGCATTGTAAGAGCATTCATGTTAAGAACCTTCAGGTTTTCAATGTGCTTTTCCTGAAATTATAAGAATGACAATACTTGTTTTCTTCAACTACTGCTTTAAGTTCTCTTTTTCAGATAGACTGCTGGTACTTGTGTGTGGCTATGATTATTATTTGGGCAAAAATAAAACAGAATTTTAACTACTGACTTTAGAACATTTGGGGCATGATTTGCTGAGGAGAAATATGTTAAAGAAAATAATGCCTTCCTGTTAACTGGCATCTACTTCCTTCCTGTTGGACGTATCAGAAAGGGTGTAAACCTTTTTACTTAGGATTTTCACAGTGGTCATAGCTTTACTCAGACTTCATACAGTATAGCATGACAATCCAACACACAAAAATGATTTTCTGAGGCTGCCTGGCATGTTCCTGTATGTACAATGTAAGGTAGAAAGGACAAACGTCAGCCCTTTCAGAAATATATACGTACAGAAAAGTTACAAAAATGTGTAATTCCCTTTTGGGCATTCTTCTGATGTTTTTATATTATTTTGCATTACGTTCATTTTACAGCCTGTTTTTAAAGCATGAACAGATGCAGTACACACTCTTCATGAATGTCCATCACATACTGTTCAAATAGTATCTGCATCTAATGTGTACTGTGATTTACATTGTCACAAATAAAAGATAAACAGCTTTGAATATACATATTCAAATATGTACATAGTTGGTGAATAACTGATTAGCACATCAGTAGAAATGTTGCAGATGGTAATTTGCAATCCATCAGAAGCTAACTGCTTGCTACAGTCAAGATATGTTGTAGGATCCATTGTATATTAATATACAGGAATACTTTATAAAATTTAACTATAGTCTTTACCTATGATTTTCCTACCTTCTGTAGACTCCTTTCCTGGAAACAATTCTATTGTCTACTATTAATTTTCTGTTGCATTATTTTTCTTTGCCCTAATTCTGGAACTAGTGAAGTTACTCCAGTGAAGTAGATTCCCTTAAGCTGGCAATGAGTAACAGTGATGGCAGGTCTCCTTCTGTAAGGCAAGCACTCACATGGTGAGAAATCTTTCTACTTAGAAAAACTTGATTATTTCTTAACCACTATTTGGCTTTCCAGAGAAGAACCTTAGGAAATTTGCTAAATTGTCTGTGTGGGACTGTTTGTTTTCAGTGAAAATAATCAAAAAGTCTTTCTAAAACTAGAGTTATAAGCAGAGAGTTGTGTAATGTAGACAATGCAAGTACGTTCAGAAAAAAGTTTACCTAGTTATCACTGAGGTCACAGCCAAATATTAGTTAATGTTGCAGGAGTAAGAGAAAAAGAGTGGCTAACTTCATTACCTGTGCTGTCACGTTTTGGCTTCTACACCATGCTGGCAGTCATATCAGATAACAAAATTGTGGTTGTTGATTCAGTGAAAGAATAAAATAATTGGGAATACTTCATAATTTGTTCACACTTAAAATGTAACTGGTATGTGAATAATATATGCTGTTGATCAACTAAGGGAAGACATTTCTCCCAGATAAAATATGGGAGAACGTGAAGTATCTGTCTACTAAATAAATTTGGTTTTTTTTGTGTGTGTTTTTTTTTTTTTTTTTTTTTTTTAAGTACTAACTGATCCTATTTACCTTTTTAAGTTCAACAGATTCTTGGCCATCTGTTGCTGGTAATACTAATTTTCATTCCTCTTGACATCGTATCTGCTGTAGTCAGCTCAAATTAATCTCAGAGATGATGAATAAAGAATAAAAATGTTTCTGCATTTCAGCTACTGGGGCTCCTGAGGAGGGAATACAATATTATATCATCAGATACCTAAATTCATCTAGATACTCAATCTTCTCTGTACTTCAAGAGCAGCCTTCTCTTTCATTGTCTCTGAAGATTTCTTGACTGAATCAAGATAGGAGGGGATTACAGGTCTTTATTTATCTAAATATACTATTATGAATGTATTTACTAGTATCTTGTGGTCCAGTGATCAGCATACAAGTTTACAAAGACAGGAGATAGCAGAGTAAATCATAGCTATGTGACAAATAGCAGAGTGACATGTTGATTATTCTGTGAGTACCGTGAAGAAGCCTGTCGATACCAGTAAAACTCATGAAGTCTTTCTGTTAGACTGGCTGACACTGTGTCGATGCATGCCAGAGAGGTGATGTCAGCCAAGCTGTAGAACAGCATCTGTCATTTCCACAAACTCATCAGCAACACCCATGGGTGAAATGGCATTTAGTTTATGTAGCTGGTACTAATCAATCACTTGTTTCCCAGCAGTCATCAGTAGTTTCCCAGCAGTCTTACAAACAAAAAGAAATGTGCTTGTGTGTAGACTTCTCATCTTTGTACATTAAACCTATGTTTGAGTGGCTTAATATGCAAACATCAAGATTCTATTGAAAATTCTCTGACCACTGTTTTATGCAGTGGAGTTAAGAGAACAGTTTCTATGTGTAATGGCTACATTTATCCCCTTTTCCCTCTTCTTGTTGTCCATCAACACGGCCAAAATTGTCCTAAAACTTAGTTCTTATTTATCATATAAATACAAAATGAAGCCTGACATGCAACATGGAAAATGAAATATACATAATGCTGTGGGAGTCAAAACAGTGGTTAAAACAAAGCAAACAATTGTAGCTGCAGTCAGCAACATATCTATCTTAATGAATAATCTTCTTTATGAGTTTGCTTGAAGTTTTGGTGGAATTTTTGGGGGATTTGATAATTTAGGAACTAATTTTCAAGAAAACTAACAAAAAATATCACTGTTGATGGAAACAGAATATAACCCACTGGTTTTCTCTATTTCATTAAAAATATAGAAACAAATTTAATTTGTATGTATGTAGCAGTAGCAGAAGAATAAAATAAGGACGAAGAATAAAATAATTTCAAGAAGAACATCTCTCTAAAAGCAAGTTGTGTTAGAAGAAGCACACAATAACACAATCTTATAGCAGCCTTCTAGGGATAAAACAACAGAATTTTCATGAATCTGAAAACTCTGGTGACCTGACATCCAACACTTCCAAAAGATCTCCATAAATCATCAAATTCACACTAGAAAACTGACTGTAGACCTGACATTCGAGATAATTTGTTTTTCTTTGTTGTCTTTTTGTTAAACACCTGTTAGTGGAAGTTTAGTAACACCCTCAAGAACAGGCCTTTTAATTTGCTTTAAAGCCTCATCTTCATTTTTGTACTTACTTTCAGACCTGATTATTAAAATTTCCCTCTACAGATCAAATTCCTGAATGAACCTTGTTTGGGCAGTCTCGGAAAATAAGGGTAAAAGATTTGTATTCTGACTTTTCTAGCTCAAAAAGTTTAAAGAACAATAAAGACCTTCTCAGCATGTAAACATATTATGCCAGTTAACTAAGAGAAACTTGACTCGATGTTGAAAATGTTTGAACAAACTAATTATGTTTAAATGATAAGTATGGACTTGCAAGACATCCTACTTAAGTCACAATGTGGTTTTTTTACAGTATAAAGGTCGTCCTAAATATGATTATTTCTTATGCTGTTTTAATCCATGAATACTAAATTGAATGAAGTTTTCAGGATTTGAGCTGTCACTAACTGTTTGAGGAAGAAAGAAGTAACTGAATGAAGCTGCTTAAAGGTCACTGACTTCACTACATGCTAACACTCAGTTACCATTACGCTGCTGGGACTCTCCTTATTCTGAAGATCCATCTAGAATGAGGAGTCACAGCCATTTCTGTCAGGGATGCTAAATCCTGAACAACATCTAAGAAGTGAAGTTCCTGCTCAAATGAGCTAAAATCTTCTTTTACCTTGTTCTTTTCACACTTTCAATTCTCTGTTCTCCTCCAAAAGGAAGAAAAGAGCAGAAAACATTCTTGTTCCTTGCGGTTCTGACCACTCACTTCTCTTCCCCCAGTAGTTTTTCTAGGGGTCTGATAAAAGGAATAGGCTGAAGGGAGAGGGGAGCATGATAAAATCTGTGCAGAAGGTGGCTGTGATAGGGAAGAGATTACTGTGTTCAATACAGTAGTCTGAGGTGGCAGAACAAGTAGGGAAAATTATTTTTAGTTTGTTATGAGCAGCTCAGCTTAGCAGGAGAAAATGCATGCTTTGGGCAATGAATATATTATCTGTTGTGATCATATTAGGAAACTTACTTGGCTTGAGCATAAATAACTGATCTGTGGTACACTGGTGTATATATATATTTGAAAGCACAACAGTTGACTCCTGCCTGTGACTTAGATAAAAAGACTTATGTTCTGCAGCTTGGCAAGATTTCTAGATTTCTGGGGAGTGTTAGTTCAATTACTACTAAATTCGTTTAACCATCCTTTCTGCTAAGGGCATGGCATGTCTGAAAATACTAGTTTTTCTGCATCTATTCATTAGGGATTCCTACAGGCCTAGCAAGGGAGTCACCAGTATCACAAGTGATTGTATAAGGAGTTATGAGGAGGGCACAAGTAAATTGACATGGCAATATGGGAATGAAAGAGCAAAGAAAAACAGGCAAGCTGTCAAGCATTAGTGATCTGAAACAGCCTTTTGAAGGGAAGCAAAATAGGTATGAACTACATTTTTGGACTGATGGATCTTCTTTCTGATACAATGATTACAAAATCTTAAATCAAAATTTTAATATTTTTGTGGAGTAAAGTGAGTAATTGTAATCTTAAAATTCATTGATAATCTTAAGTTATTGTACAAGGTTAGCTTTTTTCTTTTTTTTTTTTTTTTTAGACTTACTGTCTCAGTATGTAAAAAAAAAAAAAAAAAAAAAAAAAAACTAATTTGAAGCTTTCTTTTAGAAAGAAATGCCAGCATTGCCTCTGTTTTCAAAGTATCACAGAACAGTTGTTAAGCTACAAAAACCATGCTACAAAATAACCTAGAATTTGTAGAGCCTACCTTTCTCCTGTGGGATGGCACAATAAAGTATGTTTCAATATTATGTTTCTTCAAGAAACTATTCCTTTCATGGCCATATCCTGGTTCTACTTCATAGTCCCCATTTAGGCACTCTAGGGTGGTCTTTGTAATATGAACTTTCCTGGAGAGAAAAATAGGACGTTCTTTAAAGCAGTGATATGTCACTAGTTGCTACTGTGCAAAAGATTGTAATAGGATCTGTATATTTAGCCACATAAATCAAAGTATTTCTAGCAAAATGGTAACTGCAATATCTCCAAAGATTTGCAGACTTCTTGATTGGTAGAAAGTGGAAGTCTGCACATCATCTTTCATATTGTGTAATTTCGTTAATTTATCTCCGTCTGTTGTGGGGGGAAAAAACCCCTAGCCTCTTAAGTGTGTAAAAGATAAAAATTTTTGTTCTCATCCTGTTTCCCTTAACAGTTCTCAAATGCACTGTTTACTTACTCTGTTTTATGGGCAGATTTCTCATCCACTGTACTTGGGAAGCACATACATTTTTGACACGTGTGAGACTGCATATACAGAAAACTATCTTCACATTTTCTCCTGAAAGATCATTCATATTTGAAATGACTTTCTACAAGGTATCTGAAAAGCTGTTACAAATTTTCTCTCTTTTTTTTTTTTTTTTTTTTTTTTTTTTTTTTTTAAACTGGGAAGCCTCAAGGTAAGGAATACTCAGAAACATTGTTTAAACTCTCTTAAATGTATATAGCAAACAGAAATTCACTCAGACAGAAAAATGAAGAGGCTCCATTGTTCCCCTGTTCAGAACGTCAAAATCTTGTAAAAAGCTAACAAAGATTGCAAGATTGTAGTTCAAATGCAAGTTGCATTTGAAGAGGCGTACTGATGCACTGTGTCCACTTAAATTGAGTCCAAGGCTGTCCAAGGAGTACTTAAAATTCCAAGGCATGCCTCATGCAATGGCTGCAGGTTTATGTACTACTGTATCATCTGCAGACACATGATGGATATCTGAACATGTAAGCAGATATTTTCTTTTGGCAGCAGACAACTAGTATTGACTATTCGTCCTTGTAAGTAGAGTAAGGAACATATGTATACCCTCCTATCCCCCTTCCTGTGTACGAATCCAAAAATTCCTGAAATGTTTAGGGAGCTTTACTTTTATAACTTGAAATGATTATGAAGGTCTAGCATTTTTACATTCCTAGTGCTGTCTTATTCCTTCTCTTTATACGTGGCAGTTTCTAAAAAGGAGTTTGGAAAACACTTACTAAGAGAACTTATTTCTACTGCTTTTCAAAATTTTACTTCCAATCTATTAAGAACAAAAACTTAAAGGTCATTTGCACAGTTCCACAGGAGATAATGCAGTGGCTGCTCTTTCTGTACACAACTCTCAACCCTTCTTATGAATAGCAAGTACAGTGCAAGTGGGACAAAGAAGGAAATTATTCACCTATATGGTCTCTGGTTCTTTTTCTATAGGTCTTTCTCAGACTTACCCAGGCAATCCTCCAGCTTCCATTACATTGGCTAAAGTAACATCATTTGACCAGACATCGTATTGCCATTTTCGGAGACCTAGGACCCCACAAAGCACCCTTCCTGTATGTAATCCAACTCTCATGTTGAGATCAACCTCTGTGGCTTCTGCAACAGATCTGGAATATATAGCATCAGAATATAAGTCTTTAGACAGTACCATTACTCTTATTTTCTTTTTCAGTACTTTCCCCGAAGTTAATAAATATACGCATGATTCAAGATATGACTTTATTAGGAATACAGGACAGAAACATGATGAAACTACTAAATTGGTGCAAAATCAGTGGAAGAGCGATAATAAACATTCATGTATTCCCAAAGCCCTGAGAAGAGTGGCACAGAAATTACCTCTAACTATGGACCACAACTTATGAATTAAAGCTGAACTTCTGAGATTTTCATTGTATACCTGGAAGAGGAGGAATTAATTGGTGAAATCATTATTGACAGAGTTTTGATTTTGACGCCACTATAAGGGAGGATCCTGGCATCAATTTAAGAAGCTCTGCAGTCTTGGATTGCTGCAGAACTACATGCCGTGTCGGCCCTCACTAATGCAGGTAACTGTAGAAATCTATTGTCACCACAGGAAATCTAGGCCTGACACAATTTTCAGTCATATTTAATGCAACAGCAGAGAGAGACTTATGCACAGCTTTCTAATAGATTAAGTATTTCCTTGTCCTATTTCTATCTACTGAAAGTTGACCTTTCATTATGCAGTATCTGCTTGCAGGCAAACCTTAAATACGACTCCAAGGAATTATTATCATTGTTACACTTCTCATGTTCACTGTGTGCTTGACAAAGCCCCAAGGAAATAAAGGAGATAATGAGACAAGCCACATAACGATAAGTTTGTCTTCACTGTGCACATGCGCTGTGCCATTCACTGAGTGAGCTTATACTAAGACCATAGCATGTAGCCTGCAAGCTCAGGCTTGCTCACTTGTGTATGTTCTGCTGGCTAACTAAAGTAGTATTTAATTCACAGAGTCATAGAATAACCAAAGTTGGAAAAGACCCTCAGGATCACTCAGTCCAACCATCCACTGATCACCAATAGCCAAACAATGGCTGAATCATGTCCCTCAACACAAGTCCAAACGTTCCTTTCAGAGAAGTAGTATTTCCTAACATCCAGTCTGAATCGACCCTGGTACATCTTGAAGCCACTTTACCACCATACCTACACAATAGTGTGAGTTTTCCTATATGCAGATTAACATTAAAAAAACTTTTCACTTAAAATAGTCTATAAAATCTCATGGTACATGAAAATACAATGCAGTTGCAGTGACCAAAACTACTCCAGATGCTCTCTACCTTTCTTTGCCCCAGCTTGCTCACCTGCTTGTAGAAATTTGAATATTAGAACAAAATAAATAAAAGAAAGGGGCAGAGAAATACAACGTGAATGATCATATTCCTTGCTTTAAAAAGCTAGACTGCACCAACAAACCATAAAGCAGACTATTAAAACATTTTATATTGAACAAAATATTTCCCAAGTGTAAAATCTGAATCTTGAAAACATTCCTCACTCTTTTTTTTCTTTTTTTTTTTCTTTCTCCAGAAAGAGATGGTTCAAGCATCAGACTTCACAATAATTAACTAAACAGCAACAGAACATGCTGGTGCAATATAAGACCAAATTTCATCTGTTAGGAGTCAACAATATAAGATCAAGTTATCAGTGTTATTTACGTGTCGTTCACTATTTGATAGAAAAATAAAGCTGATTTATCCCCTGATAGATCCCACTAAGGTACCTAGATTTCAGAAAGCAAGGGTTCCTAGGTCTTTTCCTTCACATCTCTTCAAACCCCATAAATAGCAGGAATATTCAATATAGGAGACAAGTCCTATTATAAAATAATTCTCTTCCCGCATAATATATACCATAATTCTTAAACCATAATTGTCCAACCTTCTGGCTTGCTTGGGCACGTATAAAATATATAATACATCTAATGTACTTAAGTAACAAGGCTTATTTTATGTGGGGTTGTTTGTTTGTTTGTTTTCAATTAAATCTTAAAAAAGCAACAGAGAGCAACAGAAACATAAAGGTAGTGAGATGTTCGGCCTCGTTTTTGTGAAACTAATTCAACAGTTTGACTCAGTTGATGTGGTTGTCATTCTCAGTGAATTCTCAAGGTATTCATCAGAGATTTTTGATGCAATTACTTTTCCTGTGCTTCATACTTGAAAATAATTGTTTGAAAATAAATGTATGTACTGCCAAAAATGATGACATGACTAAGGTGTGACTATGAAGTATTTTTCTTTGTTAAGAAAGGGCTTATGAAAGTCTGGTAATGAGAACCATTTTTCGTTGAATGTCTGATAGCAACTCTTCACATTCTGTGTGAAAATTCACAAGTAACATATTTATGTTAACTGCAAATGGAATTGCAAATACACACAAAAAAATGATATCTTATTTTGAAATCTTGAAATCTATTCTCAAATTTATTTATCAAAATGAAAAACACAGCTGCATATTTTCCACTGTTCACAGGACTGTGTTTAGTCAGTGTATAAAAATGCATGAAATTATTCTCCATAACTTGAGTTTGCCACAATTTAAGTTTCATTTCAGATACTGTTATTGTCTGAAATATACAACAGATATGATGGCTTTTACATTGAAGTTGTTTGTTTAACTCATTTAAATGAGCAGTCAAATCCACCAAAAATTTGTGATACATTTTTAATCTTCACATTCTGGCACAAATTTTCTTTCTGATTCACAAAGGACTTGATGCCACTTTGGAAATCATAAAATCTCTTTAGCATCTTACCTCAACTTAGCCACCTTCCTTCAGAAAAGTAAATGATGAACCCATAATCAGGAACTCCTGGAATTTGCAATGATTCAGTCTTTTGGACTTAATGAAATTCTCAGCTTTGATCACAGAATCATAGAATCACAAGGTTGGACTAGATGACCTACAAGATCATCTAGTCCAACCATCCTCCCACTACCATTGCTACCATGAAGGCTTATGTTAAATTTTTCATCAACCAGAATCACTAAGTCCTTCTCAGCATGGCTACTGTCATGGATTTCTTCTCCCTTTTTGTATATGTATCTGGGATTATCTCAATCTAAGAGCAAAATGTTGCATTTTGCTTTGTTATCCTCTGGATGCCAACCCTTTTTTAATTTTAATTTTTTAATTAAATTTTTTAATACAGCGTTTTTTTTACTTTGCTGTATTAATTGTACTACTTAGATTGGTGTCATCAGTAAACTTGCTGAGGGTACCCTCAATTGCACCTTCTATGCCACTGATAAAGATGTTGAGTACTGGACCCAAGACAGATCCCCAGGGCACAGAGCTGATTACCAAACTCCACCTCAACATAGAGCCATTGATCAAAAGCCTACAGCTGTTCCAACCAATTCCTTATCCACCAAATAGTCCACCCTTCAAATCCGTATCTCTGAAATTTAGAGATAAGGATGTGGTGGGGAACCATGTCAAAGGCTTTGCACAAGTCCAGGCAAATGACATTGGTCACCTTCACTTTGTCCACCAGGGTGGACTCCATCACAGAAGGCCACCAGATTGGTCAGGCAAGACCTCCCCTTGGTGAAGCCATGCTGGCTGTCTCAGATCCCCTGCTCATCCCTCATTGTGTCTTAACATGTCTTCTAGGAGGATCTGTTCCATGATCTTCTCAGGCACATCCCCTTAGTCAAGGGAATGAGTATAATCAAAATGTACAATTTATTTAATGATACAAATGGTTACAGGATTCCATTACATTTTTAATAAGTTATGAATGTTAACCTCAATACCTGTACCAATATTTATATCCTGTTCACCAGATTCCCTCCTTGTTTCTAATTGGAAACAACACAGTTCATTTCTCACCCTTGGAGTAGAAAGAAAACATAACACTGTCTGCTTTAATTGCTCGTTTGATTGTTTACAACCCATGCAGGGCAGTTTCATTCTAACCATACTACCATAAGCTTTATACCTCTATTTTATCTGCTCAGCATATTTTCCAAACAAAATAATCTGGGAAATCTGTCTTCTAGATTTTGTGTTTATGAATGAGTGAAAAGTTTTTTCCTAATCTTCAGCAGAGCCTGTTTTCCTGCTCTGAAGCTCTTTGTGCATTTGACTTATCCACACACTCCTGTCAGCAAGAGATCTGGAGCCAGAAAACATCAAAAAATTGAACAGATGATACCCCATTTGCAGTAAAAGAAGAAATATAATTAAGAGTAAGTTCTCTTGGAATGCTCCATCTTCCTGTTCTCTAGCATAATCAGAATTGGTAATTTGGTTTTACTAAGAAGAGAAATGTGCATTCAACTTGGATATTGCAGTCCTTACTGGCAAAATTGCAGGGGGCAGAAGGGACTTCTAGAGATCAAGTCCAATCCCTCAGCTAAACTAGGTTCCCTACTGTAGGTCACAAAGGTAAGTGTCCAGATGAGTCATGAATACCTCCAAAGGAGACTCCACAATCTCTCTGTGCAGCCAGTTCCAGTATTCCGTCACCCTCACTGTAAAGGAGTTCTGCATATTTGTGAGGAGCTTTCTATGTTCCAGTTTTTGGCCATAGTTCCTGGTCTTATCACTACACACCACTGAGAAGAGTCTGACCTCATCCAATTGCCTCCTGTAGGAACGTTACTTACACTCCTAATTCCTCATAACAATAATAAGAATGGAATAATTGTGCATACATACAGAGGATCATAGAATGAGCCTGGGTTGAAAAGGACTATAATGATCATCTAGTTTCAACCCCCCTGCTATGTGCAGGGTCACCAACCAGCAGACCAGGCTGCTCAGAGCCACATCCAGCCTGGCCTTGAATGCCTCCAGGGATGGGGCATCCACAACCTCTCTCTACAACATATTTCAGTGCTTCACCACCCTCTGGGTGAAAAACTTCCTCTTACTGTCAAATCTAAACCTCCCTTGTCTTAGTTTAAAACCACCCCCCCTTGTAGACAATAATTCCCCCTCCTGTTTATACACTCCCTTCAAGAATTGGAAGGCCACAATGCAGTCTCCCTGGAGCTTTCTCTTTTCCAAGCTAAACAAGCCCAATTCCCCCAATCTTTCCCTCAATGTACATACTGGAGAGCAGTCCTTGAGAATAGCCCTGCAGAGAAGGACCTGGGAGTCCTTGTGGGTAAAAAACTTAACATGAGCCAGCAGTGTGCTCTTGCAGTTCGGAAAGCAAATGGAATCCTGGATTCCATCAGAAGAGGTGTGGCCAGCAGGGACAGGGAGGTAATTGTGCCCCTCTACTCTGCTCTTGTGAGACCCCATCTGGAGTACTGTGTCCAGGTCTGGAGCCTCCAGTACAAGAAAGACAGATGTTGGAGAGGAGAGCCACAAAGATGATCAGAGGGCTGCAGCACCTCCCCTATGAAGACAGGCAGAGGGAGCTGGGCTTGTTCAGCCTGAAGAAAAAGCAGCTGTGGAGTAACCTAATTGCAGACTTCCTGTATCTAAAGGGACCTGTAAACAGGAGAAGAGCCAACTGTCTGAAAGGGTAGATAACAATAGGACGAGGGGAAATGGATTTAGGTTGAGGGAGGGAAGATTTAGGTTGGATGTGAGGGGGAAGTTCTTCACAGAGAGAGCTGCCCAGAGAAGCTATGGATGCCCTGTCCCTGGAGGCATTCAGGGACAGGTTGGATGAGACACTGAGCAGCCTGGTCAGAGGTTGGTGGCCCTGCTTGTGGTGGGGAGGGGGGGAGTGTTGGAGCTTGATGATCCTTAAGGACCCTTCCAACCCAGAACATTCTGCTTCAGCCCTCTGATCACCTTAGTGGCCCTGCTCTGGAACCTGCTCCAAGAGCTCTGGAAACCTCAATAACCCTAAATAAATCTAGTCTCTAGCTAGCCCTCCCAACTGATGCTCTGCCCCCTCATTACCAAGTCTGAAATCTTCCAAATTAAGATGTCTAAAAAATAAAATGCTAATATTGCCCATCAATTATATTCTACTACAATTTCTAAAGAGTCACAGAATTGCTGAGTTTTAAGGCCCTGTTGGGTTTTAATTATCTCCAGGAGATAATTATGCATTATAAATGCACACCATCCCTCTGTAACTTCCCCAGTATTTGATCGCTTTCACAGAAATTATTTTTTAATGATTAGGCAGGAATCCCTATATTTCAGTTTTGTTTACCCATTGCTTTTATTCTGACACTAGATGTTGCTGATAAAAAATTGCCTTCACCCTCTTTGCATGTTTTTTAAAGATACTTCATACTGTTATCTTCCAGGCTGAACAGTCCAAGAGGAATCTTTCCTTTTTAATACAATTCCCTTTTCAAATTTCACATTATCGTGAGAGCAGACATACAAAGGAAACATTTCTACTATAGATCATACTGAAAATTAAAAAAAAAAATGGAAAAACAGAAAGCAGTATCATTACTGTTATTTGTATGCACGAAAGACAACATAACTAATGAAATTAATGATTAATTCTAGGCTTAAAAAAAGGATGGGAGCAGCAGCTACTGCTTTCCACGGATTAAAAAAAGTCTACTGAAAAACGTGTACAAGGCTTATTCTAAAACCCAATGCCTTCCTTATAAATGTAATATAGAAGTCTTGTGCACAACATAAAGATTTAGGATCTCTTGATTATTTCAGGATTTCTCTATGCATTGTGTTGTTATGTATAACTTCAGCTGTTATAGGGAATAAAGTGTGATTCTTTTAGGATTTTCTTATCACAGATAATCATATATTACCATAGATTACAAAGTTTTTTTGTCAGTTTTACAATGTTTATAAAGAAAATGTGAGCTTACATTTAATGAGGAGAATATGGATTTATTTACCCAACCCTTGAGTTTTTAAGTAAATTAACATTATAATGAAAACACATGATAAAACAAATGAAAGCAATTCCCATTTTCAGTTCTAAGTACTTCTTTCATTTTTGGTTCTTCAAAATCCTCTCCAAAGACAGATCAGTGAATCCAGGTTCACTGAAATACATAAGGTTGATATGCAGGAACAGAAGCATGTGGTAAAGTATTAGCTGTGTTTGAACGAAGAGCTATGACTTCCACAGAGACAGAACAACTTGCTCATGAAAGAGATTCAGTGAACTCAGTGAGCAGATCAGTTACCATCCTCTACAGAACCAAAACCTTGCACAAGCAAGCATGGTCTACATTTGGGAAAGCATTTGCTTTGTGTGTTTACCCGTGTGTTCATCTGCATGCATATGCATCCACACATACAAATGTATGGCATAGAAAACATGTGACTGACTCAAAACAGAAAGAGTACAGAAGGTAGAATGTTTCAAATTTAGGCATGGGAATTTTTAAGAAATTTTGAGAATTTTTTAAGAATTTTTAAATCTCTCTCTCATTGACTAAATCCCGCAACTTTCTACTCCAATTACCTGAGGAATAATGAATACTCGTTTTATTAAAACAAATAGATATATAATTTCTGGGGGAGGAAGTATTTCTTTGTGGTCTGATTCGCAAAGACCTAAGCATACTTTAAAATTTGTCCTTGAAATTAAGTAGAAATTAGTAAGAGTCAGTGGGAAAGACCAATACAAAGAAAGAATTTATTGAATATCTTTGGAGTGCTATTCTGCGTTAGCATATTAAAAAAAAAAAAAAAAACAATATGATACTGCAGTATGTTTCTATTTTGTTTCACATAGCACTCAAGTGTAACTGAGGAGTAACTGCAGTAGTAAAATACACATTTTGAACTCATAAATGTTAGGTTTGTTTGCTCTATAAGACCCTGTATTTCTGCATTTAATACTTTACTATAGTACTAAATTGAGATTACACTGAGGTTTATTCACTTCTACAGTGAAAGCTGTAAAACTCTGGGATTAAAGCAAGCAGGAGGAGAACCGAGTCAAATCCATATCCCCAGCAGCCAAAAGGAAAGAATGAGAGGTACTGCAAATAGCGACCAAACACTTTACAACATAGAACTAAGGCTCTGATGTGACATACTTTTGCAGTAAGAAGTAGACAGCATCCCAGAAGAGCAATCCCATCCCAAATGTAATAATGAAAGTGCTGTGCTGTACAAGTACTACAAGACACTACAAGTATTTATTTATATACAGAATTAATGAGTTCACTCTCTTCTAAAGACTCTAAAACACATGCACAGTAGCGAAGAAGTCTCTTTATTCCTTCCTTCCCAAGCCATGAAATAGATATCCAGCTCTTGCTAAAAGCTCATTCAGTTCTCTCGCATTCACTTTTTAATCTTGGTTTAAAAAAAAAAAATTGATTAAAGTGGAGTGCTCAAGCATAAAAAAAATCCTTATCAGCAAAGCAAGTTTCACGCTACGTTTCAGAAAATCAGACTAAATTTAAATGAAAGATTTAAACATGGTGCAGAAAGGAGAAAACAGCAAGCTGTCATTTTAGGAATGCAAGCACATGCAAACGCATGAAACTGCATACATCAGGACTAGCTTTGATTTTTGCATACCGGTAAGTGAAATGAACAGTGTAAATACAGAACTCAGATTCCATTATTTGTGTTAAATATCAACTGAAATATGTAATTCCCCTCACAGTGAGGAAGTGGATTCAAAAATTGGTGTCTAGAATTATGATTTTTGAAGCAGTAGCTGTGAGTTGAAAGCAATAGGATGCACTGTTAGGTGGGCAATGCTACCAGACACTACCATTATTCTGAAAACACCTTTACTGAATACAACATCAAAGCTGCTACAGCGCTCTTTCCCACATTCACCATGTGCAATACTTACGTGATGGTGTCAATCATATCCAATCCCATTTCAACACAGCAATGGGCATGGTCCGTTTTGGGTTGGGTTAAGCCAGATACACAATAGTAACAGTCACCTAGGATTTTTATTCTTCTGCAGTGATTTTCCTTTAATAAAAACAGAATGGGAAAAGTTTTACTGTTCACAGAAATAGTCCAACACTTATAGGAGAAAATATTCTCCAATAACACAATCACTCAGAGAATCCTTTTGCATCCACAGGAACAAATTTAGGGCTCATGAAACCTGGGTTCCTTGTACAGAGCACCTGACATACACATCTATCAATGTAAGCTGCTCCAAAAGTAATGTTATTTATTTCCTTGGAAACTACAGCAGATACAAAGAGAACAATAACACTACCAAGAAAATTCTCAGCTACAAAACACTATTTTTCATCACAGTCACCACCATTAGCTATGCATTTTTACCACCATGAATAAGAGTCTGCAGCCATGCTCATTCAGAATGTGCACTAACGTAGGTCACTGCTATCACAGTGGCCACTGCTGAAATGCACCACCCATCTCTTCACTGTGCTGACATCCATTTGGTCTCTATAAACACTCAGCAAGCATTGTAAATGGGTGACTTTTTTTTTTTTTTTTTTTTAAACATGGAGGAATTAAATTACACACCTTTGCTTCATTTACCCTTCTGTATCAGACACCATTTTGTCAGGCTACCTCTCTTTTGCATAGCAACAGAATTTAATAGAATTTTGGCAGGAAGGTTCAGCCTATACTGCCACACCATCAACATCTGCCTCTGACATTATGGGCCAACGTAAAAAAGGAAGCACTACTTTCATAGCAGGCCTGACTACTCTATACATATATTCTGGAGATAAGGCCCACTGATCGACACACACATAGGGTAACATTACAGTTCAGAATAAATTTTTTTCCTTGTCATTTTATCAGTTCAGCATCTGCAGTGAGACTTCATTCCTGCATCAATCCGAACCAAATATTGGGAGCCAAAAAAATACTCAATATTAGGAAAACTTAGTATTCCAAGACAATGTGTTTATGTGTTGCACATTTGTGCATTCCTAGTATGTAACTCAGCTTAAAATATAGCATGATTGCTGTACTGCATGACACGCTTGCAGATCGGAAGAGATAGTCACTTTGTATTATCATTTAATTTATCTCCTGCTTGTATATAATGCAAGTTCCGCAGTAATACTCCTGACTAAATCACTCCCATTTTGAAAAAGCAATGGGATGTGAGAATTGCTATATCAGTCTGAGCTGAAAGTTCATTCCTGATTAAAGAACATAAGAAAATGCCTTTAACAAAGCAGTACCTTTGACTAATAAGCTACAAAGAAAAATCAACAGGTGACAGTATACAGCACAGTTAGACTATACCAACTTCTAATCATTTACAATACTGTGGGAAAAAGTATAGGAATTCAGGGAATCCAACTACCACAATAGGGACTATGCCGATAAGTGATCTGCAGAACCAGTTCTTGTGAATGCGATGAGAAAGGACTAATTAAAACTATTCAACCTGCCCTCCCTCCTTTTACAAGACAGACTTGCCTTGAGCAGCAGAAAAAGAAAAGATGGGGCTTTTAAACTGGAAAAAAAAAAAAAAAAAGATGCCCAATTATACCATTTCAGCTTCAAACAGCACATTTTCTCATCCAGCCTTCTGCCTACAAGAATCAATCTGATGTAGCCACAATATCCTCTGTTCAGGCAGAGAAGAAATAACGCTGGCAAAATTCATTTACATTTTTTTTCCTCCAGGTTCACATTAATTAAGCATTAGATGCACAAGCTGTAAGCATTAAATGCACAAGCTGTAAGCATTAAATGCACAAGCTGTAAGCATTAAATGCACAAGCTGAATCAAAGAAACAAGTCATCTTTTTGGGTACACTTAACTAGCACAGAAGTCTTTCTTAAGAGAGGCTACTTAAAATTTCTTCTGCTGCACAACATGACTTTAAATATAACACTATGCGTCATTGCATATATATTAAGGAATGTAAGCATAATTATTCCAGAAGCATTAGAACTAGGGCCATAGAGTGCTCCTGCAGTTGATGGCCACAAGCTGCCTCACCAATTTTACATGGAGATCTAATCTAGTGTTTTGAGATCCTTGGCTGAGTGGTATTGTATAAGCAAAAACTATTGATTAAAAAAATGATATGCAAACCTCAAAATCCATCCTGACACAAACAGTCTTTCCGGTACAAGGCTTTTTAACAGAAACCACTAGGATTTTATAGTAGAAATTACAACATGATACTGCCCATTTGGGCACTGTGGGCAAATCTAGAACAAGTAGAAAATACTAAGTAGTTAAGTCTATCCAAAATAACTTGTTCTGTCCCACAAGTCAAAAACCTCCATAAAGCTCTTCAGTATGCAGTCTGTGGAGACTCAATGACTATTCAACCCAGCAGAAAGACATTCAGAAAAGTCCTTATCCAGCCTAGATTACTGGAATATGTATGTGTTAATTGACAAGTGTTCTTCCTGTTTCAGTGTTTACGTCCAAAATGACTCATTTCAAATTCCTTGGTTTTGAGAGCACTGTTGTGCTATAGATCAGTACCTCATGTTTTATAGAGGTTGCTCCAAGAGTAAAATCTCCTACTTATTTCCACTACTAAAAATACAACAAATACAAAGAGCACATCACTATCCGTGAGATCAAATTCTCAGTTACAAAATAGAGCCTGTAACCTTTAAGCTGATTGATATTCAAATTAACAAAACAAATCCATGTCCTTTCTTTGTTTTGTTTCCTCAGAAACTTCCAAGCCCTTCACTCAATATTTTTCAAATTTGTGACAGTGATGAATTTAAATGTGACAGTTAAATTTTAGTCACAGATGATACACACAATGCCTGTTTAGAAACAGCAGATAATTTGCTTTTATGCACATGATAAAAAGCTCAAGAGACTACTAGAACTGCATTGGCCAGGCAGTTCACCCACCATAGTCCCTTACCAATAGATTTTTAAGCAGTTCTGCAGAACTCCTTTGGGCACAGCTGTCAGTCTCTTGAACAGGGCTAGTGTAATGGATAAAGCTATCCAAGTAAATAACTCTTTGTTAAATAAATAGATCAAAAATAAAGTCTCAGTCAAGGATCCAAACTCAGTACATAACTTTCTGGGGGAAAAAAAACCCACAAAAAATAACAGTAAAAAATTGCTCTAAAAAACAACTACTCCAGGAGATATTTGCAAACTATGAGTGTTGAAGAAAGAATATGCATAATCTTTTTGGATGCTTCATTGTTGTCAAGAGCTTCCTTACTGTGGCCAGGAAGTATGATGGAGGAAGGGTCCACTGTTGTCCCTTATAGCTATACCAATAGAATCACAAAGTGGCTCGAGATGGAAGAAACCTTGAAGATCACTGAATTTCACCCCCTCTGCCACAGATGGGGATGTCACCAGCTGGATCCCACCCACATTGCCCAGGACCCCATCCAACAAGGTCGTCAATTCCTCCAGGGAAAAGGCATCCACAGCATCTCTGGGCAACCTGTTCTAGTGCCTCACCACCCTCTGGGCAAAACATTTCCTTCTAATGCTAATTCTAGATCACCCTTCTTTTGGATTAAAACCATTCTCCCTTCTCCTATTAGTCAGTTTCCCTCCCAGTTATAGTCTTCCATTAAGTATTAGAAAGAAGCAATGAGGCCTCCCCAGAGCCTTCTCCAGGCTGAACAAGCCCCAGATCCCTCAGCCTTTCTTCATGGAAGAGGTGCTCCAGCCTTCTGGTCATCTTTGTAGACCTACTTTGCATCCAACAGGTCCAAGTCTTTCTACTGCTGAGAGCCCTGGGCCTGCATGTAGTTATTCTGATGGGGCCTCAAAGGATGGAAAAAGTGGAGAACAATCATCCTAGTGGCCACCTCTTTTTTGATTTAGCCCAGGGTACAGTTGGCCTTCCAGGCTGCATGTGCATACTACTGGCTCATATTAAGTTCTTCACCCACAAGAATCCTCAAGGTCTTTTCTGGTGAGCTGCTCTCAAGGAGTTTTTTTTCTCCTCTGTCTGTACTCATGTCTGGGACTGGCCCTACCTAGGTGCAGTATCTTGCACTTGGACTTGTTGAACATCATTAGGTTCACATAGGTCCACTTGTCAAACTTGCCCAGGCCCCTTTGAATGGCATCCTTCCCGTATGAGCTACACCACTTAGTGCCAGCAAGTTTTCTGATGAGTGTGCACTTGACTCCACTGCCTGTGTAACTGAAGGATGCTAAAGGGTGCTGGTCCCAAGACAGTTTCCTGAGGAATACTACTCCTCACTGGCCTTCACCTGGACTTTGGAACATTAACTGCTACTCGCTGACTGTGGACAGCCAACCAATTCCTTATTCATGTAATAGTTCATCCTTGAAGTACAGATGCCTGCAATTTAGGGATAAGGATGTGGTGTGGGATCAAATCAAATGCCTCACAGAAGCATGCTCACATGGCACTGGTTAGTCTTCCTCTGTTGACTGATGCAATCATTCCACAACAGAACATCATCAGATTGGTCAGGCATGACTTGTGTTTGGTGCAGGCAAGGTCTTTCAATTGACCAAGGGGAAGATTAATGACCATGAAAAAAGGAAGTCATCACAGATGACACACTAGTGTTTTCCTCTTCAATTTCCCCTCCTCTTTTCTTCCCCCCCCTCTATTCTAGGAGTAGAAGTTGGGTTGTGCCCTATTCCAAAGGCTTCCTCTAAGCAGCCTGCCATGATCAGAGCAGAACCACTTGTATTAGTTAGGCAAATGGGGTCAAATTTTCAGTTCATATTAATCAGTATGGCATCTGGGGCTTTGGGAGCTACATTAAAGTATATTAACTTTCCCTCTAATCCTCAGGGAATCAAGTCTATTTTAATGATCCAGGCCAAAAAGATTACAGTTCTTGAGAGAAGACAGTATGAAATAACTATTGGAAAAAAAAAAAATAAATCCCACAATCTCTAGTATTCCTCAATGACATAAAACAGTAAAATGCAGTATTTATGTCTTCTCAAACCAAGAACTTCATTCCGAGGAGGTCAGTGAAACATACGGAGACTTGAATAAAGACATGATAGAAGTAACTACTGTGGCATATTTTCAGTGTGCATAACAGGTGCGGCATATTTATCATATCACTCTAAAGGGCTATTGATCTCAACAAATAATCAGCTTAGTAAGCTTTCAATTGCCCTATTAGCAAACCTATATAGTTAAATAATAAAACTGTAAGTTTATGTTACAGATGCATATAAAGAAAAATTCTCAGAAAGTATTTAAAACATTCACTAAAATTGAAATCAAGTCTATTCAATTTTACATTTTTTTCCATTAGATTGGAACAGAAGTGGGCAAAATAATATTTTAGGTAACACTGCACAAATATATGTATCCATACATATATGCACAGGCATGGTTCGCAAATTCACTTACACTGTCACAAGCATAAACAACATTCAGTAAGACAAATTTGAATATTCACCAAGTGAGCCAATAGTATACTACCCAGCCTGACAACAGTAGCATTGGTCCAGAAGCTAGTTTTGATGCCCTTCTTTTAAAGCATTTGAACACAACCTAACAAAAGATATTTGAGTGTCGATACCAGTTGCCTTCATTGCTAGTCTAATCCTTATGTTACACAGATGGATAGCCAATGACACTACCCCAGACACCTTTGGAAATGCATGTAGAGTGTTATGTCATTAAAGGAATGGGTAAGGACAAGTAATCCTCCTTCAGGGTCTTAGAAGGACAGGCAGCAAATTGAATGAAGTTAATCAGATGGCTTTATAGTGCAACTGAGCAATGTAATACCAAGTTACTAAAGTTCAGCAAACAGTGAGAATGCAAATCTTTTAGAAAAGATGAATTTATCCTTCTCTATCACATTTAATTCCATTATTAAACAACAAGAGATGAGTTTATATAATGCTTATACACTTATATAGAGATAAGCTTTTGAAATCTGCCTGGGCAATTAGAAATTTTATGGAATCCTCTCAGTTAGTACATGAACATTCTAGTATCTCTTTTACTCAAGTCTTGAGCTATGGGTTTAAAATCAGAAATGATCATTATAATTACCTTTTAATAGAATAATGCCTGCAAATTGTAACTTCAACAACCTGTAGTAGTTCTTGCACATCTCCTTGTCTCAGAATTGAAAATAATGAGCATCAGCTAACTACAATGTTTATGTTTGATTTAACAGGACAGAGGAAGCATATTCATAGCCGTAACAGTGAGGATAGACTTAACAAGAATAGCTTATGCAGAGTAGTAGAGATAGTGGAAAAAGAAAACAAATCTTGTTTCAGTATTGGAAGCACCACAGCAAATGTCTCAGTAGGTCCTGAATGCAGAAGACTGGCCATATCCAGATAAGCTTATAGTCTAGTAATGATTCATGAAATCATACTTGAGACCCACATCATAGGCATAGCATAAGTAGAATTATTCAGGATAGCAACAAAAAGCATTTTTGTTCAAATTGTTTTCGTCAGTTTTATTGGTAACTGTATAAATTGATCTGCAATAACCTACAAGATTTTAGCACACATCATCTACGTATTTCCACTTCATTGTGAAGTCCCTTCTACTCTGAATGGAAACTAATCTGAAAATATAAGAAAGTTAAATTCTTTTAGTCCTTGAGAGTAAAAAAATCTATTTAACAGTCAAATGATTTGTCTACTTGCAAATGAAGAAAGATCTCAGCAAGAATATTTTATGCAAGACGACTGATAAACATGCTTGTCTACTGGAAAACTTTCATTAAATATTCTTTAACAGTTTTCTTATGTAGAGAAATACTCAAGGAGAAAACAAACCCTACACAAATTCACTATAAAAAGCAGAAAGACTAAGCTCTAAATTTCAGGAAACTGAAATTTTCTCTAGTTTCATCTACCACAACAGAAGATTTAAAAAACTGTCACTTTTGTGCACTAGCTAAAAACATGAAATTCAGTCATACTCTAAACAAAAAAAATCATGGAAAAAGTTCAAGAACTAATCACTGGAAGCATCCATTCCTCTCAGTCTGCAAAAGTTACTAAAAAAAAAAAAAAAGATCTAGCAAGACATCATATCCATCTGACTAAAAAGAAAGTCATCTTCAGAAAGACTTGATGGAGATAAAAAAATAATCATATTAAATGAGCAGAGCTGACTGCTCTGAGGATATACTGCTGGCCTCCATCACAGGATGTATGGTTCAGGCTAAGAAGTGCCCCCGCCATGCATTGCTGTGCTCCGTATAGCAGATCTGCATAATGGCATAAGACTCTAGCCAAAACTGTGTATGAAGAGTACATTAGACAGCTGAACTGCGTATCTGGGCACTTCAGTTCTACTTCTGAAGAAGCAAGATTTCTTCTGACAGGTTGTTAACCAGGCAAAGAACAGAACTCACCCAACTGGTGAAGCATATTTCTGGTTGTACAGCATTCTTCACAAAGCAGCCTAGCTCTAAGAGGTGCTCCCTCTTCAGTGACTGGCCCTTATATGAGCTCAGGGTGGCTCCAGTCTGAGTCCATCCCCTTCTGAACATGTGGAGAGCATAGGTGCAAAGAGTTAACCTGTGCTCCCTAGGCCAGCTACTCCCCTTCACCAGATGCCCAATCACCAGTTCAAGCCATGACATAACAGTTCCCCTAGCTATGAACCAGATTAAGGTGAAACAAATAAAGTCAAACTAGCACTTCTGGAGTGTAATTAGGCATTGATCTTGATGACATACATTGAACTCCATAAATAACGTTCTGTGTGATGACTTCAGAAGGAGATTGAGTATAGATGTTCACACTGTATGTATATGGAACTGATCCAAAGTCCTATAACACTACATCAAAAAGCAAATTATCAGCTACAAAGCACTATTTTTCAGCACAGTCACCACCATTAGCTAAGCATTTTCACCAGCTGGGTACAAAAGCCTACATTCCATGTTCTTAAAAATCTGCACTGTCAGGATTGACTCACTGTCATTGTCGCCACTGCTGAAACATACCACTTGCCACCTTACTGTGCTAACATCCACTGTTTGATCTGCATAAACATTTAGCAAATGCTGGTGAATGCTTGCAAATGCCATTTTTTCAGCATTCAGGAGGAATTCAAGATTCTGTGAGTCAATGATACACCTTTTCTTCATATACACTTCCATGTCAGACGCCTTTTTTTCAGATTGCACAGCAACAGAATACAGCAGAATTTTGGCAGGAACTTACAACCTCTATTTCCATATCAGCAACACTGGCATCTGACACAAAAAAAACAATGATCAGAATTGCGTTCAGAGAGCGCACATATCATAACAGGAAGAATCAAATCTTCATTTACTTCTGTATGTACTTTAAAAATTCAATAGAAAAAAAATTAAAAGGAGAGTTTTTATTGTAACCTATCTGATCTTTCAAGACATCTTTCTGAAGTGTTTGGACAGGGCACTAGCTAATCTCATTCAGGCTCCCTTTTCCCACAAAATGTTGGACCCAATGATGTTTCTGGTCCCATCCAACCTGGGATGTCCTAAGAGTCTAAAATCAGTGAATCTAGAGAAAACAAGTACTTCAGTAACCAGACATATTAATGAATTCTGAAGCATTCAGACAGCTGTTCTCCATGTAGATTCTACAATGAATGTCTAGGGTGAAGTTACACTCCTGCAAGGATACAAGCACTGTCATTCATTTTTGTCTAGCATTATTTTTTTGATATTTCTTTTCCTTCACTTGTAGTAACTAAGTTGACTAATTAACTTAAATGTTTTTAGAAGGAAGACAACGTCATATAAAAACAACTGTTTAACAATTCACTTGTTTCCTTAAGAAAGTGACCTAACAATGTTATTATTCATAATAACATAATATCATTCATAATATCTTTTCTCCCTGTTAAAAAAAGTACAAGCAAGCTTTTGAAAGAGTTGAAAGACAACAAGCTGAAATTCTGTCATAAACAGTTACTCTCTGAAACAGAGTACCAGCTGTATTTCAAAAGCATCAGGAAAAATCTAATGCCTCAAGCCACAAATTAACTTCTAAATGTTGGAAGGACAAACTCCTTTAGGATTAAACTGTCCTAGATCTCTCAAGAAGACATTTCTATGTTCCTCTGAAACACCTTTTAGAGGCCAAATTTAGAGTCATGCTGTCAAAAAGCAAAAGTGAAATTTATTCACACCAAGTGTCAAGGTGCAAAAATTCCAAGATTCTTCATGAGACTCTCAGCAAATACATATAGGATAACACTTTCTGACTCCTGGTACTATGCTTCACACAAAGTATTTCTATAGCATTTTGTTTAAACTTTTCTGTTTTAAAACATTACTGTTGTAAGACAGGACAATTGTTGTACTATAATTACCTCATCCTGAGCAGCAGCAGCACATAGCATGCATGCTCACAGATCACACTATAGGCATTGCAGGGATCATATCTATTACTTTTTTTTTTTTTTTTTTTTTAAGTTCCCTGCAGTTTCTTACCTCATCATTTTGAACACTAAAAAGCACAGCACTGTTTTTAAATCAACCCAGTCTTCTGTTTTGAACTAAAATGAATATCTAGAAGTTGTTATAACTAGGAAATCAGAATCCTTCTGAAAAAGTACAGCTCAGCATACTTTTTTCTGAATGCAGGAGTCAATATAAAGCCTCCATTTACCACATTAGAAGAAAATCATACATTGTATCTTTAATCACATCCTGATGCAGTACAGTATGAATAAGAAGGATGTGTAAATAATGACTCTTTCTCACATAGCTGAAAGAATCCTGGAGAAGAATTTGGAAAGTATACAGGCTGAACAGAAAGCAATTTTTTTTCCTAATCTTCAATTCTGTCTCTAATCTGCTTCTTCCCCACCAAACAAAAATAGAGAATCCACCTTCATTCTTTCTGTACTCAGCGTTTAACTTACTCTTCTGCTTTTCTTGAGAAGAGGGAATGCACATCTTTTCCTCTCTGTTCTGATTTGAGCAGAGTACAAATCAAGACACAACACTTGGGCAAAATAAAATCTACTCTGGGGAGAGAGAATAGGCCTTCCTCAGCCCTGGCCTCTTATGCAATAGAAGGCTTCATTTGCCTTTTAGAGAGGAAGTCTAGTGTCCATGAACTTCAGATCTCCTTCGGAAGATTATAAGTGAATTTGGACCATGTGGATGCTGCATGACAGGACTGAAGAAACTGAAAAAATATGTTCTCTAAGCTGCTGCATAGAGTCAGAAAGTATGATAATTAGACAATGGAGAAGCATAACTTATGTAGAGGTGCTACTTGTCAGAAATCAGTGCTCTGAGGACTAGATCAGCAAACAGGATAGAATCAAAGAAATTTTGTTTTCTTCATTGGGAAAACATTTTTATCTGTAATTTGAAACCACGTTTGAGAACATTTTCAGGAGCATCCACTCCCTCTCATTTCATGTAAAATGCCTATGGTATTATTAGACTTTAGGGCAAGGAACATTCTACTCAGATTTTTTTTCCTTTGGGGATCTGGCACAAATTTAAATGCAATTGTTAAAACATAAGTATCAGTAATAATATAAGTCCCATTTTGCCTACAATAGCCTTTCTGAAAAAAACTCAAAAAACCAAAACAAATTCTGTGACAAGGAGTGTCACCTGTGATGAATTGATTTGAGTCTCTAGCTTCTTATCATTACAGAAAGTAATTTTACACTGTACTTTGAATAGAAATAATTTCTATTGCTTTTTTCCATACAGATAAGAAATTTTAATACTGAATTATCTCTTATAACTCTAATTTTTCTGCAGCCAAGACCAACGAAGAATTCTGTTGACCTCCAAATAAGCATTAAAAATATTTTTTGAAAACAAATTAAGCTCCTTTCCTAAACATTTAGATTTACTGCTTACTCTACAGAATGTTAATAAAAAATTGAAGCATTAGAAACTTGTAACACAGACAACTAAAACAGTCTATCACAGATTTCTAACGTATTTAACTCATGCATCAACATTCAGAAAGAAAATTCAAGTAGATTTTAAAAAATTGTACTTACTGTAGCTAACTCATCAAATTTGCCAAACAGCTCATTTAGCAGCTTCACCAGCTCTTGGGCAGTGCACTGTGATGCCAAACTAGTAAATCCCACAATGTCTGCAAACAAAATGCTATAAAGAAGGAAAAAACCATAAAGATATCAGTACAAAAGAAATCTTCACATCCTCTCTCATTTCTCTCTGTATGATCAATGAATATTAAGACAATTACAAAATAAACAAGAAAGTTTGGCAAAGCAGATTATAATAGCAAAAAGAGAACAAAGAGAAAGCTTACCCATATCCTAGGCTTGCTTACAAAACACCAGCAGAGCAGATCTCCAGAAGGGATCCTTCCCTACTGGTAGTCAGCTCTTAAATGGGTTTAGGAGAGGTGGAGACAGGCTCCACACCTTCCAGCAGCACAGGTGAATTGCCTTCACCTGTGCTCCTCTGGCTGACTCATTGCTCACCTCAGGTGATCAATCAGAGGTTCAGGCTATGAGTCAGCTGTTCCCATACACCCTCTTATAGCAAGAATGGGACCCAAAACGCAAACTCAAACAAGCCATGTATACTATCAAAAGTGCTGCTCGGAATAAAGCCATTATAGATCTGAAACAGTAAGCTAAATAGAGGTTGGTGCTGATACCTATTGTAGACAACCATGATAATCTCTTCAATGCCTATATACTTATCTAATGAGTACATAGGACAAAGCACCATGTTCAAGATTTTCCCCTCTGAGTACTTCAGGAACAAAATTGCTTCTGCTCTTTACAGATGCGTTCTATTCAGCTTGATTTATCTCTCTGTACAGTTCCACAGTAAAACTGATAAACTTTGCTTGAGGCTTACTATATACAGAAAGGCATGACCAAATACTGGAGGACTCGTATACTGTAGCTCTGTGACGTGGTTTTGCTGCTCACCTATTAGGAGCCAGCATCTGCAGTGTCAGTCATGACTTCTCTGTACTGTGCTACATGGTTCAGGTAAGTGTCAAGATCCCACCAATTCTCTGCAAGTTTATAATGTCCAGAAGTTTAATCTACCTTAATAATTCCTACCTATCTGTGAGGACAAAATAACTCCAAGGAAAATAAATACTACAGTGATAGAGAACATAACAGCTATTGTGTAGATTCTGAACCTCAAGTGAACCTGGAGCTATGATCTTTAGAATTACCTAGACCCTAAGTAATTCCATAGTCTCAAACCCCACTGCAGAAAACTAGTATTTTAGTTTTAGTTTAGTCAACACCTAAACAATAAATGTCAAGGAAGTCTTTCTTTATGCAAATGACAACAAGCAATCCCATCCCACATAGTCTAAGTATGTTTGACGTAGTATAAGACTTCTCTCCCAAACTGAAAATTTAATTTAAACATTACATACTACCCCTTAATATGCTCTCTCTGTTTAGATAAAATGACAGGTGATAAAAAGGCAGAACTAAGATGTTGCTGCTTTCTAGTAACAAAGTCTGAAGTTTCCCTTGAAGCCACAAAAACAAACAAACAAACAAACAAGCAATATAGTTCCCAGCTCAGCCTGTGCTTCCCTCAGTTCATTGAACCTAGCTGATAAAATCCCTTCTCTACCAGAGCAGATAAGGTAACAGATCTCAGCACAAAACTGACTAATTCTGAGTTAAAGGGCTTTAATCTACAAACAATGCCTGTATGTTGCCCTGTTAACCCTCAGGTCACTTTCTCCACTCCCTTCTGAGTATATTTTTTGAAACTATTATTCAAGACTTTCTTGGTACAGGGGAAAAATAGCTATTTCATTCTATGCTGTTTAAAAACGACAGAAAGACTTCTTATAATAAAATATCCAGCATTTATCCAACTTTACTTTGCAGTCATGAAAGTGAACCAGATTCATTACTTAATCACAAATCATCCTCCTAAATTACTTGAGGATTTAAAAGGTATTCGAATGTTCATTGAGATCTTTCACTCTTTTTTGATTTATGTTCAGTTCTCTGCTGTGTTATATCTTAATCCTTGGACAATCTATATTTTAACTTATTTTATATTTCTGCTTCAATTTACATGGCAGTCTACTTTTTTTTTTCCTAACCACATTAAATCAGCGGAAGTATCTCCCATGAAACCAACAATGTCCACTTACAAAAGTGAACACTAGGATTCTTTTTGGACTTTTAAAGTAAAAAGAATCTGTTATCTGCTTTTAAGGTGGTTATAAATGAAAAACCCAGTCATAACATGTACACATAGAATCATATTCTTTTTCATATGAAAGGAATGCTAAAGATCACCTAGTTTCAACTCTCCTACAATTGGCAGGCGCACCTCCAAATAGATCTAGTTGTCCAGGGTCCCATCCAGCATGGCCTTGAATGCCTTCAAGGGATGGGCATGCACAGTTTCTCTGGACAACCTGTTTCAATGCTTCGTCATTCTCTGAGTAAAGAATTTCCTCCTAACATCTGATCTGAATCTTTCCTCTTTTAGTATAAAGTTATTATTCCTTGTCCTGATAAATGGTCTTTCTCCAGCTTTCTTATAGGGCCCTAGAGGTACTGAAAAACTGCAGATCTCCTTGAAGCCTGTACTTTTCCAACTCTCACATACTTCCTTAGTAGGAGAGGTACTCCAGTCCTCTGATCATCCTCAAGGCCTCCTCTGGACCTGCTCCAACAGCTTCAAGTCCTTCATGTGCTGAGATCCCCAGAGTTGAATGCAGTACTACATGCGGGATCTCAAGAGAGCCAAGAATCACCTCCCTCCATCTGTGCATCATGTTTATTTTGATACATCCCAGAAAATGATTCAGAAAGTGGAAACTGGGGGAGCAATGGCCCTCCTTCTACAAGTGAAGATCAGGTTGGCAACTGCTGAGGAAACTGAACATCCATAAGTCTCTGCATCCCAATGAGATGTATCCCAGAGTCCTGAAAGAATTTTCTGCCACTCACCAATCCACATTTAATGATATTTGAAAAGTGATGGTGGCCAGGTGAAGCAATATAGTAATCATTTTTAAGAAGGGTAGAAAGTATGACCCAGAGAACTACAAACTTGTTAACCTCATCTCAGTTCTGGGTACTCTACAATGCTAGGCAGTGATATCCCTTGATTTAATTTCTAAGCTGACATTTACCAAGGTTCTGAGAAACCACGTGCTTTGGAGGGGCCATCTCTGAAAAAATCAAAGAACAATACTCAGATGATTTGAAAAGATAAATATTTAGCTTTCCTTGTTACAGAAAGGTTATCGCAGAATCACAGAATGTTTTGGGTTGGAAGGGACATTTAAGATCACCTAGATCCAACCCCCCTGCTTTAGGCAGGGATACCTCCCTCTTGACTAGGTTGCTCAAAGCTCCATCCAGCATGGCCTTGAATGGTTCTAGGAATTGGGCATCCACATCATCTCTGGGCAACCTGTTCCAGTGTCTGACCACCCTCACAGTAAAGAATTTCTTCCTAATATCTAATCTAAACCTATCCTCTTCCAGTTTAAAAAAATTTCCCTCACCCTCTCACTAAATGCCTTTATGAAAAGTCCCTCCACAGCTTTCCTGTAGGTCCCTTTCAGGTATTGAAAGACTGCCATAAGGTTCTCCTGGAGTTCTCTCTTCTCTAGACTGAAAAGCCCTGTCTCTCTCAGCCTGTCCTCGTAAGTGAGATGCTCCAGCTCTCTGATCATCTTCATGGCCCTCTTCTGGACCTGCTCCAATAACTCCAAGTCTTTCTTATGTTGGGGGCTCCAGAACTGGATGCAGTACTCCAAGTGGGGTCTCACTAGAGCAAAGCAGAGGGGCAGAATCACCTCCCTCAACCTGGTCACAATTCTCCTGATGCAACCCAGGATGCAGTTGGACTGCTCTGCAAGTGCATGTTGCTGGCTCCTGTTGTATATTTCATCAATTGACATCTCCAAGTCCTTTGCCTATGGCTGCTCTCTAGCCATCCTCTGCACAATCTGTGCCTGTGCTTAAAATTGCCCCAACCCAGATGCAGGACTTTGCACTTGGTCATGTTGAAATTCATGAGGTTGTCATGGGTCCACCTCTCAAGCCTCTCCATGTCCCTCTGGATGGCATCCTTTCCCTCTAGTATCTCAACTGCACCACTCAGTTTGGGAGCCCAAATCAAATGCCTGATGCATGGAGCATAAGCAGGAAGAGCTGCAGGCACGTGTGTGCCCAAAGTGCTACGATGTCACTGGCATCACTGAGATGTGGTGGGATGGCTCTCATGACTGGAATGTAGAAATAGATGAGTATAAATGCTTTAGGAAAAACTGGCAGGGGAAGAAGGGTGGGGGTGTTACCCTCTACATCAACGTCCTGCTGGAGTCCTTGGAACTCCATTTGGAGATAGAAGAGGAGCTGACAGAGAGCTTATGGTTTAGGATTAATGGGAAGGCAGGGGAAGAAGTCATTGTAGTTGGAATCCACTACAGGCCACAGGATTAGGAAGATAGAGTGGGTGAGGCCCTCAAATAGAAGAAGCTTCACATTCACAAAATGTGGTCCTTATGGGGGACTTCAATCACCCTGACATCTTTTGGAGGTACAACGTAGTAGGGCATCAGAAATCATAGAGGTTCCTGGAATGTGTTGATGTAATAATGGATATGTTTGAATAGAGTTTTAACTAGAGAAATCCCATTTCTATAACATCCTAAATACCATACTTTGTGCCAATAGGGCAGTTTCAGAAGTGAATGGAAAATAACAAAAGATAACACTATCATAGAGAAACTGCTGCCTTGTCCTAGTCTCTCCTTGCACCAGCCAAGGATTTTGCCCATCCATGTAGTGAATATGAAAGCTGAAATTTGTCCAGGCTTTTTGGGGGTTAATTTTAGAGCAGATCAGTTCCTCAGTTTAGTTCACCACTGGAAGTTCACCGCTTCCTGAGCGATCAAATATTTGGCAAGAAAGGATCTGACCAGAGGAGAAAGGGGAATTCAGAGGTGAAACATGCAAACAGACATAGCATTGCCTTGCTTGCTTTTGTTCTTTTTTAAAATACTGCACATAGAATGTGGTGGAATGATTGAACACAATTGGCTTTCTTTAGGAATCTGCAGTGTTAAGAGTAGAAACAAGCATAGAGCAAAAACAAAAGCGGCACTTAAAATGCCCAAACTGAAATGAAATGGACAGCTGAGGTGCAGAATAAGAAACTTCTACCACTAAGTTGCTTACTTAAATTGAGTGGAATTCATCTAACTACGACTACCATGCAATGCTGTAATTGTTACTGTTGCCATGCTTACGAGCTGCCTTTGCTTTTTGCTGTAGTTAAATTATTTTGCAAACTACATTCCATGTATGTAATCATAGAATATCCTGAGTCAGAAGGAACCCACAGGGATCATCAGCTTTAAGTCTTGACTCCACACAGGACCACTCAAAACTCAAACTCTATGTCTGAGAGCATGTCCAAATGTTTCATGAAGCCCAGCAGTCTTGATGCCACTACCCTGGGGGCTCTATTTCAGTTCCTGACCACTCTATCGGTGAAGAACTTTTCCTAACACCCAACCTGAGCCTCTTCTGGTGCATCTCCATGCCGTCCCCAGGGTCCTGTCATGGTCACCAGAATGAACTGTTTGCTCATTTGTTTCCCTTAATGAGGAAGCTGTAGGCCACAATGAGGCCTCCCGTCAGCCTCCTCTTCTCTAGCCTGAACAAATCAATGGACTTGAACCCCTTCATCATCTTCATAGCCCTCTTTTGGACACTCTCTAACAGCGTTCCCCCAAATTGTGACAAAGACCATCAAGTTTTCAAGATCACTGAGTAATATTCTGGTATGTCAGGTATTTTGTACCAAACAGAGAAGAAGCAGCAGAACTGTGGAGTGAAGAACATGTTGATAAAGGATTGATTTTCACCAGATTATGACAGTTCTTTTTAACCTCTACTTTGCGAAGTTTCCATAGTTTCTGCAGTTTCTGTTTTAATCACTATCTTTTATATGGTGGAATGAGAGATAATGAAGTTTATATGGGGAAGATCTTGTTCTTCCTGCTTAGGTACAAATGCATTTAGAGACCTGGTATGCTTTTCTTGTACTATTATCTTACTTCCAGGTGTAAGGCAAATTTGAAGCTACTGATTTTTCTCCTTTCACATGCAGCTGTTGCTGAATAGAAAACTTATTTACATTTTGAAAGTTAATGAACTGTGAGAGAGGGGAAAGAGCAGTTCTTTCTGTATATTACACTTCTTTTGAAAATAAGTTTAAAAAAAATGACAAAATCATAACACAACACTGCATTAGGAGAAATCAACTGAAAGAAAAAATGTAAGTAAAAGTGATCAATAATTCAGTTAAACAGAATTTTAATTTTAAAGCAATTCACTTAAAAATGAAAATTTAAGTTAAAAATAATGAGTTACAGGGTAAGAAAATAAGTCTCTCAATTGGTCATACAACATTTCAGATTCTGGGCCTTTAGTACTTCTTTCTGCAAAGGTCAAGCATTATGTGCTAACATCGTAAAAAAAAGGATCTGCATCTATTAGAACTTAATTATAAAAGTTAAAGCACGGTAATTGAAGGAGTAGAAAGCGTTCAAGCTTTTATCCTCTTTTTTGACAATTTTCATACCATCAGACAGTTGATGAGGAAACTCTAATACTCAAGATCCAGTGTTAGATAAAGGGCATTTTTTAATAGCACTGCTGAATCACAGAAAGGCCAGGGTTGGACAGGATCTCAAGGGTCATGAATCTCCAACCCCCCTGCCACATGCAGAGTGTATAATCAATGGATATCAAGATGTTACAATCACAATATAATCAAGAGGCAAAGTGGACAACGATAACAAAAGAGAATACAAAGGAAGGCTTACCCTTCGGCTGGGCTCACCACAAAACACCAGAAGAGGCAATCTCCAGAAGAAATCCTTCCCCACTGGTAGCCAGCTCTTAAATAGGTCTAGGAGGGGTGCAGCCTGGCTCCACCCCTTCCAGCAGCACAGGTGAATTGCCTTCACCTGTGCTCCTCTGGCTGGTTCATGGCTTGCCTCAGGTGATTAATCAGAGGTTCAGGCCATGACTCAGTAGTTCCCATAACAGGGCCACCAACCTCCACATTTAATACCAGACCAGGCTGCCCAGGGCCCCATCCAACCTGGCCTTGAACACCTCCAAGGACGGGGCATCCACAGTCTCTCTGGGCAGCTGTTCCAGCACCTCACCATTCTCTCTGAATTCATGGGGGTAAAACTCCTAACATTCATAGCTTACACAAATGGTCTTCAGTTAATATACATGACTTGTGTTATGTATGCAGATGTTTTCCAAGAGGTATGTTACATATTCAGAGGTTTCCTACAAGTATGTTATATATTCAATGACTGATTCTAAGCAGGATCTCCTATTTTCTTGTTACAAAGACTCTGCAGAACTTCCTTATCTCCTTCATTCAGAGACAAAGCTTTATTACCAAAACAAATTGCAGAGCAGGAGTATCCATCAATGAGCACTAGCAAGGTTAATACTATTGTTACAACTTCTATTGCTGTCAGTAAAATAATATAACAGAGTTTCTCCAAATCGTGAATTTATAAATGTCTGCCCCAGCAGGCATTTTCAATTTGCTACGTATGAGCAATCTGGAGGAGAAAAGAATCCCTCCAATTACTGTTCCTAACGCCCTCTGCACATTCTTTTGATGCTACTGTCAGCTGTGCATGGAGCTGTGCTCTTCCATAGGATGTATTCATTGACAGGCCTTTTTAAGCTTTAAAGTGCCACTATACAGAAATATTCAATTTATATTGAAGGAGGTTAATTATTTCTGCTGCGGAAAGAAAAATAAAACCCTGTATGAATGAATAATTTTTCACATGCAGGATTTACTGCTTGAGTTTTTTGGTTTTTTTTAACATTTAGATGGCTTTAGATGGCTGACATGAGTATGTTGGTTGTGAGTCCTTTTCTTTTCCATTAAAAAAAAAAAAAAACAAAAAAAAAAGATAAAAAAATAATGCAGTTTACTAATTTTGTGTTTACTAATGCAGTTTACTGATTTCTGTCTTTCTGGAAGGTGATGTTTGTCAGGAAAAAAGGAAAGGATTACAATACAAAAGGAAAATACACCATGTATTTTCTGTTTCCCAGTAAGAAGATTTGACGTTTGAAACTCCAATTTAGAAATATAGAGGAGTTTTTCATTTGTTGTCATTTTCTCACACTGAGCAATATGAAAAGAGCAAATCATGAGAATACAAGAATGGTCCCTTAGCTCTGGCCAGATTAACTGCCACTACTCAAAAGGAAAAAAGTTGTTTCCATTTCCTTTAAAAGGAAGGTTGGTTTGTTTAGCAGTAGGGATTAATACATTAGTTTTAGAATCAATACAGTAATTTAACAAAAGGGATCTGTAAGTTCTAAAATTTTCCATTTCTACTTTAGTGGCTATAGTCTTGTTTTCTTTAATAATTTTGCACTGGGGACATAATAGAATATTTCTGTCTTTTTGTATCAAAACGTGCAAGGACATTTTCCTCAGGTTCCATATATATTGTTTTTAAGAAGTGTCTCACTGTGGCCTAATAAGCAATGGAAATCTTTCAAACTGGGTAAAAGTGGATGAAAACTAGTCAAAGATTTCAGTGATTAAATCAATTGTGAAAAAAGGGGAAGAAGTAGGTGGGCACTTGACCACCCTAAATGCCACTAAGCATGCTCAAACAGACATTGGCACATCTCTGTGAGTCCTAGAAAAAGAATGAATATGTATGCCGATGTACTACGTATGCATGTATTAACTATTCAGATGTAGAACCTGAACTCTGAAGTGTGCACTTGCTTGTCAAGTCACCCAGCATGCATCATGATGAATAAAGAAACATTGCTTTCTAATGCCTCATGGGAGTTTGGGAGTTTTCTTCCCTGATTTCGGATGACAAAGTCCACATCTTGTTACTGGCACTTCATGAAGGAATTCTATAGAACTGCCCTATACACTGGTGTCAGGGTGGCATAAGCAGGAAGTTTCCCCTGCATCATTCAAATATGTGGAGCTACACAGCTCCCACGGTGAAACAGGTCCACTGGGACCAGCTAGCAATATCTTCCTGATCATCTAGTGCACCCTTCCCCACCTTTTCTGTTACTGAATTCAGTAGTTGCATTAGTAGCAAAAGAAATGATACAGTTTTGTGTAACAATCTCCAGTTTTCACGTATCTTCTCTGAAGATCTTTTCTTTCATATTAAAATCTCATGTTTTCTCCATTTACTTCAAAATACCTTCCTAAAGTCAGAGAGTGAATTCACCTCTCCAGACAGGGTATTCAAGTTCAAAATGTTGTATGAACTTCACATGGAAGAGGTGAGTAATCTGCAAGAGTATTATAAATTATATGAAATACCATTTCATGCAGAAAAAGGGCATTCTTGAGGTTAAGTTTCAAAAAGTCTTCAGCACAACAGTGAACTCAGAATCATTATAATCAACTGCAGATTTCAACTGCAAAGTAAAGCAGTTTAAGAAGACTTGTAATTCCATAACAAACATTAAGACCTGCTGTGCTTGTAAATTACAAAAGTATATTGTGATGTAACCCAGAATACATCTAACCACCACATAGCTTTTTCCTCAGCAAGATTGGAGAAAAAAAAAAAAGAAAAAAAAAAAAGAAAATGTAGGCTGAGATAAAAGCTATTTACTACGAGAAGAAAGGAATAGAGAAAAAATAATAATAATTATATATGTATTCAAAACAAACAATGCACAGTGCAATTACCACCCACTGACCAATGCCAAGCTGATCCCTGAGCAGTGAGTGCCCCTGTGACCAATTCCCCACAGTTTTATATTTTTTTCACAACATGTATGGAATATCCCTTTTGGTCAGTTTAGGTCAGCTGTACACATTATGTCCCCTCCCAACTCCTTGTTCTCCCATAGTCCTCCTCACTGGCAGGATAGTATGAGAAGCTGAAAATCTGAAATATACTTGGCTCTGTACAACACTGTTCAGCAACAACTAAAACATTGGTGTGTTATCAACATTCTTTTTTCCTAAAGCTCTGTCTCAGCTGAAACCATGACAGTGAACTTGTTAGGATGACGTGATTGCACTGAGCCTGAATATAAATGCAACCAACAGCATATGTATGCATTTCATAGCACCGGGATGGAATAACCAGAAACAACTTTTTACAGGCATATGAGCAATGTGATGACCAGAGGGACAAAAACAGTAAGAGGTGGCACCCAAGCAACAAGAATCTGGCAGAGCAGAAAAAATTAGCATAAGTGACTGAAATAGGTGGGCCACCACCTAGAGAAAGAAGATTAGCAAGAAGAAGAAAAAAGGGAAATCAATGTTAGCAGGGGGATAACAGCTTAAAAGTGTGAAAAATAAACAAGAAAAATAGAGAAGAAAGTAGATAGTTCACTTTCCAGTCTTGAATTCTCTCCTTGAGGGACTCACAACCCTGACAACCTTGACTGTGGCAAGTGAGAATAACCAAAGCTCATGAACAACGTTAACTTTGCAGAATGAGCTCTGGGATATTTATACATTGACAACTAACTTTGTTGCTTTTTAAAGACCAGGAGTTTTTTTATACATAATGATGATGATCAACTTTATGTAGGATTTAACCATTGGTAAGAAGTGTGTTGTTAATTAATAAATTCAGTAATACAACCCAAGGAAACAGCAGAAAGCTGCATTAAGGGAGGGTCAAGATGGATGTTAGGAAAAGTTTATTCATCAGAGGATTGCTGGGCTCTGAAACATTCCTAAGGGCAGTGGTCATGGTACCAACCTGATGGAGTAAAGAAACATTTGGACAGTGTGCTCATATTTAAGGTGTGAATTTTGGGTGATCTCGTGAGGAGCGAGTAGCAGGACTCAATGACAGTAATTTGTGATTTTATGATTAGCTTACAGTGTAAAACTGATCTGATTTATTAGTCTTCTAAGCGCTCCCATTACAGCAACCTCTGCTTCTCTGACTTTCAAAATTCTAGTTGCAGCAACTTAGTAACTAATAAGAGATATTTTCAAATACTAGAGTCAGCTCAATAGGAGATAGGCTGAAACCCAATAGTAGGAAAATAAACCTCAGGATAAGGGAGAGGGGAACTTACATATTTTGCTCCTTAGCCACATGAGCACATGGTGAAAATCATAGGAGAAGACAGTTCTGTGACATCTCTTATTGGAGATGTATACTCAGTGCAAGGATGGTATAACTCTCTTTGAAACTGTTTTTTATGTGGAAAAAATGTAACTAGAGACAGTATCATAAAGCAACATAATTCAGATAAATCCTTTAAGGAATGTGTTTTGAGGGGCAAAGAGGACAGAAAATGAGAATTCACTTTAACCACAATCAATATGAATGAGGTTATTTTTACAGTCATTACCTAGATCTTGTTAGTGAACAAGTGCTAGAAATAGAATTGGGCCTTGATAAATAACCTGTTCTGAAGATGAATGCTTGTATGATGGGGATGGACACACATGTTCTTAAGTTTGCATAATATTTTCTGTATTTCTATGCTATTGGAAAAGCTATTACACAGAAAGTAATCCATCTTACTATCAGAAAACTACATAAAAACATGTAATTTTTACCATACAAAATATATTCTCTTATTCACACAAAATGTGAGGCAGTACAAAAAGAATGATCATTTCTTTGAAAAGAATTTTCTTATTTCCCAGCATTAATATTCAAAACTTTATATCAGAATATTTATATTCTGATGTTATATTCTGAGTTTCTTAAGTCTTCCTGGTGGATCCATTCCCCCTTTGACAATGTACAACAAATCACAGTACTGATTGTCTATTATATTCTAAAACCTGTCCACAAGTGCATGTCACTGTATTTGTTCTGAACATTCTCTCTTTTAAATTATTTCATGGGTGATATCTATCCTACCTAACATTGTCATGCCTTTGAATGTAAATCTTGTGGAAAATCCTTTCAGGAGGCTTCAAAAAATCTTCCTTCATTTCCATTGCAACATTCCTAGGCAAAAGACTCATCAAGAGGCGTTCCTGGAAAAACAAAAAAAGTAAACACCATCATTTTTGTGCTATAGAAAGTTGCTCATTATTCAGCAGTATTAAACTAGCAAACTAGACAATCTTTTCCTAATGTAGTCTTCCTGAGAACATTCTCTGCATAAATAGATAAAAAGTACAAATCATTTTTTTTTCAAACTTCTGCAGCCTCTTCTTTCTTTTTCAGCTTTCTGAATTAAAAAACAAAACAAAACAAAACAACAACAAACAAAAAACCAAAAAAACTACACAGAAATGGAAGAGGTGACTACAAATCAAATAATTTTCATTAACATCACAGTGCTAATAATAAAAACTTTATCTCTTGTAGCATTTATCTATCTGAGAAAAAAAAAAAAATCCAGGAAAATTTGCTTGTCCTTTTGTGTGTTCTATTTCTGAATCTAATGAAAATGTTGCATTAGAAGTGCTATGGCAGCTGGTTATTAAGCAGGAGGGGAGGATGATAGATTTATTCACACTGCGAATCAGAGGAACAATAATAAGGGCACTGTTTTAATCACAGCAGTGACTATTCCAGACAGCTCAGTAATGGAATACATTGGTATTAATCACTGATTAAATAGATCTCTGCTTACTATAAACTCAGATATTTTAGCATGTGCTACTGATCTACATAGGAAGGACCCCTGATGTTTTGGATCTCATTAGTGTTGACTATAAAGACCTATGCAGCTATTACGTGTATTCTGACCTGTTCACAGAGAGCTAGAGAACTTGCAGCAGGTATTCTTAGGTGTTGTAATGAGTACTTGGATACTTACTGAAGTTCGGTTTTAACACAGAAAATACCTGCAACTTAAAATCCAATAGATCTGTTTTTGTTGCTGCAAGTAGTTAGAGTAGTTACAAGCCTATCAGTCAGAACTGCTAGCTTCTACCATGGCAACAGTTTGAAGGAATTCATATGACCACATCTTATCTGATGGCTGGGAGGCACAGTAATGGAAATGTGAGATACCATATCACATAAGTGCAAATCCTGGTCAAATTGCATGATCTTGTTATTTGAATGACATTAAGTAAGAAAGAAGCAATAAATAACACAAAAGAGGGTATCTGCACAGACAACTGTGTTGTGTTGCTCACACACACTCACCATTTAGAAATTCCTAATAATACTTCAGAGGTTTCTTTTTTATTGTTTCCTCTGAAAAATGACAGACTGAATATTTATATGTCATAAAGGAATAAGCTAAACTTTAGCAAACTGCCACAGTTCGTAATTTCGGACTCCTTCACTTCAGTCTCTACTGGTAAGACTACCTGTCAGAAATGGAATTCATGGAATTCCATGGAATTTACTTGGGAGAGAGTTTGGGGAAAGGAAGACTTCCACTTAGTTGAGGAGAATCTTGTTAGAGATTGTCTAGGCAAAATCAATTGCACACAAATCCATGGGCCATGAAGAGTGCTGAGAGAGCTCATTGAAATTACTGCCAAGTTGCTCTTTATCATCTTTGAAAATTCCTGGAGAATGGTGGAGATGCCTGAAGACTGGAGGGCATCCAATGTCACTCAAAAACATCAACAAGAAGTATCCAGTCAGCCTCACTTCCATCTTTGTGAAGGTGATGGAGCAACTTATACACCGGATGTCACCACCAAGCAATTGAATGAGAATATTATCAGCAATAGTCAAAATGCATTTACCAAGGGAAAACCATTCTTGACCAATCAAGTAGCCTTCTATGATATAATCACTGGCTGGGTAGATGAGGGGAGAGCAGTAGATGTTGCGTACCTTGATTACAGCAAGGCTTTGACGCTGTTTTCCACAAAATGCATACAAAGAAGCTTAGTATGCATGGAATAGATGAGTGGAGAATTACGTAGATAGAAAACTGGCTGACTAACAGAGTTCAGACTGTTGTGACCAATGACTCTGGGTCCAGTTGGAGGCCTGTAACTAACAGTGATGCCCAGAGGTTGGTAATGGGCCTGGTCTTGTTCAGCATCTTCATTGATGACCTTGAAAACATCAAGAGGATTTACTTTGGAGTGGAGGCTCCCACTGAGGGATCCTTCACAGAGGCAAGACTGCAAGAAAATCTTGGAAAACTGTGCAAAAGAGTTTCAGGAAGAGCAAGGGAGTCCCCAGTCCCCATGAGTGGGAAGAGCAGAGCCTAGAACAGTGGCAGCTCTGATGTGGTGTGGACAGAGCTGGGAGTGACGGCAGCCAAACCTGTGCCTACAAAGGCTCTTCTTAGGGAGTGCAGCTCTCAGGAACATGGCAAACAGGATGGGCAAAAGGGGCATGACATGTCAAAAGGGTATGATATGGCAGTTTGCACATCAGTTCATGCAGGCAGATTGAGCATCCTACTGAGATTAATGTGGTGATCACCTGTTGCAAAAGCCAGGCTGAGGCAGCAACTCAGATCACAGGACCACAACCCTTCTGGGCTGATGTGTGTACCCAGATGGACTTTCCAGGGAACGAAAGAGTTGTCCAGATCTCTGGTTGTGGGAAGCTTCAGGATGTGAAGTCACCCAAGAGACTGAGGTAAGTATCATGGGTGCAAGTGAATCCAGCTTGATAATATTTTTGAGCAGCTGACCAAGATGCAAGAGCAAGTCACCAGGCTGAGATGTATCTAGCAGTCATAGAGAGACACTGACACCTGATATAATGCAGTGGCGTGGGCAGACTGGCAACCCCATCTTATGTCCAAGCAAGGAGAAGAAGGTAAGCAGGTTTCCAATCTAACAGGGCAAACGAAAAAAAAAAAAAAAAAAATGCAGGATGAGAAAGATTGGACCCTTGTCTCTACTTTGGGTGAAAGGAGAAGCCTTCCAGTTCCCACTATCCAACAGGTATAAAATTCTGGGGATGGAAAAAGACGCAGATAGTGGTTTAGAACTGGGAAGGACAGTGTCACATTTTGGGCTTTGGTTTCTATGCTCTAGGACAAACCTTCAATAAGCTGGGAAGGCTGACCTGGGATGAGACACAACTGACCAGAAGGGGCAAGAATATACCAGGCAGCAAGATGGCTGGGCTCATCACCAGAGTTTTAAAAGTAGATGTGATAGGGGAAAAGAATGTACTGCTGAATGACAGATGAAAGTTGGGGAACACTGTCACTTTAGGAGGAAGTGGGAAAAATCCTCATATTTGTCCCAGTGGTTTCTGGTAGGGCTCCTCCAAGAAGGCAATGCAGCCAAAAGCCCAGCTGAAATGCCTGTATACCAATGAAGTAGCGTGGGATATACGCAGGAGGAATTGGAAACCATGGTGAAACTGGAAAACTACGATGTTATTACTATCACAGAAACATGGTAGAATAATACATGTAAGTGGAATACTATGATTGAGGGTTATAAGCTTTTTAGAAAAAGTAGGCAATGTAGGATGGATGAGGAGGTTGCCTTCTGTGTTAAAAAGTGTGAAGAGCTGCATTTCAGAAATGGTCATGAACAGGCTGAGAGCTTCTGGATTAAAATTAGGAGTTGGACATCTGGTGACTGGGGTCTACTACAGGTCGCCTGATCAAGGAGGACCTGTTCACAAGGCCTTCTTGCTTCTGCTGCTGGCCTGCTTTACAGGTTCTTATCCTGATGGAAGATTTCAACCACTCAGGTACCTGCTGGGAAAACAACACAGAAAGATGCAAGAAACCCAGGAAACTTTTGGAGTCCATTGGTGATAGCTTTCTGGTTAAGGTATTGGACAGATTTTATAGCACATACAACATAAGGAGGTGATCTGACACAGCAAACATGGCTTCACTGAGGGCAGATCATGAGTGATCAGTCTAGTGGCCTTCTAGTAGGGCATCAGTGGACAAAGAAAGAGCAAGCAATGTCATCTACCTGGACTTGTGCAAGGCCTTGGACATGGTCCCACTCTACATTCTTTCCTCTAAGTTGGAGAAATATGGATTTGAAGGCTGGACTATTTAATGGATAAAGAATTAGTTGGATGGTCATAGCCGGAGGCTTATTGTCAATGACTCTATGTCCAGGTGGAGGCCAGTCATGAGTAATGTCTCCCACAGTCCAGTTTGAGACAGGTGCTCTTCAATATCTTCATCAATGACATAGAGAATGGGGTTAAGTGTACACTCAGTAAGTTTGCAGTTGATGCTGGAGAAGGAAGGGGTGTCATCCAGAGGACCTCAAAAACTGGGCACATGAGAACAGAATTTGAGGTTCAACAAGATCAAGTGCAAGTTGTTCTCTGTTCTGTTCTGTAGCTCCTTGAGCAGCTGGAATTTTGGTCTCCTGAATTTCAAGGTCCTGACTCTACTTTTTGCCAGATTTACATTCCTCAAGATCACAAACTTCACAAAGGCATGACCACTACAGCCCAGGTTGCCTCCAATCTTAACCTCTCTAATGCTCTCCTCCACATTGGTGAACATGAGTTCCAATAAGGCTTCACCTCAGGTCAGTCTGTCTAGTACCTGGATCAGGAAGGCATCCTCAACAGACTCCAGGAATCTCCTGAATCATCTGCCACCTGCTGTGCCATTAATCTCAGCAGATATCCAGGTGGTTGAAATCCCCCATCAGATCAAAAGCCTGGGAGAGTGACACCTTCTGCAGTTGCAGTAAGAAGACCTCATCAACAGACTCCCCCTGATCAGGTGGCCTGTAACAGATCCCAACTACTAGCTGTCCTTTACTAGACTGATCCCCGATTTTCACCTATAAGCTCTCAACCTGGTCATGGCTGTTACTCAGACACAGCTCTTCACAATCCATCCACTTTCTAATATAGAGGGCAACTCCCCTTCCTCTCCTCCCTTGTCTATTCCTTCTGAAGAGTCTATAGCCCTCAATCACAGTATGCCAGTCATGAGAGTCGTCCCACCATGTTTCCGCAATAGCAACCAGACCATAATTTTCCAAGCACACCACAATTTCCAACTCGTCCTCTGAGGAGTTTCCAGAAGATCCTAAGGGACAGTTAGGAGGTTTTTCCTCAAAATGTCCTGTTGTGGCAGCAACCCCAAACCTTTCTCTCTTCGTGCCCTGGATTGTTGGTCTGAGGTTCAACAAGACCAACTTCCACATTCTGCAATTTGGCCATAATAACCTCATGCAGTGCTTGGGCTTGGGGCAGTGCAGCTAGATGACTCTGAAGAGGAAAGGGACCTGAGAGCATCGGTCAATGTTCAGCTGAACATGAGCCAAAAGTATGCCCAGGTGGCCAGGAGGGCCAATGCCATCCTGGCCAGCAGAAGCAGGGAAGTAATCATCTGCCTGTAGTCAGCACTAGTGAGGCCACACCTCGAGTATTGTGTTCAGTTTTGGGCTCCTCACTACAGGAAAGACATTGAGAACCTGGAACGTGTCCAGAAAAGGGCAACAAAAGTGATGAGGGATCTGGAGCACAAATCTTATGAGGAGTGGCTAAGGAAGTAGGGATTGTTTAGTCTGGAGAAGAGGAGACTCAGAGGAGACCTCATTGACTCCTGAAGGGAGGTTGTGATGAGGAGGGAGGTCAGCCTCTTCTCCCAGACAACAAACAGGACCTGAGGAAATGGCCACGAGTTGCACCAGTGGAGATTTAGATTAGATATAAGGAAAACCTTTTTCTCTCAAAGAGTTGTAGGCACTGGAATCGCCTGCTCAGAGAGGTGGTGGAGTCACCATCACTAGCAGTGTTCAAGAGGCATCTGGATGAGGTGCTAACAGATGTGATTTAGTAGTTTTGTGGGTAGTAATGGTGATGGGATGACAGTTGGACTAGATGACCTAGTAGGTCCTTACCAACCTTGTGATTCTATGTGCTTCTCTGTCCTGCTGCATTCAACTCTCTTCTCCTACCGATCTAGTATAACGCCCTAGATTACTTTCTCTGTCCTAGCAAGCCTCATTGCATCCCTCTTCCCCTTCCTACTAGTTTAAAGCCCTCTCAATGAGCCCTACTAGCTCTTGGGCTAGGATCCATTTCCCTTTTAGAAACAAGTGACACCCAACTGCAGCCATTAGACGAAGTGCTGAGTAAATCGCCCCATGGTCAAAAAAAACAAAGTTCCTATGGCAACACCAGCCTCTCATCCACTTACTCATTACTTGGGTTTTCCAAGCTTGCTCCATGTCCCTTGCTGCCTGAGAAGGAATAGATGAAAATGTTGGTTGTGGTCCTTCTCCCTCAACAAACAGCCCCAGAGCCCTGAAGTCATTTTTGATAATTTGCAGGCTTCTCTGATATACTTCATCTCTGCCTGCCTGAACTATCAGTAACAGGTAGCAATCAGAGGAGCAAATCAGATCTGAGTGTTTTCTAGTTATGTCCTTGACCTGGGCCCCAGGGAAGCAGCACACCTCCCTCTGAGTTGGGTCTGGTCTGCATGTGGGGCACTACATTCTCATGAGGATGGAATTACCTACAACAATAACCCTTCTGTCTTTCTTAGAGGCATCTGGAGATGCAGAGTTGACCGCCTCACCCTTGGCAATGTCTTAAGAAAACCTTCCCATGCCTCCTCACTCACCTGCCCTTCAGTTTCCAATGCCTTAAAACTATTACTCAGGGCACCGAGGAAAGTAAGGAAGGGGTTTGCCCACAGTGTCAATCTGGGATTGTCTTTGAACAATCTCCCCATCTCTCAGGTCCCCCCTCTCTGCCTGACAGTGATGGGGTATGGGGTCCATCTCTTTTTGGGGAGTATCTCCCTGGTACATTTCGCTCTGGCATGCCAGGGAGTTACTCCACCAATCAATCTTCCGCTCACACACCCTGATGGTCCTTCGCCTCTCCACCTCCTCCTTGAGCTCTGCCACCATTCTGAGCAGATCTTCCACCTGCTCACACTCCACACAAGTGGAGTTCTTGCCACCCTTCCTGGGCAGCAGCAGGCACTCCCTGCAGCCGGAGACCTGAACAGACACATTCTCGGACAAGGCCTCCGTCTGGGTCACCACAGTCTTTGTGGGGCAAACTCATTGCCTGGTGGAGACCAGTAAATCAGTGGTGTTAGAGACTGCCAATAAGTACACTGGTCTCCTGAATGAGGAGTGAAATTTCCTGGTGCTGGAATGGGCTGCCCAGGGAATTGGTGGAGTCACCGACCCTGGAGGTATTCAAGAAATATTTAGACATTGTGTTGAGGGACATGGTTTAGTGAGAACTAGTAGTGACAGGTGGATGCTTGGGCTGGATGATCTTCTAGGTCTTTTCCGAAGTTGGTGATTCTAAAATTAATCAGAAATGTCTGATGACCACCTCGAGGTTTCGCTAAGAATTGCAGCTACTTCCTCTGAACCAGACAAATACATTCGTTTCACAAAAACAAGGTCAAATATTCCACTGGTTTTCCTTTTTTTTTTTTTTTTTTTTTTTTTGCCCTGTTCATTATAATAATAAAAAATATTAAATATTATTGTTGGGATTCAAGAAAGAATATTCAGATCTGTGGAATATTCAGCTGTGAAGCAAGAAAATGGCATCAGAAAGGAAAGCTGAGAACCAAGAAAGGCTTCAGGAGAGAAAAACAGAAGTCAAGTAAGGTGCATGATGGCCACATGGTAGCAACACTGATTGGAGGAAGGGCACAAGACTTGGAACCACTCGTGACTCTGATTGGATAAGCGTCTGCATGCATGGTTAAGGAGTGTTTGTGGAATGTTCTGTTGACATGTAAAGATGGGTGGGAAAGTAACAAGAGAAAGCTTGCGAATGTATATAAAAGATGTTGGAACCTGTAATAAATGATTTGAATTTCTCACATCTGACTCCATGCCTCAGATGCTGCAGATTATAATAACCTGTGTTATTTATATATGTTAATATATATTAATATCTTATGAGTGCTGCTCCAAAAGTAATGCCTCCAGCTTTGTTATGTTGACTGACTACATCAGAGAAAAATGTTGGTAGTTTGGAAGCAGAGACCGAACCTTTCCAGGAATATTCCATTATATTTTATTGCTGTGTGACAGATGAGAGCAAAGGGGCAGTCTGACAAAATGGCATCTGATACAGAAGTGTGTATGAAGCAAAGGTATGTCACTAAGTACTTCTATGAGGAATAAATGGCACCCATTGAAACTCATTGACACTTGCTGAACATTTATGGACGCCAAACAGTGGATGTCAGCACAGTGAGGTGGTGCATTTCAGCAGTGATAACAGTGGGTTATCTCTGCTGGTGCAGGTTTTGAGGACTGGAAATGCAGGCAAAATGCAGCCAAATATTTACAGCTAATGGCAGTGGTTATGTTGGAAAACAGTGTTTTGTTGCTCATAATTTGCTCTATCAAATCATTATTGTACTCTTTGTATTGGTTGTGTTTCCCATGGAAATAAATAGGAGGCATTACTTTTGATGCAACCTATGCATATGTAGCCCAAGACAATTCTTCTTTACTCATTGCAGCTCAGTGAAGCCAAAAGATTGGATGCTCATGGTCTAAGGAGTTGGTAGGAAATGGTAAATTACCAGAGTTTTTATGTTAATTTAATTAAGTATGCTTATATCTTTGCAGCAGGATTACATAATGTAGTCTTAAATCCAAATTGAAAAAAAAAAAAAAACAACTTTTGTCAGCAGTATGAAGCTCTGTTGCACACATATTTGGATCTTGTAGTTGATTTACTGTTTTAACTGAATTGCACTGAAGCTGTAAAACAAGGTGACAGCTTATTAGGTTATAAGGTAATACACACAAGAAAGACATTCCGGCTGATGATTAGATTTTATGGTGCATGAAATAATATAAACTCCAAAGTGTACTGGAATGTCAGAAGTAATATCCTGGTTGCCAATTTTCTGAGGTCTGAAAAGAACTAGTTGTTCACTGCAGCTTCTCTTTAAGCAAGGGTAGTAAATAAGATCTTGAAATGGGTAAGTAAATTCTCAACATGTTATAGAAAAAGTGGAGTTTTAGGTTACGTTTCCTGTGTCACTCTAAAATCAACACAAAATTATACTGACAGACTCTTACAGTGACAAATGCTGACCAAATAGTAATTCTATAGCCTGTAAAGACAATTACAGTACAGGAGGTGAATAAAAAACTCACAGATAACTTTCACAGTGCACCACAAACATCACTGATTCCAAAGAAGTAATTCAAGTAACTGGTGTGAAGGCAGCTTTGGAGAACTGCAGGAGTAATCACTGTACAGCTTTGAAAACCTGCTGTTGCCAGATGTGTTAAGGGAAGCTACAAAAATGGTAATTTCAATCTACGTTGGATTTGGCGGAATTACAACAAGACCCAGAGGGAGCTTATGAAAATTCTACAGATTGTTGTAATTTTTTTTTCATTAAAGATGAAAAAAAAGAAATGATGGATTCCTGAGAAAGAATTCTGGAGTCTTTACAAAGCAGCCTTAAACTCACCTAGCAAGGAAAGAGTCAATCATGTCATTTTGAAAGAGTAACTACTGCTGATCAAGCCACTGCTGACTCAATATCAAGAAAGAAAGCATTGGTGTGGATCTAAAGCATTATCGTTAGAGGAGATACTGGAAAAAATAAGAAACAACCTCATGATGGAAAATATCAAAGCACTGAATATAAATGAAAACAGCATCTAGCTATCTTAAAAAAAAAGATAAGAAAAGTCTCTTACATGAGGCAAAATCTCATCTATCAAGAAAAGTCACACTGCCTTCTAAGTCACCCTGAGGAATACTTAATGTCTCAGAGGTTTGAAAGTTGAATGGATGTTTACAAAATACAGCTGTTAAAAGTTTGAAAAGAGATGTTATCTGGATTTCTATTATCTGGATATCAAGTACTACCATCATTGTCTGATTTTTCATTTGTTACTGCATGACTGACCTGACAGAAAAAATAACCTGAAAACCAGACCAACAGGAAAAGTAAATGTGTGTGCCTGCCTCGTGCACTGATGATTGTTCCATTCAATGTGTTACAACACCGAAGCCAGACTCACTTGTGACATTCATGCATGAGAGGCTGTGGCCTCTGGAAGAGATGGGTGGTGACAGAAAAAATTGAAATTGTGAGACAGGAACATAGCAACAACTATGGCTATAATAAAAGAGTGTTCATGTTGCAGACCTTCTTTTCAGTGACATGTGAAGTTGTGCTGGGAAAGCCTGAACGTGTGGTATATTTCGAAACACAGGGGCTTGTAGAGAGAAAGATGTTTCCACATTTTCATCTTTCTCACTGGCCTACAGTGTAGTTTAAACTCTTAAGAGCTGGTTTGTATTTAGAAAATTAGATCTTGGGACGGTGAACAACTTTAGGAATTTTTGATTTCCTTTACTTGGTATTAACATGGTCTAAGATGAATTCACATGCTGAAAAACATTTCTTTTCTGAGATGGTACTTGTCTGACAACAGTTTGAATGCCCTGCAGAAATATCATTAAGAAAAGTAAATGACAAATTAGGAGACACATCTCCTTCATTCATACCATTTTCCATTATATTCATGTTTTAAACCATCAGATTTAGCCTGGGATTTGCAGTGCCAAAATAGGCTATCTCTGACAATTGTCTTATAGGATTTCTACATCATTAATAAAGACTTAGTTTATTTTGTATACAACACTCAATTTACAAGAACATCCAGTTTTCTTTCTTCTCATAGCAATGAAACATTGCTGAAAATAAGAAGGGGCAAACACACATTTGACTTCAACTCAAAATGTGCATACCAAGCTGATTGGAAGCAGATAAGTAGTATCTGGGCAAAAAATACAGAATTAAAGAATATCCTGTATTAGAGAGATCCACAAGGATCACAGATTCCAATTCCTGGCTTCACACAGGACTACCCAATATTCAATCTCTATTTCTGAGTGCAATTGTCCAAACGCTTTTTGAAGTCTGGCAGAGATGGTGTCATGACCACTGCCCTTGGGAGCCCGTTCCAGTGCCAATCCATTCCTCATACCCAACCTGAGCATCTCCTGATGCAGTTCCATGCCATTTCCTTGAATCTTTCACTGTCACCAGAAAGAAGAAATCACTGCCTGCCTCTCCACTGTCTATGAGGAAACTATAGGCTGCCTTGATACCTTCCCTCAGCCTTCTTGTTTCTAGGCTGAACAAACCAAGGAATCTCAACTACTCCTCATACATCTTGCCCTCTAGACTCTTCATCACCTTTCTAGACCTCGTTTGGACACTCTCTGATGGCTTTATGGCCTTATATTGTGGTGCCCCAAATTCCATACATAGCACTTGAGGTACGACTACACAAACACAGTGCAGAGCAGGACAATCCATTTACTTGACTGGCTAGCAGAGCTTTGCCTCATAAACTCCAGGACACAGATGCTCTTTTAGCTGCCAGGGCACGCTGATGATTCATCTTCAACTTGCAGTCAACCAGAAACCTCAGGAAACACAAGGATGCTCTCCAGTCTCTCATCTCCTAGTCTGTACACATATTGAGTCTTGCCCCATCACAGCTGTAGAATTTTTGCTCCTGTTAAACTTCATGACTAGTGACTGTTCAGCTCTCCAGTTTGTTGAGATCTCTCTGAAGGTGGCCCCTCTATTCTGGAGGAAGTCAGCAGCTCATTCCAGTTTAATGCTGTCCACAAAAAATTACATAGTTTGTTTTCATGTTTAGCATTCAAAACATTAAGGAAAATGTTTAAGGAAATTGGCTCTAAAATGGAGCCCTGCAGAACCCCATGAGTGACTGGCCACCATCCTGATGGAACCGCATTTATTGTACTCCTTCAAGCCCAACCCATCAGCCAAATGTTCAGTCATGGTTTTATGTTCTTACATAGCTGTATGCTGGGCGTTGTTTTTTTTTTTTTTTTCCCCAGAATGATACTATAAGAAACTATATTGAAAGATTTGATTTTATTGAACAGAACTTTCGTCTCACAAGCCTGTGCTGGCTGTGACCAGTGATTGCAATGTTGAGTATATTTCAATAACTCCCAGAATAATCTTCTTCACAGCACTAGTCTTCACCGAGCACTAGCATGAAACTGACAGAATCTTCTGTCTTCCCCTTCTTGAAAACTGAAATGTCTACAAGCTTCCAGATGACTGGGACCTCTCTAGATTCCCAAGACCATTGAGAAACAGTTGGGAGAGGTCTCACGATATCAGTAAGCTCCTTAAGTATCCTAGGATGAATCCCATTGGGATTCATAAACTTATATGCATACAACTGGATCAGCAAATCAGCACAATTTCAGTGCTGTCTGGGAGTTTATTGGTACCACAGTCAGTCCTACAACTCAGTGCTTCAGGTTTTGAAGACAAAGGCAGCAAATATCCCAGTTTTATCTGTATCCCTATTTGTGAGGGACCGTCCTTATCAAGTAATGGACCAATGTTATCTCAGGTCCTATTTTTGCTGTTAAAATATTGAAAAGCCCTTTTTACCTCCCCCCATAGTTCTGACCAGCTTCAACTCTAGTTGAGCAAACGTCTTCTCTCTACTTCTCTAATTGCAAACAGCTCTCTGCAGTCCTCCTATGTTGCCTAACCTTGCTTCCAGTGGCCATGCACTATCTGCCTAGGCTCTAGAAGTAGGCACTTTCTCAGTCAAAACCAACATTCTGCTCTTCCTGGTTGATTTCAGATATTCTGGAATTGCCTGCACAATGTGCTCTGAAGATATGGTAGCATTATTATGTGCACAGTCAATAAAGAAAATTTGCAAAGACAAACAAATAAAATCTTCTTATTAATATCCCAAAAGAGACTATGTTATTAGTTTCTTTAAAATTATTTTATATTTTTTAACATTCTCAACTGAATTGCATGTACAAGCTGCAGTACTGTATTTCTCAGCCTTTACTGGTCCTGAAGAAAAACTTTTGATCTTGCATTTATTCAAGAGCTAGCTTGAGAAAGCCACAGTTGATCAGACCTGGTATTGAGGACAGTCCTTCTCCGGGAAGTATGTTGGACTGAACAATCTCCAAAAGTTCCTTCCAGACATTCTATGATCTATGGCAAAGTGGATGGCAGCACAAGTATCGGCAGTAGAGGGTGCCTATGGCTTCTGAGGAGCAGTTGAGTCCATGCTGCCTCCTTACCAAACTGATCATAATACAACAGAGGAGCTAAAGACTCCACCAGTACTGTGATTTATCTTCCCTGAGAGGGCATGTGGAAAGTGACAAGCAGACAGCAGGAAGAATGTTGTAACAGCAGCTTCTGTCATCTGTAGGTTATATTCTGTTTCAACACTTTTTTCAACTTTCTCCAATTTGGGGAAGTCAAGTCATACTCCTCAGCACAATTCCCTCTCCCATCCTTCTCCCTGACCTGGGCAGCTTCTCCCACCCACAGCCTGTCTCTATATTTAGGAGAGTCCCCAGAAGGGTTCCTAATACATTTCCTGCCTCTTTCTCCAAATGAAGATCATCCTGCCTACTTTGAATGCCATTATAATTCTTATTTTACTTCTTCTTCCAAAGACACATTCTGAAAGTCCTTTTGAAAATTTTGTGTTGATACACAATCATTTTATTCATCTCCCCAGACAACACTATCCACCCTAAAACTACATTTTATTTCTACTGTACAAAATAATTTATTTTGACATCTGCATGGGAAATGACTGCAATAGATTTTCCAGTTCCTTTAGTAACCTGTAAATCCTTTATGAACACACTCTTGCATCACCATCATGTGTTTCAGCAGTGATGACAGAAAGGTGAAGAACAAGCTACCTTCTGGACAGGACAACTATGCGTAAATGTCACATCATGAAATGAAGAGTGTCTAGATCAGCTCATCTCCATGAATTGGCTTATGGAGGTGACAATGTTGTTGAAATAGACTTTTGTAGCTTAGAATTTACTCTGAGAAACTATATTAATGAGCTTTTTGTATCTGTTGTAGTTAGTAATAAAAAGGAGCCAGTACTTTTGGAGCAATCTACATTTTATTGTAATTCTTAAATGGAAAGTGTCACAACATTTAATTTTTTCTCGTCAGTGAAGACATGTACTCAGCCCTGGTGAGGCCACACCTTGAGTATTGTTTTCAGTTTTTGGCCCCTCACTACAAGAAAGACGTCACGACCCTGGAGCATGTCCAGAAAAGGACAACAGTCTGGTGAAGGGTCTGGAGCACAAGCCTAATGAGTAAGAACTGGGGGAACAGGAATGTGCAATCTGGGGAAGAGGAGGCTTTGGGGAGGCCTTATTACTCTCAACAACTGTGTGAAGGGAGGATGTGGTGAGTTGGGGGTCAGACTCTTCTCCCACGTAACTAGTGATAGGACTAGAGGGAATGGACTCAAGTTGTGCTAGGGGAGATTCAGGCTGCATGTTAGGAAATACTTCTTCAAAAGAGTGGTCAGGCACTGGAACAGGCTGCCCAAGCAAGTGGTGGAATCACAATCCCTGGAAGTATTCAAGAAACATTTAGATGTTGTACCAAGGGATGTGATTTATTGGGAAATATTGGTGATAGGTAGATGGTTAGACTGGATGACCTTGGAGGTCTTCTCCGAACTTGGTGACTCTGTGATTCTACGATGCTTTGATTGAAGTGGCTCAGGTAGATCTGTACTGGCAACATAAGGGTAAAATATTTCTAGCTCAGTGGGCGCATGATATGTCAGGCCATTGAGAAAAATATGCAACATGAAGATGGGCTCAGGATCATGGTGTGGATTTGACTCATGGACACTTTTGCACAGGTTACTCACGAATGTCGAAGTTGTGTTATTAAGCAATCCAAATAGATGAAGCCTCTTTGTTAGGGACGATAATGGATGAAATATAAATATGGGAAGGCCTGGCAGGTGGATTTTATTAGACTCTGACAAAGACACAATGGCAAGTGCAATGTACTTACAATGGTGGAATCGACAACAGCATGTTCAGAAACAGGATGGGTAAAACAGTCTGGTTTATTCCTGCTTTGGGTGAAGGTAAAGCCCATTTATGAGATGGGTTTTGTTGAAGGACTTGGGTGGTGGGTGATATGGGCAGATGTGGAAGTCTAGCATATATCTCAAGGGAATTTGATGTTGGATTAGAACAGTCAATAATTTGAGTTGTATATTAGCTGCTAAATAGTACTGCATATCATCATTACTATAAATGCTATACGCCTTATTAATGGCATAACAGTAAGAATTACTCAAGTTAAAGAAGAATTAATTATAACAGAAATAGTACTGGATTCAGTGTGCAACAATCCAAAACCGTGCATCATCACCCCTGTCCTTAAGGACTATTATAACAGATGGAGCCCAAAGTCATGGACTAAATGAACTCCACTGACAATTTAGAGGGATGGCCTATAGAATATGTGAATGATATCTGCATGTGTGTATTATAAGGTAAGATAGGTGATGGTAATTTATGGGTATGTATGGAAAAGTATGGAATCTGAGCATGATGTAAATTTTTTGGAATAAAGGGTGGGTATTGTCTCCTGGTTTAGGCTGAGTCAGAGTTTTTGCTTACATGTTGTCTGCTACGATGCAACAGTTTGGCTTCAGAAGAAAAAAAATTTTGATAACATACCAGTTAACTTAGTTGTTTCTGAGCAGGATGTTTCAGCTTTTCAGCTTCCCTTACTGTTCTGCCTCAGTCTTCACTGGCAGTCAGGATTTTAATATTTCTCACGTCCCTGAGCCCTGCAGCCCTAAACCTCTAGGTGGGAACTGGGGCAGTAAATCCCCCCCCAGCTATAAGGGCAGAGCAGGTCCAAGACCACCTCATCAGACTGAAAGTGTAAAAGTCTATGGGGCCAGATGGCTGCATCCCATGGTTCTGAAGGAGCTGGCTGAGGTGGTTGCCGAGCCGCTCTCCATCATTTTTGAAAAGTCATGGCTGTCAGGTGGAGGCTGTAAACAAGCAGTGTCCCACAGGGCTCTGTCTTGGGACCAGTGCTCTTTAACATCTTAATCAATGACATTGATGAGGGAATTGAGTGCACTCTCAGCAAGTTTGCTGATGGCACCAAGCTGAGTGGTGCAGTTGACATGGGGGAAGGAAGAGATGCCATTCAGAGGGACCTCAACAGGCTTGAAAGGTGGGCCTGGGTGATTCTAATGAGCAATCAAGTGCAACTTTAGTTTTGCACTTGGGCTGGAAGAATCCCAGGCATTTATACAGACTGGAAGGAGCAGCCTTTGAGAACAGCCCTTCAGAGAAGGACCTGGGGGGCCTGATGGATGAAAAATGTAACATAAGCCAGCAGTGTGCTCTTGCAGCTCGGAACACAAATGGTATCCTGGGCTCCATCAGAAGAAGGGTGACCAGCAGGGACAGGGAGGTGATTTCCCTCCCTACTCTGCTCTTGTGAGGCCCCATCTGGAGTACTGTGTCCAAGTCTGGCACCCCCAGTACAAGAAAGACAGAGAGCTGTTGGAGAGGGTCCAGAGGAGAGCCACAAAGATTATCAGAGGGCTGGAGCAGCTCCCCTACGAAGACAGGCCAAGGGAGCTGGGCTTGTTCAGCCTGGATAAAAAAAGGCTGTGGGTGACCTAATTGCGGCTTTTCAGTACCTAAAGGGAGCCTACAAACAGGAGGGGAGTCACCTCTTTGAAAGGGTTGATAACAACAGGACAAGGGGGGATGGTTTTAAGTTGAGGGAGGGGAGATTTAGGTTGGATGTCAGGGTGAAGTTCTTCACAGAGAGAGTGGTGAGGTGCTGGAACAGGTTGCCCAGAGAGGCTGTAGATGCCCCATCCATCCCTGGAGGTGTTCAAGGCCAGGTTGAATAGGTCCCTGGGCAGCGTGATCTAGTACTAAATGTGGAAGTTGGTGGCCTTGTCTGTGGCAGGGGTGTTGGAGATTCAAGATCCTTGAAGTCCCTTCCAACCTTGGCCATTCTGTGATTCTGTGCCGGAGAGGGAGTCTGAAGGGGCACTAGGAGTTAGGAGATGACACACATACACAACAACAACTGAAAATAGTGGGGACAGCTTCTTCTGGGGGACCAGCTGGGAGTCTTTCAGATGGTGATGAGCAGTTGCTTCTGCATTACTTGCTTTGTATGTATACATGGGCTGCTCTGAAAGTAATGTCTTCTATTTTATTATACTGGCCCACAGTATCAGAGTCAGGAGTTGGTAATATGGCAGTAGAAGTTGAATCTTCCTGCCAATTTTCTGTTACATTCTGTTGCATACAACATATGGTAGAAGAGAGGCAGTCTGATGAAATAGTATCTGACACGGAAGTGCGTATGAAGCAAATGTGTGTAACTGAACTCCTACTTACTATAAACTTACTACTACTACTACTTACTAAACTTACTACTAAACTTACTACTAATGATTCCCAAATGAAAAGAGTCACTGTAAGTAGGACACAGAGGAAGAAATCTCACTTCCAGCCGTGGCATCAGTCTTATACAAGCAACACTTTAACTCCAGGAAGCTGTTCATGTTCAAAAGCCAAGAGTTTGTTCTTTCCATTCTCATTAGAAACTTGCACAGATGTATCAGGGAAAGGTTTTAGTGGTTTTGATTACAATTCTCAATATAAAAAGGCAATGATATTTAGATCAGAGCATTTGAAAGAGAAAAGGAAGTCTGATTTAAAAAAAAAAATCTGCTCATTTTAATACGTGACATTTTGTTCAGAAAATAAAAACACAGGAATTAATACAGATACTGAAAAAGGTCAGTGAAGTCTAATCTTCTGGAGAACCTTCGAATATTGGTAAGAAACTGGAAAATTGGTCTACACTAAACCATGGCAATTGCATATTAATTCTGTAGCCTGTAATCAAGTAAATCTTGCATGAGTTTTATAAGTATTGTAAAAGCATCCATGGAAAGTATTTCAGTGGTACTTCTGACAGCTAGTTTGTGTACTTTATCACTGCACCAAGTTTTATGGTACCCCATAAAGTTAGTTTCACATATGTGGGAAAAAAAATATATTCTCTTCACTGACCTCTGCACTCCACTGGAAAATCATTTACAGTATTCCTCTGGTATAAAATAAACAATAATAGTAATAATGTGTAATTTTTTGCTTTCTTGTTTCTATATGCATGGATAAAAGATTAGACACACGATTAATGTTCTACATACAGGAAAAAAACAACCAAACATCTGATATGTGATTTTCATGTGGGATGCCAGAAGTGGGTTTTCAAATGAACAAACGGGATTTACACAACTGTTTGCCATTACATTTCAATTCTGGTGCATTTATACCTTTGAAAATCTGCTGTTTTGGATTACAAAAGCCCAGAATCAGAACTACAGACTCTGACATTAATACTGCTTTTCAACAGACGACAAACAGATAAAACTGTTCAAAGAATATGTCTGCTCATGTTCAGGTCATAAAAATATGACCTGAATTCACCAAATCCCCATCAGAACAGTACTTTTGCACCATCATTTCAGCACAGGAAATTGGAACTGAAGGATGGTGTGTGAAGCACGCATTCTGAGAACCTTGAGGTCTTCTAACAAAGGTTTGAATACCACTTAACTTCTCCACTGGCATAAATTATTAAAGTTCCACAGAAGTCAATGAAAGAATATATATGAAGACTTCTCCGAAAGTAAAAGTTCCTATTTTATTATGTTGGCCCATTGTGGTGGTATGGAAGTAGAGGCCGAACCTTCCTGATAATACTCTGTTAAATTTTGTTGCCAAGTGACAGATGACAGCAGAGGGGCAGTCTGACAAATTGCTATCTGTAATGGTTATGCATGTGAAGCAAAGATGTGTAAGTCCTCCACATGGAAAACCTTGCACTCATTGACATTCCCTGATACTTGTTGAATGTTTATGGAGGCCAAACAGTGAAGTAGTGGGCAGTGTGTTTCAGCAGTAGTGAAAATGATAGTGGTGACATGTGCTAGTGCAGATTTTTTGCAAGCACAACATGCAGACTCTTGTTCATCATCGATGAAAGCATGGAGCTGTTGGTGCTGACTATGTTGAAAAATAGTGTTTTTTAGCTGGGAATGTTCTCTATCAAATAGTGTTATTTGTGTTCTTTGTATCTGTTGTAGTTTCCACGGAAATAAATAAGGGCTGTTACTATCAGAGAACTTGTGCATTTAGTCTACAGTGGACGTCTATTGCCACACAGACAGAAAATAAGAGTTGCCCAAAGTTTTCGGAATTAACAGATTTCGATAGATTCAAGATTTGAATCTGGGAGTATCACGTGAACAGCAAGATCTTCAGTATAGCAGTTTTTTTATTCTTTCCAAATTTGTTTGGAATACTTCTCCACATGACAGAGACAACTTTCCTTCTTATGTGTTATAAATGTAAACTAGGTATAGCACACATGTAGGAGAGGAATTTTTACAGCTTAGCTAACACACACACACAATAACATCCTTGAAGGGAAAAGAAAGAAAAAAAAACGATGGTGAAGAGCAAAGCACATGTGCGTACTAGGGATGAAGAGATAAAGTGGGCACAGGAGGCAGCATGCTTTTTTCACAGTGGAAGCATACACCCTCCCTACCATTCGCTCAGGAGTAGTGTCCTGACCTGTGTTTCATGGAACTACAACAACCTCAGAAGAAACAAAGAGGAAAAAACTGACCTGTTTTTCATTTTCATCCTCCAGCCTCAGCCTGTCCTCTATGCAGTTCCTGGCCTGAAGGAACGCCTTCCTCTGAGCCCTTTCCGTCAAGATCCTCACAAAGACTCCATATAAATTTACACTGACAAAAAGAATTGCATTGGCCACAAGCTGTAAGAAAGAAAGAAAAAAATAATAATATTTTAAAATACAGATTTATTTTACATTTCTACTCAGCAAAATAAACTTGAAAGGAAATAACCCTCTTTACAATTCTGACTTGCTAGTGATGTCACTGAAATCCCTTCACATATCCCAACTGCAGAGGAGCTATAATAACAAGTCCAGACAGATAACATTGCACAATACAGAATTTCTTAGTTTCTGAGTTTAATTTCTCTTATGATGATTCGTAGGTTATTAATTTTGTTCAGCATCAATTCCTACATCAGTCCATCTGGTAAGAATGCATTTCAGCACTTGCTTAATTGCATGATGCTCACAATACAGCAATTATTTTCCTATGCCTTTACAATTTAGGGAAACTATTGTCACTTTTTTACATTTGAGAAGTGAGGCATTATCAAAATCTGTATTTCAAAACCTATTCCTAGGTATCTATTCCTAGATATTCCAAGCTTTCATACTGTATACTTTGCATATGGAAAATATTTTTTGTTTGCATCCTCACTGTTAGAGAATGCACTATACTTCTTAAGAAGTCTCCCCAAAATACTATTGATGCCATTGTGTGGTGTACCTCCTAGAAAATGTCAAGTGCTTTCAAATGATACATAAAATGCTTGCACCATTTACATAAGCCTATGCTCACAGGTATGCACTGAAACAATTAAATATTTTGGAATTATTTCTATAAGCAATGCTTTGAAGAACAACACCTAGATGACTTAATAGTCCTGCTGATTTTGTACTTTTTAAAACTTTTTTGCAATATGTGAGAAAAATTAATTAATGTAAATAACACTAGCCTGCACGCCACCTCCTTATTCAAGACAATCCCATCCAGATTTTTCACTTCATCTCCGATTTCCGAAACCTTGATACTTTTATAGAATAATGATAACGAAAACTCATATTACATAAGTCTCTTTAGATGGTGAATTCTGCAAAGCATTGTTTGTTTAGAAAGGAGGCAGTAAGTTCTATCTACCAACTATCTTTTCAGTCTTATTCTCCATATTTACTGTAGTCACTACCACAGAATCTTGATGAGGATTCATGGGGCTCATGAATTTCCAAAATTTTGGAATTCAGTGGGCACTTATATTGGCCAAGGTGTACCATAAGAACAACAAAGAAAAACATTAAAGTAACATCTGAAAGTCCTGTGCAACTAAAATTGTTCGTTAAGACCATATAAATGACATATATTTCTAAATTTGAAGGGTACACTTCAAACTAGTACAGCTCTACTCTTGTATGCCTTGCCAGTGTAAGTTAAAGTGCGCTCATATTTGCAATGCACAATGAGTCTTGCTATTTGACCATCAAAATCAATAAAAAAAAATAAATCATTCACATCACTGTGAAATGGAAAATGCTTACTAACTTTCATAATGTTGTTTTACAGATGAGCATCAGATTAGAATTCAGATAATATAAAGATTCAAAATGGCATGCAGAAACTTGTTGCTGATTTGAAGAACCTTTGGGAAATGTTTCCCACAAAAGTAATAAAGATATTTGTCATGTGTACCTAATGGCAGTATACATCTAGAATGATCTCCATATAATGAGGTGCATTAAAGATTTTCTATGAATGGGTTTTCCAGATTTTCATTCACTCTGTCTTAAATCACAGAATCATAGAATTGCTTAGGTTGGGAAAGACACTCAAGAACACCGAGACCAACATCAACTTAATTGTACTACCCTAACTCTAACAACCCACTTCTAAATCATGTCCCTGAGCACCACATCCAAACGGTTTTTAAACACATCCAGGAATGGTGACTCAACCACCTCCCTCTGGGAAGCCTATTCCAGTGCTTAACAACACTGTGTAAAGAAGTTTGTCCCGATATACAACCTAAACTTACCCTGGTGCAACTTGAGGCCATTTCCCCTCATTCTGTCACCTGTCACCTGTGAGAAGAGACCAACCTTTCTCTTGCTGTAATCACCTTTCAGTTATTGGAAGAGAGCAGTAAGGTCTCCTCTCAGCCTGCTCTACCCCAGACTAAACAGCCCCACTTCCTTCAGTCACTCCTCACAGGCCATATTCTCCAAGCCCTTCACCAGTCTTGCTGCCCTTCTTTGGACCTGCTGCAGCACCTCAGTGTCTTTTCTGTACTGAGGTGCCCAAAACTGAACACAGCACTTGAGCTGAAGCCTCACCAGTGCTGAGTCCAGGGGCAGGATGACTTCCCTGGTGCTGCTCACCACACCATTCCTGATCCAAGCCAGGATGCCATTGGCCTTCTTGGCCACCTGGGCACTCTGCTGGCTTATATTCAGCCCACTGTCCATCAGTACACCAAGGTCCCTTTCCATCAGGCAGCTTTCCAGCCACTCCTCCTCAACCCTGTAGGGTTGCCTGGGGTTGTTATGACCAAAATGCAGGACCTGACACTTGGCCCTATTGAAACTCATCCAGTTTGCCTTGGCCCATCAATTCAGTCTATCCAGGCCTTCTGTAGTGCTTTTCTCCCCTCTGGCAGATCAACACTCCCTCCCAACTTGGTGCCATCTGCAAACTTACTGAGGGTGCACTCAATCCCCTCATCAAGATCGTTAATGAAGATGTTAAATAGAAGCAGCCCCATACTGAGCCCTGGAGGACACCGCTTGTGACCAGCCACCAACTGGATTTAACTCTGTTGACCACAACTCTCTGGGCCCAGCCATCCAGCCAGTGTTTCCCCCAGTACACCCATCCAAACCATGGGCAGCCAGCTTCTCCATGAGTCCGTGACAGGGGGGCACAGGCCCAGGAAACAAGGAGTGACAAAAGGGTGAAGAAAAACAAAAAAAGAAGGGGTACTAACAGTTTGTCACACAATCTGGCCAGCCCTGGTCTCACAGCAGGGCACACCATGGGCTTTGCTCTGCAGTAGGATGGCGAGGGGGAAGGGCAGAGAGCAATTAGATGGCTTTAACAAAAGAAACACACCTGCAATGAACTGATGAGGAACAGTAATTACTAAATTTAACCAAATCAAACAAAAGGAGAGAGAAGAGTACCCAAAATGCAAGGAAAGCACGCACCCTTCTCCACAGCCAGCTGAGCCAGCCCCAAGAAAGAGAGAGATGCCTGGGGTCCTGTCCAGAGCTCCACCTCACTTCCTTTTCAAACCAAGTCCTCTGGGGATGCCACTCCTCCCCTCAGAATATTCAAAATGCCCATAAGATGCAGTAAACAGAACCAGAATATTAATTCTTTAACTCCCACTGGTTCACATGATGTTCTGGTGTGGAATACTGACAACAAAAAAATAACCAAACCACAACAGGGGGACAGTGTCAAAGGCTTTACTGAACTCCAGGTAGTCCACATCAACAGCCTTGCCTTCATCCGCTAAGCGGGTCATCTTGTCATAGATTTATATCAAATTTGTCAAGCAGGATCCACCATTCATGAACCCATCCTGACTAGGCCTGATTGACATTTAATTGATCCATGATGGCTCCCAAGATTATCCATTCCATAACCTTCTCTAGCACTGATGTGAGACTCATAGTCTGTAGCTTCCAGGATCATCTTCCACTCCAGGGTGCAATCCATTTGGCCCCATGGACTTAAGACTGTCCAGCTTTTGAAGCAGGTTCAAAATCATTTCCTCATGGATTACACAGAGCCTATTCTGTTCCCCATCACTGTCTTCCAGCAAAAGGGGCTGGGGCTGGGGCTGGGTTCCCAGGGAGTAACTAGTCTTACTATTAAAGACTGAGGCAAAGAAGGCATTAAGTAGCTCAGCATTAACCTGATCCTTGGTCACTATGTTCCCCTCTGCATCACTTCTTTCTTCATTCTTTGTAATTATAAACTAAGAGGACATCAACAGATTCTCTTCAAACATTCTTACCAAAAACAACAAAAGCAAATGATATCCTGCAACAAGAAAAGGGATCTATGTTGAGCATTAGTACTTTATTTCTCCCTGGTGAATATACATGTAAAAATTTGAAGATTAAAAGCAATATACAAACTGATTTTTTCATGATTCAGATGAGTATAAACAGTGGGCAGTTCCTATTGTGCTTTATTTTGCTTCAACACACGAATCTGTTTGAGGCATATCAATTTTCAGTAGAAGTTAAACATCAGTAAAATGAAATTTCTGTAGAAATTCCAATTGAACCCTATTTTTTGAGGCATGAATGCTGCTGCACTTGCCTTCTCTCTGGATTTTATGCTGAAATGTAGTGACAACAATGTATAGTAAAGCTAAATCTTAAAGCTAAAGCTAAATCTGGAATTTGTAAAGGCCATTTTCGAGGGGAATAGACTGAGAACAGGTCTGATAAACAGTCAGGAGTTATAGACAATGTAACTGCTTGATATTGCCCCTATTCAAAGCAGTTGTTAATAGCACAGTATTCAGAAATAATACTACATTTATGTATAAGAGTGACTTATATAATAAATAATTACTTCCAAAAAAATTGGTCAACTTGGTTTCTAGCCTTCAGCTGGGAGCAGATTATGTATTTTAGCAATCTGTCAACTGTTCTGAGATTATTATGGTTTCTCTCAAGCAATTATGATCATCTGAACTGGAGTAAACAGTGGATTGCTGTAATCATGCATCCACCTTCAGACTCAGCAGGGTAAGTTCCCATGTGCTTTGAGTAGTTTAAGATAAAACACGGGGTTAGCTGTCAGCTCTGGCCTGCAGGGAATTATGAAATAAAGCAAGTAAAAGATTAATAGATTTCAGAATGTGAGAAAAGAAAGTAGGGCAGACTGTCTCCTGCGATAATAATTCTTCTCCACAACACTTTTTCTTACTTACTACTTTTTCCCCTGTTGCAAACTACCTACCATTCTGTCTGTAATTTTTCTGAATATAAGCCACTTTCATGGTCCCTTTCATTTTAATGTGTTAATGCATTAGTACCACCCTATACTGATACATACATGCATATGTAACATAAACTTTATCTGACATAACTGAAGGAAAGACTGAGAGACAAGCTTCTAAATTTTTGAAGAGATACTGAAGTATCCAAAGATGCTGAAATATCAAGGAATTTCATTTTAAGCCTTTCATACATTATTCACCATATGCTCAGTATTAAAAAGAGTGCTCTTCAGATTTTACCATCATCTCCTATTTACATAAATACTGAAGAAATAGTTTATTTAACGTAACACAACTGAAATTTCTTTCAAACTGTTACCCGTAGTTGCTGAGGTTACAGATTAGCCAAAATAACAAAAGTTTAGGGATGTGAAAGACATTTATCTGGTTTTTGTTGCTGTGACTGAATCTCACACTGTGCATGTGTGGACCTCCAGAGGATATAAACAAAGGCAGAATTCTGACACTGAGAGATAGTCCGTGAAGAGGGACTAGTAGCTTCAGCAGGTACTTCCACAAAATTTCTGTCCCTCTTGCTTTTAGTTCATTGACTTTCTTAGGTCTCAAGTTAGTTTTGTTAAGGAGTTTGGTAGAGAATGCCAACACGCGCTCCATCAAGGAGTAGACAAATAATTCTGCAGGTAAGAAGCATGCAAAATACGCACACCTACAAAAGGATCAAAAAGCTCAATTAATGGTCTACTTTTTCTAATACTCATCTCCCATTTCTTGAGTAACTCTTCGAAGATTCTGTCAACCCTGAAAGCAAGACTCTTACGTGTTCTTGCTCTCTCTCAAACAAGTGTGAATACTTCTACAAACACACTGTTTGCCTTCACACAAAATGCTGCTTCCTCAACAGTCTAATTCTGCTGTGAGATGAACAGTTGCTTTTTCTGTTTGTCTCACAAAATTGCCTACTGTGGCTAATTCACAAAGGTGTGTAAGATTTATGCATGCCTCAAAAAACTTTTTTTACAAAGTAAAATTCATGTGAATGGATAGTGAAATGCCCAATTGAAATAGACTAGACAAGAAATATAAATTACCAGATAAGAAACTTCATTCTGTTTTCTAAAAGCTGGGTTTGTGATGTGTGTAAAATTAGATAACTAATTTCAATAGTTACTACTCTCAAGATTAAGCCCTTCTTAATTGAAGAGCTAATATCAATAGCCACCTTATCCTCAGCAGCATGAGCTCAATAGTGTCCCATAAAATAAAGGAGAGTGGACCAGGCTGAACTTTGCAGAAAATAAATAAAATAAAACAAGATCAAGATTGTTCCTGTATGTTTTCACCCACAGATACGTGATAAGACTAAAAGTGTAGAAGGCCTGAATTCTATTGCCAGTTTTTCTGTTGATTGAATTCTTTTACAATTAATTTCTGTGCCACTGTTGTATCTATTATACAGACAATGTAACATTCTGTCAAAATAGTCTGAGAGATATGGCAGTGAAATACATTACTGTACAATAGGAATGTATTGTGATGCCTGTCTCTAAGCGAAAGTCATGAACAGCTTACTAAACTGTGTCAGTTCTTCCTCCATTAGAACTGCTAAATGACAAAACAAGACTGTGTTGTTTTTCAAAATTGTTGATAACGTGAACAAAACTTTTCTTAGATTTAAACAAAAATCATTTCTCTTTTCCCTGCTATGGTAAATGTTACCATTATACCAGTGGTTGATTTACAGCACAAGATTGCACAGAAGAGAATGCACAGTTGATTCTTGATCTCGACATAGCTTTCTTAAATAATTCACTCAACTCACTTTGCAACCTTTTGAGAATACTTAATCACTACACCTACTTTCTCCTTTTGTTGAAGTGACAGAGACCTGCTCCTTAGCTCTTGACTGCATCTCAAAAAGCATGCCCTGGTGCCAGAGGAGTCAGCCAAACAAATTATCTCCAGATTAAACAAATTCCTTTTTTGAATAAACAGTCCTCCCTTACTTCTATTATTTTTTGTCCTAGTTACTTCATGCCACCTACTAAGAAAAAAAAAGTTATGCTATTCTGCGTGGTTTACTTCTCCCCTTCTGATTTACAGCATACACTAAGAGGGTATTACTGACAATTAAGTTCAGGCAAGCCAACTGTATTTTAATATTAGAAATATTTCCATATGTTATTCCAAATATAGATAAAAAATTTCACACATCAAGAAACTCTCTCCAAAGCTAACAGAAGTACTGGAGCTATTGTGGACAGAAAATAATATTCTTCAGATATAGTGAAGCCAAAACGACTACCCACTCATCCCCAGTATCATTTATTAATCACTCATTAAAATTAGTAAAGCATACACATGTGTGAGAAACTGGCCGATTTGCATGGTTTTCACTGAAAGAGAAGCTGTCAAATACAATACAATATTTCAGGTGTAGCTTTCTCTTGCTGTTGTATTGTGGTATTGCATTTGAGCATGTAAGGTCCAGAGGAGGATCATACACCTTAAATTAATTTCATGATCTCTGTCACTTCCATCTGAGAAAATCAAGACTCAATAGTCTGCCCAGAAAAAAGTCAAACTATTCTTGAAAATTGGCTTGTATGTCATATCCCACAGATTTGTCCACGCTAAGGGAAGAAAATGTTTCTTATGCTTCTTTCCTGAGTTTGCTCTTACACTCTTCTAATAGCGGATTGTAAGTCACCATAAAACAAACAAGCTCTCAGTTCTGTGCTTTGGAGTGGATTGTTATCGTTTGGGGATTTTTTGGTCAATGTAATTGTTCTCAGGCATTAAAAATATTTTCTAGCAACCACAAATGAATACATCACAAAAATCATTTGAAATAATTTCTACAGAAATTATGGCCTGCTTATTTTTATTAATTTTTGCATATTCTTTGCCAGGTGGTCAGTCCCTGAAGCTGTGCTGCATCAAACAAAAATGTGTAGCTCCCTCCCCTTACTGCATTTGTTAGAATAATGCTATGTTGTGGAATTACAGCATAGTACAGAAAGCTGTTTGCATTTATTATATGCAACACGTGATTTGTTTCCAAGACTTGTTTCCACACAATAATCCATCAGAACATCTCAATATATACAATTTTCTTTAAAAGCTGCAGTATCTAAATACTTGAGGGGCTACACAATCCAAACTAGTTTTAAGCCTTCTGTGGGACTAGCGTTGCTAGGCAACCAGTCCTTTAGATCTTAAATGCAATTTCTCTACGTTTGAGTCTTATCCATGACTGAGGAATGGGTTGTAGCAGCCTCACTCCGGCTCCTGCCTGCTGTAGACAGGAAGCATTTCTTATCTACTGTACAGCTGTCAGACATAAAATGAGGCCATGATATCAGTTCAGCAAAGAGCACTACATTTTTAGATCGTTTCTGTAACAATCCAGAAGGAAGAGAGCCTAGTCTGAGTGCAATAGTTTCATTCCCAGGCTTCCAAACATGCTTGTTTCACAGCTGACTATGCCATCAGCACTGCTTCATGCTCCTGCGGCATGGCTTGGTTGTGTTACTAACCATAAAACATACTCCATAAAGTGTCTCTTACAGAATCCATTTTATTGAATACTGGTAACCATGTATTGAGCTCCTGCACATTCTAATAGCTGTACTACATTTCCATATTTTCCCTAAGGATTTCACAGTATTCAGCTTCAGTTTTCAAAGGGCACCTGTACAAAGCTCTGCCAATATACAGCAATGGGAAACCAAGCCTTAGTCAGAAAGTAGTCATTTTTCTGGTCAGTGACAGAGTTGATTACAAAGCATCATCTTCCATGTCCCAGTCTCGCTCTCTAGCAATTCATATTCATTCTTGTCAAGTGTAGGAGCTGTGACACCAAGCTTGTGCTGTACACAAGCTACTTCTTTGGATTTTTTTTTTTGGTTGTTTTTTTTTGTTGTTTGTTTCCAATTTAGCTTCAGAGGACTTTGTCAAGACTTTGTCTGAGAATCTGGGAGAAAATCATGGCTACAAGCAGGTTCCCAAGGCATTGTACATCAGTTAGGCGTGATTACAGATCTATCACTGATGAGAAAATCAGTACAAGGTAAGTTGAAGCAGCTGTCCAAATATTATACTGTATTGAATTCATCACTAGGAAATGACATTGAAATACACTATTTTAGAATATAGAGAGCAAAATCTGAATTAATTATCTCGACCCAGGCAGTGTTAGGTTCACCATTCTTATATGGATCAATGGTCCACCATTCTTATATGGATCAATGGACCTCAAATTTCTTCTTGTTACTATAAAAGTTTTGCCCAAAATATCTAGAAGTATACAGTAGTCTTCTAACAATTCACCTGCAAATTAAAATGAATTACTATACTGTAAAGCTGTCACTCACTGCCAAAAAATCCGGTTCTTTTTCTGATAAATGAAAGCAGCCAGAAATAAAAAAAGGATAAACTGTGCATGCTGTTGCTCTGGCTGTCTGTGTACTGCTATGTGAAAATAGGATTGCATTAGCATGAAACTGATCTCAGTAAGTTTCCCTTCTGCCAGACAGATCTACTGCTAGACCTAACAAATATATTCATTTTTTTTTTCTCTTTTCTCCTCTCCATGCAGATATTTGAAATAGTTGATAAATGATGTCACCTCTGTTCAAATGTCCTTAAAACATGAATACATTCACCTTGAGGAAACTATGTTCTACTAGACTGAGTCCATTTACTCTTCTTCTGTTGTGCTTTACAGCCTGCAAGACAAGCTTTACAATAAGCTATCTCTGCAGATAAAAACATTTTCACTCTGCATGTACATTTAATCTGTAGTATCTTCTTTCAGTGTTGGCACTTGAGAGCTTTAATATTCACAAATTTGAAAAACAATCATTTAACAGAAAAGATAGAAAATCTTAGCCATTTTCTTATTCAAATTTGAAAATTATTCTCTTTTTTGCAAAGAGAATCCAGTTTTATAATGTCATAACCAACTGATCAAGATACTGACACACTTCAAATTATTGACTGTTCTCACACAGCATCAAAATCACCTTGAGGTACACAATGGATACACCTATGCTTCCACATTACCCACCATATGCACCCAGGTCCTTAAGTAAAAGCAATCCCATTAATAGGCTTGCCTTTGCCTGAGGCAGGAATAATCCTGACTGTCTTGCTCAGCATGTTCGTTTTATGCACCACTCTGACTTCATCCACTTGTACAGTATGTAGGAAGTTTGATTGGGCAGGACCAACTCCTTTGGCAGATCCCTGAGTGTTGATTAATCAGGTGTCTTGCTAAATGTGTGCCCCAATCTTTGAATGTCCCAGCACCTTTTGCTCTCTATGTAGTCTTTAACAGTCCGTTGTATTATTCAGTTTTTTCTGGAGGCTGGTACATGATAGAGGATGTGATATATCCACTTAATGCCATGCTCTGATACTTTCCCACAATGCAATAAGACCCATCGGTAACAACGCATATTTCTTCTCTTTTTCTGGCAGTTTATTATACAGTCGAGTCTCTTCGGCGCGTGTCACCTCCTGCGCTGGTGATGTTCCAAAATCTTTGCCTTTGGGCAAGTCCATAATCATTCTAAGATTCCTAGATAACTGAGATTCTTTATTCAAGTCTGTTGTGTGATCAGTGTGATCCACTTACTCCATGTAACATCAGTTGCATGATGTGAAGAGATGACACTCCCTTTGGACATCCAGCTCAGCACAGGCAGTCAGCATGCCAAGAGAAGCTATGCTTCGGTACCAACCACATCCAAAGCAGCTTGGATACAGTATCTCTGCTGCCAGAATCTTTTTTTTTCTTTCAGTTGGAATATAATAGGCCTTGGATCTTCTATATCCTTGACTCCAAAACACTAAGGGTTGATCTCAAGTCTCCTCTCAGGCATTCTGCCAGAGGCTCCAGATAGGACCATTCTCTTCCCCTTGACGATGCTGAATAGTGTTGAACAGAAATTGGTAGACATGGGCCAGGTTCCAGCATGCTGCAGTGATTTGTGCTTCTCTAGAACTGCCAGGGAGACAGCACAGCAGTTCCAGAAATTCTACTAATTTTGCAGGATTCTGCAGTTGCTCAGATGTGAACTTCCAAACCACTAGGGGTGGCCATCACTCTATGCACCTGTCCACAGCTTTCCATACTCTCTGACACTCTATCTTGCCTCAGGACAGATGTCTGGGTGCTAATCTCAAATAACTGCTTAATCTTAGACATAAACTGACACACATTCATGACGCACAGTCATAAGAGCACGTTGGTTTGAACATCCAACGGATACTCAAATATTCTCAAGAACTATTGTAACTAATTTAGGGAAAGAAGGAAAAATGAAAGAGAAAGGAAGGCTGAGGAACTTCTGGAAAATGTTCTCTCCTGTCTCATCCGTAGCCTGGCTCCCTGAGGTGACAAAGTGAAGAGTATGATTACTAATAGCATCCACTATGGTTTCCAAAGTTTATAGGTTATTGCAATGCTGAATTCCCACACCACATTAGTTAATCCACTACCAATTTTATCATAAGTCAAGGCCACAGAGTATATAGAAAATAAAAACCTTAATCTAAACCTTAACGGGCTGCCCAGAGAGGTTGTGGATGCCCCGTCTTTGGAGGTGTTCAAGACCAGGTTGGATGTGGCCCTGGGCAGCCTGGTTTAGCATTAAACATGGAGGTTGGTGGCCCTCCATGTGGCAGGGGGGTTGGAGATTCATGATCCTTGAGGTCCCTTCCAACCCTGGCTATTCTGTGATTCTGTGCAATCCCCAGATATGCCAAACAATGCAGCAAGGAATCTAAGCAGCTAGCAAGGTGCTACACAGTATATTTCTATGAGAAGACTCACGAAGATCTCAATAAATAGTGGAAAAATTAGCACAGAGACAAATAATCAAACTACCTCAACACTCTTTTAACATGCTCTAGTCAGTTCTGCTGTTATCCCAACCCTTCGTGGCCCAGATTGAGTTCCAAAACAACCACTGTGGTTTAACCTGGTTTGACTTTGCAGATGGCTAAGCACTGCACCACCATTCACACCCTTCCCCCATCTACCTAGTGGTATGAGAGAATTAAAAAAAAAAGAAAAAGAAAAAGAAAAAGAAAAAGAAAAAGAAAAAGAAAAAGAAAAAGAAAAAGAAAAAGAAAAAGAAAAAGAAAAAGAAAAAGAAAAAGAAAAAGAAAAAGAAAAAGAAAAAGAAAAAGAAAAAGAAAAAAAAAACCAGTAGAACTTGTGGGTTGAGATAAAACGATTTGCTAAAATAGAGAAAAGGAAATAGATGATAGCTACGACTACATATATATATATATATATACAAATATATATACACATATATATACATATATATATACACATATATATACATATACATATATATATACATATATATATGTGTAGTCATATATATATATGTATGTATGTATATACATATAATATATATATAATATAATATATTATATATTATAATATATATATTATATATAATATATATATAATATATATAATATATATAATATATATACATATATACATACATATATATATATATATATGCAGATGACAAGTGATGCTCAGGCAGTTGCTTACCACTCACCCATGGATGTCCAGATAGCTCCCAGCACTGGAAGATGAGCCCCCATCCCTTTCAAAACTCTCCTTCTGCATGATGTCACATGGTACGGAATGTCCCTTTGATCACTCTAAGTCAGCTGTCCTGAGTCTGTCCATTCCCAACTGCTTGCACCATTCCAACCTCTTAGTGGAAGCTGAGAAAACTGAAATTGCCTTGGCTCTGTACAACACTGCTTAGCAAATTTGTGGGTAATCAACATTGTTCTCCTAAAACCAAAACATAGTGTCATACCAGACACTTACTTTCATTTAAACAGTGACAGTCCTCCATACTACAAATAGTTTGATGGCTCTATTCTCTGCTCTGAATGTTAGTTATGGTTGACTTACAGCTGTCCACCAAATTAAGGATGCAATCTTTAGAAAAAGGTGGTATTTTCATTTTTTGTATGAGAAGAGAGAACAACAGAATTTCATTCTCTAGAATGGTTTAACTGAATTATTGAGAATTCTGAAGATAACAGAGGAAAACGAAAGATATTTATTTTTCATTCTGCTTCATAACAAATGAGAAAGGGAAGACAATGTTCTAAGAACCAAATCAAGATGTTCTCTGTTTGAAAAAGAAGAATCAATTCCAAATATTGAAAAGTCATGTTTTGTCATATTACTTACTCAACTGCATACAAACAATTTTTAACAGTTTGCTAACCATATATATATGTACATTTTTTTTTTTTTTACTAGAAGAAACTAAGAAATACTATATGTAAAATGAGATGTGTACTCTCCAACAGTCCTTTATTTTTGCTTTCTTCAGGCATAGGCTTTGCAAGTTCATTATCTGTCAGCTTGGAAAGAGGTAATGCTAAGGAGCTGATGCCAATATTATGAGCATTTTAGAAAAAGTTGGCTACACTGGAAAAGTTGACTGATGGGTCAGGCTCAAACTGATGTAGTAAATGGGATTACATCAGGCTGGTGTCCAGTTGTTAACCATTTTACGTCTCATTCCTCTTTATGCTTTTATCAGTGACTTTCACTAGTGAAAGTACACTAAAAATAAGCGTACAACACTAAATTGGAAGGAGTTATTGACTTCTTTGGAGGTAGAGAGGCTTTGCCAAAAGATCTTGACAAACTAGGGAGGTGAACTATCATTAACTGCAGGAAGTTTAACAAGAACCGGTGCTGGATTCTGCAGTGGGGACATGGCAACCCTGAATATGTGTACAGACTGGGATGAAAGGCTGAAGAACAACCCTGCAGAAAGGGATCTGGGCATTCTGGCTGAAAGCAAGTTGAATAGTTGAATCTACAGTGTGCTCTGGATGTCAAAAAGACCAGCTGTTTCCTGGGGTGCATCAGGGAGAGCATCCCAGCTCTCCCAGCTAGGGAGGCGATTGTCCTGCTCTGCACTGGCACAACCTTATCAGAATTGAGACAAGAGGGGCTTTTGTTTGTATATTTTGCCTTTCTTTTTAGTACAGCAAAAATAGAGATTACCTTTTTAAAATGATCCACTATTTCCTCTGTCTCACAGGATTTGTATCATGAAGACTGTACAGGTATGAAAAGAGCTAGAAAGTATATTGCAGAAACATACTGAATTGTGCTAAATGTAGATGTATTTGGAAAAAAAAATAAAATGGGCTTGTAATTAAAGCAAATATTGCATGTTGATCATACCACATATTTATGAAGAAGCTACAATATGCAAGAAAGTTTGGAAGGTCTTTGTTTCTCCAGGTACAGGCTTATCTACTTACAGAATGATTGAAGTTTTAAACACCAGTTCATTTGATAATTTGTCAGCCATTTAAATATTTTCTAACATCTCCTGAATTATCTGTAAAAAAGTAAATCAGTCTTTATGGGATGACACTAAAAACAATCTTGGAAGTCACACATCTGTAAAAGATCATTTAAAAAAGAGAATTTGTAATATTAATTTAAAACTTCATAATAATTTAGCAGGTAGTTATCATAGATAGTTAATATGTCCAGACCAGAAGTGAAGGTACTAAAATATAAATTCACATTACATTACAATCTCTCAATTTTTCTCTTTTCTTTTCCTCTCTCTAGGCTTAGGAATAAAAATAGATATGAAAAATACATTCTTGCAACAACACCAAAATTTTAGTTATATTCATTTTTTGTGACTCTAAAAAAATGCACATATTTGATTATTCTTATCAGTTTTGCTTTACTGCTATTTCTAGTTAATAACACTCTTTAAAAAAAAAGTTTCTGATATGAATATTGCAATAAAGAAAATCTTCTTGCATCAAATATTTAATATATATATATATATTGTCCAGGTTCTGAGGCAAATCAGCCCCAAATCCACTGATAACTTATCCACACCATCTATTCACAACCCCTTTTTAAGAACTCCCAACCCACACAAACAGATTTATTAGGGATAGTTATTCTTCCTTCAGAAATAAATAGCTTTGCTCTGATACTAATTCCCTCTATGAAGTCACCTGAAATACTAACTTTAAAGAGTATGGCTTCAAACACTCTGTTGTGGGGGTACTTGACAGTTCATCTGATAGAATGAATTTAATGCAGATTCTTAAGACACTGAATTAGTAGCAACTGCAGAGACTTTTGAAACAAGATGAGCTTGTGCAAACAGAAAGAACTTCATATAAATAAAAAAAGGGTCAAAACAGAACTAATAAATGGGTAGGTTTTGACAAGGTGGAAGACCACACAGTTCAAGAGTACCCATCATTTTTCTGATGATGTAAGGAAATAGTATTTAAACTAAGGATAGCTGCAAGGAAAAACAATGAGGAGCAGCTTGATCCAATTAAATCCTATATAACCCAAGGACAGAAAGAAGGCAGATGACCAAATGAGTATTTAAATGCAAATATATGAAGAGGAAAATGGAAAGAGCTAAAACTGATTACTGACTTAGAACTCTCATCTTAGAAGTACACTAAAAAGAAAATAATCTGTGGAACACTCCATTTTCAAGATGCAAAGCACATGGGGAAGAAATAAGAGACAATACCACATGAGGGATGCTATGCATTAAAAGAAGCACGCAGCACAACAAGTTGAATAGGTTAGCTGTCTTAAAACACTGAAGAATCTCCATGGATTACAATTCGATACTTGCATGGGAGAATCAAATGCTTTTGTACAGTGCAGCTGTACATGTGCTATCACAGCCTGAAAGGGATGATTGAGGGAGGATTGCTCACCTCGGACCTCAGAGATGATGTCCTTGCAGAATACCCAGTTATTCACACGCAGACATGGTAACTATTACATTGGGGCAAGAAACTAAGGCAAATTTTTAGATCTCATAAATGACTGCTCCCTGAAGCATCTCACCAAGGAATCACAAGGAAAAGATTCACTCCTTACTATGTTTCTAAGCTCTTTTCTAGTACAAGAAAGAACAAATTAAAAATAAAAATAAAAAATAGAAAGAAAAAAAGAAAAAATGAAAGAGAGAAAACCTACAGTACTTAATTTCAGAAGGATAAAACATTTTTATAAGAAATACACGTGTCTTCTGACTAAGACTGAATTGTCTGTAAAAGAGATTTTAAACTGTAACAGTACAGCTTCTCTGCATGAGAGATTTAAATTGTCTCTTTAAAGGAGATTATCCTTTCAGGTGCAATACTGTTGTGGTCACACTGATTGATCACTTGCATGGATTCTGTAAGCAATACACTGTGTCTTTGTTAGTACTACCACACACAAGTGAATGGGGAGCAGGACTGAGGTGTAGCAAGGCACCTGAGCCAGCTAAAGCAGTGACTTCTGTGGTACAACTTCCCCTTTTGATGTTGTGCCAATGAATGAGCAAGAATAGTTACCCACTGAACTGGCTCTGGGAATTCTTTAAAAATTGTATTTTTCTTTCACCTCTTGAAATCACATTTTTCAACAATAAGCAACATGAAATAAACTACTGCATTGAAATTTGTTCCAGCTAACTAAATATAATACATGGAGATGTCAAAAATATTTGTAATAAAACATAAAAACTTGGCCATAGTAATTTCCCATGAGAGGCCAGTAATGATTATGAAGATGCTGATTTTGAAAGTGCATACAGCATTTAAGTTACAATGGCAAAAGTATACGGAAAAGGGCTTCAAATATCAAGGCTATTTAACACCACAGGTACAAAACAGCAAAAAATAACAATAAACAAACAAACAAAAAGACACACAAAAGAAAAGAAACAAAAAAAAAGACCCAACCCTAATATTCTTTGCTAAGTCTCAGCTCTGATGAGAATATCCAGTTCAGGAAAATAACTCAGGTTCTGCTTAAGATTAATAATATCTGCATTCTGATCTATACAGCAGTCTCAGAAATCTGGTCCCCAAACCACACATCCCTCATCCATTATGCCTATGTAAAAAGAAACGTCAGAGAAATACCTCCAACTTCCAAACTGAGGTAAACTTTGGACCAGATGCAGCATCTGCCCATTGTCTGCAGATGTGGAAAGTTTGAGATCCACTGCACTGGAAACATTCGGTTTCCAGTTGCTCCTGGTAGTTGCTAAAAGCTCTTCTGAGAGGTCCCAAATACACAGTAAAGTGGTTCATTAGAAAAAGAATAGTCTGTACCACAGTTAACAATTATTTAAGCAAGCAGAGGTGTGTTCCAAAGCCTGCAGCAGAATGCTTTCAGAAGCTGCACAGAATCAGAGAACAAAGGAGAAAAACTTAACAACATTTCTGTTAAAGTTAAAGATGTTCCAGGGAAGAAAATACAGAGAAAAGGTGTTAGGTTTTCAGGATTTCTTTTTCCGCATCTAGATGAAAGCAATGGGTATTTTTTTACAGGAATATATTACAAGGGACAATGTGACTGAGTCTAGCGCAGAAAAAAATTAAAGAGTAATATATTATTTCTGCACATAAATTCTCTAAATATTTCAAACCATTGTTATGAATTATATATGCATGAAGTTCCATATTGATAAAAGTGGGTCAAACTATAAACAGTAAAATTTATGATTATTTTTCCAGGACAAAACATTGAAGATGCATAAAATATAGACACAAGTATTTTAAAGTTACAGAGACTACCTTCAAATCTGTTGTCAAAAAAAGCTGCAAAAAGACACGGCTACAAACATGCACATAGGCAGAGAACAACAGGGAGAAAACCTGCTTTAGAGGTCTAAATACTGAAAAACAGAGAAGAGAAAAACAACTACTGGCAGCTAGCTAGTCTTCATTTGCAAAGTCCAGTCGGGTAACCAAGAACCAAGAATCAAAAATCAGCCATCCAGCATTCATAGTGGAAATTATATTGGTATCAGCCAGCTAAGATGCAAACCAAGACAACTTTCCTCTTCTAGAACAACCAGAACTGATCAGAAGGAACTAACCCACTAACAGTACTACCTAGCAAAGAGATGTCCATTGATTACAGAGAGACATGAGGAGTTAAAAAGTAAAACAGCTAAATCTACATTTTCCCAGATGGAATAAATCTTCCAAAAAGATAAAAGAGTAAAACCAATGTTTCCAGCAATTACTGGAGATTACTGTGTATCTTGAAAGCATCCTATACGAGGAGTACAAATCTAACCTCTGATTCATCAGTATTTATTTCAACTATTGCACAAATACTTCTATATAAAACAACTAAGCAGACAAATTTTTACCACACTGCTATCTTTCTTTGAGAAACAGTGCTTTGCTCTGGAAATTTTGATCTTGCAGTGGCACTCTGGAAAACATGGTGAGAAATAAAGCTATGCTGTGAGACAGACTCAGGCTTGTAAATATTAAATAAAACCAGCGCAAAGCAGACCAACTGTGGCACTCGAGCAACTACACTTGAAGCTATGATTTTGTCCAGGAGAGATACAAGCATCACAGCACTGATGAGAAAAACAACTTAATGGATCCAGCAGCTCAAACAATATGTCATCCCCTCTGGTTTGCCCTGCATCACTGTTCCTCCTCAGCATTTCCGCTGGATGTGAAAAAAGCAAATCAAATAGTCTGTTGGACAAATTGGGTCAAACAGTCCGTTTCTCACAATAAGATATCACTAGCAATTGAGGTGTGCCATGCTCTGCATAGTAATCAAGTTGAAAGAATAGCCTGTGGAAAAACATAGGTTTCTTCCTGTTTTCATTACCTAAAAGAGGTGCTATTCACAGAGCAATACAGTATGGGAAAGGTACATCCAAACTAAATCCAGCAGTGGTGATAATACCAAGAAATTTTGTATTCCTATTTTTCTTCCACTCATCTAAGTTTTCCTTTTTTTTTTCTTTTCCTCTGAAGAATTTGGTGGAGAGGAGAAGCAGCTAAATGCTCAGTGCTAGTGATTTCAGCTGCATTCTAAAGCAGTTTTACCTATTTCAAGGATCAAACCCAGGTTTTCACTGCCACACTGCAGTGTTCAATGGAGATGCACCACCCTTAGCATACAAGGCTCAATCTCAGGACTGTTTAAACACTGTGCACTGCATGCACATTTCTCATGGCTGAGGGTGCCTTGCTGTCTGTGTGTCTCGCTCCAATTTATAGGAGGGAGATGAGGTTCTTTTGATATCTGTATACCCGGCGTGAGATTAAGAAACAATGGTTCATATGTTAGTCCAACCAGTTTATTACAAATCTAATCAGGGAGACGGGGAAGGGAAGGAGGACGATAGAAAAGATAGGAAAGAAGCAAGAATTGCGTAAAGCGGGGATAGTCACCACCAGGATCCAACAGCGTCCCGTTGCACGACTTTTGAAGGTCCGAGGCAGAAGCAGCGCAGGGGGGAAGCAGCAACGTGGCGGCGTTGGGCAGCAAGCAGGTAGCAGGAGGCGGCCGCGGAGCCAATCCGGGAGGAAGCTGCAGCGCTCAGGCAGCAGCCCAAGAGAGTTCGTCACCGTGCAGGAATTCCGTAGTGAGTAATCTGATGTCAGATACCTCTTCTACTTCAGCATGTAGGCATCACTTCGTGCGGAATCTGTTAGTCAGAAATCCTCTGTCCTTCTTCATGAGGAATCTGTTGTCAGAAAACCCATCCTCATGGTTTTCGATTCCTCCTTTATCCTACTTGTTCTCCTGCCTACGTGACAAGGATGGGCCTTGAGCAAGAGTCATTGAGTACCCCCTGTGATGGCCGTCATCCTGAGATAAGTCCACACAAAAGAGCACTTCACAGCTATTTAGCTGCAACTCATCTTTCTCTCCTTGCCCCTGGCCTTGTCTGTCTGTGTCCCCCAGACAAAGGATTTCACAACACTTGCCAGGTCTTGCCCGGACTTGAACAAGTCCGTCTGTATCCCCAGCAAGCTTTGAGACACTGATGTTAACAGGATAATATCTTACACTACCCCGTGACTCAAAGGTTGCTTTAAAACGGGACACTGGTGATCCATGATGGTGAGAAGAAGATAGCAAGCGTAGGGGTAAAGAAAGGAGGGGGGCAGGGAATCAAAGGTCTCATACAATCATTACAGGAGATTCATCAGGGTTGTTTACAAATGTTGCCCTGATCTGCTTGACTTCCCCATCTGCAGAGGAACTTACGAAGTACATAGAGGATACAGCACGTTGGATAAGTTGAATAAAACATGGTATCATACAAAGGACTAACATGAGAGTCGCAACAGCACAATAATAGATAAAATAAGATACGTTTCACCCATGGGTCACCTGGGAGCCAGGAGAAGAGGTCAAGGTCTGGGCTTTCCCAAGTTTGAACAGGAACATGCGCTATTTTCTGTATACCTTGGGCAATTTGTTTAATAACTTCACCATTATCATCAATCTTTAGAAAAATTAGAATCATTTAATTTGCCTTCTTCAGCTAGCAGGTAGTCTAGAACAATGTGATGCTGGAGTATTGCCGCCCGCATCTGTGAAGCTTGATCTGCAAGAAGATCAAGGGCATATGCTGTTTCATTAGTAATTATTTCAAGGACGGCTTGTAATCTGATAATATGACTTAGGTTATGGAAGGGCTCTTGAGCACCACTAGCCCATTCGTTGGGATTCCAGGTTCCAGGTTCCAGTGTTTGATTATACACTGGGGAGGCCAATCATCTTTGCCCCAAGTTTGGCCGCTACCACATGTTAGGGAGGTAGCGATAGACCTCTTGTGTCGATTGAGATCATCATATACTCTGCCATCCTTTCCTGGAACTAAAAAGAACATCGGGCGGATTACTCCGACATCACATACCCTAGTTCAGTTTGCAGGTAACTGTTTATATGCATAATGACCATAAATCCAATATTGTCCCTTTAGTTGTGAGCCTCCTAATAAACACCCACCCTTCACCCCCCTGCTCGCTTGAGGAGTGAAGGAATTAGTTTCCCAATGGCACTGATAGCTCTTCAGCTGTTGCGGGGACGGCACTAGGACCTGGGGTTTTACTTTCCTCAAGTCTAGTCGGCCATCCAGTAACCAGCATCTCCAGCCTATCAGTTGTCAATCCATCCATCAAATTTCATGTAATACCCTTTTTCCAGCTGTGGGAATCAAATGTTGTTTCTGCATTAGAATTGGATAATATTATTTTAATTTCATGATCTCCGCTATCAAAGTTCTTTTTGGGAGTCCTTCTACTTAACTTGGGGAAGATCTCTGATAAGTTTACATCACTTATCCTCTAGACGAACCTTCCCAGGAACGCACACTCTGTATATAGGTGTATAGATGTATATTTTGTCATACACACTGCAAGAATATCCTGCACGAGAGCAAACCAGAGAACAAGTCATGGCCTGCCCGAGGAAGCACCTGAAGAGACATCGGAAGGCCTGGCATCATCCCCCCTAGTGCTCTTTGTTTAACGAAGGCTTTAAAGAAAATTACCATATAAATACGACAAGGAGAGCACCGAGACATCTTGGAAACAACAGGATGGCTGCTGACTGACACCAGATAACAAATAAATTAACAAGTTAATAACAAATATAAACCTTCTGATAAGATTGTGAACCTGGAGTACCCAGCCAGTGGAGAAACAGGGAAGGGGGGGAGGCAAGGGGGAGAAAACAGGGTCTAAAGGCTGTCATGTTGTGTCCATAGGCGCTCCTGCTTGCGGGACGCCCACCATTGCAATCCCGAATAAAATCTGCTTTTATCAGAGATACCGTCCTGATAAAAATTACTTGGATATTTCCAACCCAGCCCAGAGTCCAAAAACAATTATGTTTATGATCAATATTCCACCTTTTGGTTTTTACTGGCAATGAGACCCTTCCAGACCCACTGAACTTCGGGCTAGGTGGCCTGGGGGCAAGGCTGGCTGCTGCAAGCCTTGCTCTTCCTGGCTCGGATTTACTGGGAAAAGAAACCACCAGCCCATATTTTCTTCCATAGTTAATTAATCCTTGGGCTACCTCCCCCCACGTCCATACTTTGCATCCTGACTGCAAATGTTTGGGGGTTACAGTTTTCTTCTAACATGTTAACAGAATAATATCTTTAATAATATATAATCTAATATAATATATAATCTAATATATCTAATAATATACTGTGATTCTCCTTTCCTGCCACATATTGGTTTCAGCTACCAAACTGCAATTTGTGGGCCTGAGGAAGTAGTTCACCCCTACTAGGACTACATATTCCCGTGAGGTGTAAATGTACTTGCAACTTGGCTGACCTTATGATACAAAAAGAGACTGATGCGCACCAGACAGCTATGCACATCACTGTCTGTGTGCTACCTGCACACAGAACTGCAATGAAGAGGTACAAAGTGTTAGCTCTGGAAAGCAAATAAACAAACATATTTGGTTTCACAGCATTTTGTATAGCCAACCTGAGGTTCTCATTGCAGAGATATGTACACCAATACATGGGAAGAATCAGAAATTCCATAGTGAGATACAACATGGCAAAGTACCAAGACTAAATGTAGATCTGAGGGAAAGAAATAAGGCTAACCCTATTAACCTGTCAGGAGCTTCAAAATAGCACAGTGGGAAACCCATAGGAGAGCAAATCCCTTTCAGCCCACATTACATAGTTGTCTTCTGCTATTTCCTTTCATGCTGCAAAGACCCAGATACTTTTCTACAGAAATTGGAATTCTGTCTGGGCATAACGTGATAATTAATAATTCTGAGTTATCTAAAATTCAAATTAGCCTGCCAGATACGTTCCACTAATGATTCTTTTAAAGTTAGAACAGCATTTCAATTAAATAAAAAAAAATCCTCAAGAATGTAGGTCAGTGACTGTATTTCACAGAATCACAGAATGTGAGGGATTAGAAGGGACCTCAAAAGATCATCTAGTCCAACCCCTCTGCTGGAGCAGGAACACCTATATTAAATCACACAGGAACACATGCAGGTGATTTCTGAATGTCTTCAGAGAAGGAGACCCCACACCCTCTCTGGGCTGCCTTTTCCAGTGTTCTTTTACCCTCACTGCAAATAAGTTTTTTTCTCATATTTATGTGGAACCTCCTATGTTCCAGCTTGCTTCACTTATCAGATTAATGGACTATCTTAACCTGCTTTAGATTTAAACTTATTTCCAAAATTTTCCATTCCAAAAATATACAAGTATATAAGAGTGTTTTATCTGTATTCATATATACACACACATATATACTCCTAATTTCAAGTTAGAATGACTGAAAAAGTATTCTCACTGCAAAATACAAAATATACGAAGTATAAAACTTGGTTGTAACCAAGTTGATTATTTATAATTAGAACTCAAACCAGATTTTCATGCTGACGTGCCCTATTCCCCACTTTCATTGTAATACTTTGACAGCTTTCTAAGAAGGCAAGAGATTCCAACACTGTGATGTCATGCCATATAAAATAAAAATAAAAATCAAGTTTGATTTTTAATTAAGTGCTTAGCAATCTCACATGCATCTAAGTGCCCAACTATGGCAAGCAGCGTGGCACCACATCCACACTGCCCAGTGCGCCCTGCTGGTACAAGCACTAGTGTGGACAAACTGCAAGGGTAGCACCATTATAGTCACTGGATTGAATGGACAGAAAGTGAATAATAGCATACCCTGCTTTGGAAGAAAACCACAGGGACTATTGAGTTGAAGACCAAAAATTCAAACCCTATGTCTGAGATCTTCTTCAACTCTAGCAAGCTTTATACTATGACCATTTTCCTGGGAAGTCTGTTCCAGGTCCCAATTGCGCTCTGGTTCTCTGGTGAATAACTTTTTTCCAGTACCAAACCTGACTCTCCTGTGACTCAGCTCCATGCCATTCCCACAGGACCTGATGCAGCCACCATAGAAAAGAAATGAGCACCTGCCTCTTCACTCCCTCGGTGAGGAAGCTAAGGACCACCACGAAGCCTCCCCTCAGACTCCTTTTCTGTAGGCTGAATAAACCATGTGACCTCAGCTGCTCCTCACAACTCTTGCCCTCTTGACCATTCAGAATTTTCATAGCCTGTTATGTTTTGTTTAGTTTGTCTATTTGGAACTTTTTTTTATGGCTGATACTGACATGGAATCATAGAATCGTAGAATTGCTCAAGTTGAAAAAGACCTTAGGGATCATCGAGTCCAACAAAGATCTAACCATATTACCCTAACAACCATCCGGGAAAACATTTTTCATACTAGAATTAGTTATGCAAAAGAACTATTTTATTTAATATTTATATGAAATATTTATAAATATTTCATATTTATATATATCTGCTAACTGACTCACAGTTTTGTGTAAGTTTGGTATTTCTTTGGAATGTGTGCTACCTTTCTAGATCAGAGAGCATGGTTTCTCATAGCCTGAAGTAAATTGAGAGGCTGAATTCACTTTTCTGAGAGGTCATCCCACTTCAATATAGAGAAAAGGGAAACAAACAAAAAAAAAAAAAAAAAAAAAAAAAGGGGATAGGGCCTGCAATCAACAGCATGGGCATCAGTAAAATCTCTACAGAACAGCTGTACAGACAGAATCACTTGGTGCACTGATGAAAACATAAAATTGTAGGTGAATAATGAGACATAAAATAAAACTTTGTTAATTAAAAATACCATAATATTGACCATAATCTCCATGAAGATAGACGTGACATGAAAGTCTAGATATTCAGACACAAAGCCAGTGAGTGAATAATTCCATGGTCATACATACGAAGTACAGACTTCCTTTTTCTAAAAGATTAGTAAATATTTCCTGTAGCCATTGTACAGAAAGAAAATATCCGAAGTGAGGTTCCTTTTATCTCAAGCAGAAAAACAGCAGAACACTGCAGTCTTCTAACATACAGCTGTCTTGTTAAAGCATCTCTTATAATTTTATGTTTTAACTCTCCTTCTCTCCACTACAATTCTTTTCCTATCCCTCATTTAATGCTCTATAAATCTGTATTTAATACACACAGCTATGATCATTTGTTGAGCTGTGAGGAGAAACACTTCACTGAACAAATCAGTGCCCGAGACACACAGTAAGCTATTCAAGATGGCCAGAAGAACTCACTGTCAACTAACCAAAAGCTATCTTCAGAGGTAGGTAAAGGGACATGCTATCACAGTAACTAGCAATTATTAGTAAGAATTATTTCCAGGAGACAGAGAAAGTTTTTGAACACGGGTGACAGTCCTGCATCTCCCCTGAAATCAGCTAATTTCAAAAGGTACAGACTTACACCTTAAGGTAATATAGATGCTTTAATGATATGATTACTACCATTGATTGCTGTTGTATTTCAATCTTAATATTTACTGTTAATTATAAATCAGAAAAATGTAAGATTTATGTGGGAAATGGCAGGAACCATCTTTCTGTTCTGCATTAGCGCACTGCCCAGCTCAGGGAAACCCTGATCCACACCTTTGCAGTTTTTGTTGTTGTGTTTTGTTTTAAATTTACTTTTCTTGGAAAAAGTGCTAAAAAGGTATTAAAGAAAGACAAATGGAAAGGTTTGGACTGTTGATTTGCTTGTCTGATTAAAAATTGCCTTTCTCTCTCCCTTATATTTCTCTGCATTACATTGATTTTCATAAGGGTGACTAATACGAAGAGAGATACTATACATCATCAAGTAGTAGGCAACTAAGGAACGGCCTCTATTTTAAGATAACCTACAGTCTATTTCATTCTTCTGTATCATAGCTTAAGGAATACTCGTGTCTCAGGTGTACAAGCGCCATAATACTGCTTTAAGGCAGAGCCAAACAAAATTCTAAAAATGCATTTAATTTCTATAACATCTCCATACCAGCTTAACTCAGCCACACCTACAGACTCGACAGACTTCTTAGCATGAAAACTTCACATGTTCTTCTCATATGCTCTATCTTCAGTGATTGATAATGCTCTGGAAATCCCTAGTCCTGATGCTTTATAGGTTGTTCTTGTCAGTGTGATTAAGAATAAAAACATATGCTCTGCAGTTACAACCACATGATAACTGAGCTATGACATCTCTCCTGGTAACACAGATAGCACTTATCTGTGTGCTTCCATCTGATTGTATCTTTCTCCACTGCATAAGAGCTCAGTGTAGCAAGATGTATTTCTCTTGCTACTGAACATATGGCCACAATGGAAGTCTATTTTTAATATTTTCAGTATCAATTCAGTACTAATTCAGTGATTATAAATTTATCTAATAAATACGATCAGTCACGGCATTAATAAAGTGTAAAAAAGTACAGTGTAGATTTGTAGTTTCTAAAAGACACTAGAGATATGGTGGTAAATACACTCTGGATCAGGAAATAAAGTTCAATTCTTAATTGCTGAATATATACATAAACCTCTCATGTTTGGGTAGGCTCCCATACTTAATTAAGTATCTATCAGTAAGTTTCTACTGCTGTGTCTAAGCAAACAGTTGCACAATTACTCTGGTACAATTTCAGTATGCACTTTTGACTGTCTGCTTGGTGTCAGTGGTTCTTGTACTGACCTTTGAAACATAACATCTTGCTGCAGTCTAATAATTAACAGAAGCCAATATCACACTGTCTGGATCTACAGTATACAGTGTACATTTGCATATATAGGGAATCACCAACCTGAGGTCCCTTTGAAGATGCCCATTAGTACAGCAGAATGACTCAAATGGCCATGCAGCAGGAACTAAGTCCTGTGAAGCTTCCACAACTTTCCTACGTGATACAAAAGGTCTAGCTCCTAAAGTTCTTTCTGCATTGCTGTGTTCGGCATTGCTGGAAAGAACACCTAGATTCAGAGGATTAGCTATGCTGAGATCATAGAGAGTTGCATTCAGATGTTTCAGTCTGAATTATACATCTAAGACATTTCCAGAATGGATTTGTATGCAATCATCAAAGGTGTTCAAGCAAGTTCATAAGGCACAGCTGGAGAATTATTATATAACAGCCTCTATGGCATAAGCCATCAAGGATTATCCACCTCAGATTCAAGCTGGAAGCCCAAATATCTCTGTCAAGGAACAGGGATGGTCAGGTCTCCCTAGGAATCAAATGCAGAGGAAAGGAAGCAGTTTTTCAGCTCTCTCTCTTTCACTTTGCTGTGCTCAGTAAACCTCCAAGGCATAGGAGCACACTGAATATTTTCAATCTACATGTATTTGTAGTTCAGAGACTGTAGGCTCTGTATGCTTCAGATCTGAGGTCTGACAATGCCAATGCCACTTGATAGATGGATGAATGGAGTTAAATCCAGCTGGTGGCTGGTTACAAGTGCTGGTCCTTAGGGGTCAATTTTGAGGCCAGTCCTGTTTAATATCTTTATTGATGATCTAGATGAGTGCACCACCCAGTAAGTTTGCAGATGACACCAACTTAGGAGGACGTGTTGATCTGCCTGAGGGTAGGAAGTTCCCACAGAGAGATTTGGATAGGCTGATTGATGGGTTGAAGCAAGCTTATGAACCCCGGAAAGATGAAGTGCCAAGTCCTCGACTTTGGTCACAACACCCCCATGCAATGCTACAAGCTTAGGGCAGAGTGGCCAGAAAGCTGTGGAAAAGAAAATGTGGGATGCTAGTCAACAGCCATCTGAACTGAGCCAGAAGTGTGTCCAGGTGGAGAACAAGACCAACAACATCCTGATTTGTATCAGAAGAAGTGCAGCCATCTGGGCTATGGAGGTCTCTCTGAACTTGGCACTGGTGAGATTACACCTTAAGTTCTGTGTTCAGTTTTCATCCCCTCACTACTACAAAGTCATTGAGGCCCTGAAGCATGTCCAAAAAGGGGGAAAGAAGCTGATGAAGGGTTTGGAGCACAAGTCTTATGAGGAGTGACTGAGGGAAGTGGGATTGTTTAATCTGGAGATAAGGAGGTTCTAGGGAGACCTTATCGCTCTTTACAACTACTGACAAGGAAACTGTAGAGAGGCAGCAGTTAGCCTCTTTTCCCAAGTAACTACTGATAGGACAAGAGATGATGGCTTTAAGCTGTGCCGAGGGAAGTTCAGATTGGATAACAGGCAAAATTTCTTCTCAGAAAATATGGTGAGTTATTGGAACAGGCTGCCTAGGGAGATGGTATAGACGCCATCCCTTGAGGTTTTCAAAAAGGTAGATGTGACACTTACAGATATGGCATAGTGGGCATGATGGCGATGGGCTGACAGCTGGACTAGACTATCTTAGAGGTCTTTTGCAACCTTAATAAGTCTATGATTCTGATTCTGAGCTGTACTGGAAAAAAAGAAAAAAACAAAAAAAACCGAAACCACAACATGATTTTCTGCCTATCTTAGAACCTGCTTCTGTATGAACCAGACCTTCCATCAGTATCTAAGGCTTTCAGAGTAACATCTAATAAAAGTCTGGTTGCGCAGAATACTGTGACAAAATGGTGTCTGACATGGTAGTGCATATGAAGCAAAGGTCTGTAACTGAAATACTCCATGCAAAATTACAATTGCTCCCACTGACATTCATGGCTGCTTGTTGAATGTTTATGGAGACCAAACAGTGGATGTTAACACAGTGAGGTGGTGGTTGGTACATTTTAGCCGTAGTAATGGCAACATGTAAGACAAGCCACATTCCAGACAGCCATACAGGTTTTTAAAGGCACAGCATGCAGGCCATTCTTCATCACTAGTGAAAAGCCATAGGTAATGGTGATGACTACACTGAAAAATAGTATTTTGTAGCTGGGAACTTGCTCTATCAAATAGCGTTATTGTGCTCTTTTTAAACTGCATTTTCCATGGAAATAAATAGGAGGTATTAATTTCAGAGTTACGTGTATGTGTAATGCCTTACCTCTAAGTCCAACCTGTGAGCTTTGAAACATATATACCTGTGAGGTCCTGTGCTTCACAGTTCCAGTCTTATTGAATATATTTATAATATAGTATTCAATAAATAATATAAAATCACTTTGTATTAAATTATTTCTAAAGGGAAGAATGAGCTAAGGATATTCATAACAGTGAGTAGAGGATACCTTCACACAATTTTACCTAAATGTCCTTTCACTTACTGACTGGTCTGATGATCTTAGTAGGTCACTGCTTTTCTGCGCTAGCCTAAAAACTTAAATATTTCCTTCAGGCCTTAGAAATTTACTTTAACGAAAAACAAACAAAACAAAACAAAAAGGTAGAAGAGCAAATTTTGAAATCTGACCTTACCTTTCCTTAGACATTTCTAACTAAAATCCCCAGTGAATTCAAACATAGAACATGTTCCTACAGGTCAAATGTTCCACCCTGAACAGCTCTTTACAGATTTTCCAGTATAATACTTATCTGAGAAGCCTTTGTGAACAGAGTGAAATCAACAGTTGTACCTGAATGAAGAAAAAACTCCACGTTGTTTATTTTTTCCCCCTAGCCTCTTAGAAGGAGAGAAAGTCTTGGGGAGAGAATCAAGGAAAGTGAGAAAGAAGAATGGATGGATGGAAGTATGAACACACAAAAAAACCCAAAAAAATGAATAATCAACCTTGTGTGAACTAACTTCACTGAATACAGATAGAATGCAGAAGTGTCTAGAAAAAAAAAATTGCATTGTTACTTAAAATTAGTGAAACTCTTCAAAATGTACTAAACTGAATACACATACAAGCTTGTAATCTAGGTCACTGTTTTGTATAGTACTCAGATATGCATGAATGCTTTTGATGAAGAAATTGGGAAGAACTATGCAAATACAGCTGAGGACAAGATCTGATTCATTTTCCAAGACTGCTATGCCTAAAAATCCCTTTCAAATTGCACAGGAAAAATATAATATTACCACAGTACCTGTTCCCTAAATCTTACCAAGACCAATCACGTGGCACATATTGAAAATATATTACCTTATCACAACTACAAATATATTCAAATCATTCTCTGCATCTTTTATTTGGATCTAATGACAATTCATTTAAATCTAGCCAAGTCAGTATGCAAAAAAGAAGTCTGTAATGCTGTGATCAGATTGTGAAGTATAGCATCACAATGCAGATCTAATAACCTGATTCAAGGCCGAAGTGTCAAAAAATGGTGCTAGTAACTGAAAATAATAAAACCATTCAAAGAGAATGTTATTTAAATGGTATATGACTGCATGTAGAGTTTCTGAACGAAGCTCATAAAGAGAATTATGTCTTCCATATGGAAAGTACACATGTTCGTGTCATAGAAAAATATAAACTTTGTCATAGTACAGCTACCAAATATATTCTGCCAACAACAACAAAAAAAATCACCCTTTTCATAAGCAATAAGGCCTCCCAGAGAAATTAACTGATCTTGCAATAGAGAAGAGGCACTGAGAGAGGGCTGCATGTTAGCCCCTTTTGGATGCAGGATTCTGTCACAACATCTAAGGAAAGTCTCCAGCTTTCTTGTATCACACTAACCATATTTACCCAAACCTCACTTAAAAGCACAGTGTAAAATACATTTTATTGCCATACTTTCCAATAATTCTGACCTAAATTAGTGTGATCGAGGTATTTTTTCCTGAGGAGACATGATTTCAAAATGAATGTGCTTTAATGTGTAGTAATCTTCCAACTGACAGACAAATGCTTCTGCTTGAGAGCACAGCGTTTATGAAACAGCAGGCCCTTCGGTTGCCCTGGAAACCACATTTGTAAAGGGCCACAGTTTGTTTTGTCCCAGAAGCTTTTGAGATTTGCATCAAAGCTTCAGAAGATGAGAACTGTCAGCATTTACTCTTCCCCACTCCCTAAAAAACCAATACCTTTGACTTCAAGAAGGTTAAACAGTCTGAAAATGTGTGTATGTGTTTTTCGCTTTTTTCCCTTCTAGCTCATGATAGCTTTCAACAAGAAAACAGCAACAAAAACTGTAAAACTGTGCACAGAAAGTCAAGAGCTATACACTTATGATGTTACATTTATTCATCAGGGTTACACAAAGAACTTCTAACTAAATAGAAGAAGAAATAAAGGGAGCACTAACAGTTGAAGTGTTGTCACTCTATTTACTACATTCAGTAATGACCCTGAGGCTTCACTCAGAAACCTCCATAAGGGTAATCACAGAGTAAAAGAGATCACCTTAAAAAAAGCATAAAATTAATAAAGCTAAAATTAAGCAGACAGAAATACTTGAGTTTAGATGAAACACTTAACTGTCAAAATGCTCTTAACATTTAGCTGCAGGGAGTGCTTTATTTTTCAGAAGAATCCTTTCAGGACTGACAAACATCCCAAACCCTCAGCCACTATCAGAATTTCACAAATTTAATTGTGCAAAACACTGTGCAGAAAGAGCCAATCTATTTCCTACTGCTTTTCTATACTCGGATACTGAAAAAATGGCCTAAAGAGGAATCTTGACATTTATACTGAAGCAAACTCACAATTGAAGTGACCGAGTGAAGTGCTTATTCCAGGATGAAGCAGAACACTCGAGGAAATATCCTGTGATTTTTTTCTTGCTTCCACATCAATTTTCACTCCCGAAAAGTGTATGGAATAAAAGATGCACCAAAAGGAGTTCCTCTTTTGAGGATCTTGTACAAGCAGGAGTTGCAGATAATCCAGAAAGTATATAAAAAAAGGCTCATCCCTCAAGTTTTGAAGATGCTCAGGGATGAACGGAGGCAAAATCTGTGAGAAGTCCATGCAAGAACACAGAAAAATAGAAAGATAGAAAATAAACAGAATGCAGAAATTAAGAACCTTCTGAGTCATTTTCTTTGAAAGGAAAAAAACAAACGAGGAAAAGTAGAAAAAAAAAATAGAAATTAGGCAGGTTAATTCTTTCAAAAATTTTCAGAAAAAATCTTTTCTATCTTTGTGTAGGCATTTGCATACTTTAGGTTAGCAATTGCGATATTCAAATGTAATACTAAAATAGCACAGTGGAAGTTTCACAAATGACAGCAGACAAGAGAAAGGAAAATGAAATTTTGCATAATATTTTATAAAATAAAGCTACCTAAATTCCTCACATAAACTTTGTATATATGCTTTGATCATTTTGATTTGTTGCTTCAAGCATGTGCTGCCAAACACAAAGGTAGAGGTAAAAGGCAGTAATGTGCATGGCAAGATTCCTCTAACTCAGAATTGTGTAAAGAAGCTTCTGGGAATTACCATCATTTATCATGGGGTTAGAGAGCAGCTTCACCTCTTTTTTATGGTTTTACTAACCTCTGACTTGCTCAAGCTCCCACTCAACCTGGCTGAGTACATTCATCTTACATCTGTCCTTTTTATGTCATGCAGCAAAAGTAAATCCAAACTCTCTACAGGGAAAAAAATGTATGGAATCTAAAAGGGCTGACAAGATTTCTTCAGAAATATCAAACAGAAATTACAACAAACTCTTTAAAAAAATGTATTTAACAACCATCTTCTTCACTTAGCTACATGTCAACTTCAGAATTAAAATACAATACTGTTATGCTTATGGCCATTTCTGTATCTTAGCATCATAACTTGAATATATATTTTATGTCTATTAAAATGTACAAGCTATAGATGGATTATTCTAGAAATTGATGAAACAAATATTCAAAAACTTATTTGTATCTTCAGTTTGCCCGTGAAGAAGTAAAACAATTCCAGTTGTTACTGGACAATATACAGGTGAATAGCTACTCTTCATTATGCATATTCAGGCCATTGCTTTGAATAAACAAGACTTACTTTTTATCTACATTCTACACAGTTAATAACAAAGTTACTGAAGCAAATACATTTTAAAAAGTTTAAGTGGCTCATAAACACCTGCCATTTAACTGTAACATTAAACTCCTAATTACTTTATCCTGCCCTGAGTCATGGAGATCAGAAGAAAGATTCACCTCAAAGTACTTGGAAAGAGGAAAAAATGACAGTATGGCTCAGCCTCAAGCAAATGAAAGTATTTGTAACTTTTCCTTGAGACTTTGTGATGTTTAAGTGAAGTCTCAATCTCTCATCTTAACAAAATCCTTGTCCTGAAGAACTGCAGCTGAAGTCTTGCCATCTACACTGATTGAAGGTTTGGAAAGTTATCTTGGTTCTACTTTTCTAGACTTTTTTTCCTTTTCCATTTCTCTGTTAGACATACAGAGGCCTGATATTTCTTTGCTGGTACAACAGGCAGTAAGTTGAGAAGTTAATCTAAGTTGACACTTGTAGTCATTTCCATAGCATCAACGGTAAATAAGGTAAACTGAATTTCAGACTAGAATTTGATTGCAAGGTTCTTGAGCAATCCCTTGCTTGTCTTTTGTTAATATTTTCTCAGCTGCAATGGGAAAACAATGATTTAAATATGAGCATCATAAATAATCACTGTTTTCTTGAGACACTATGAAAAAATGAAACTGGTTTAATGATATATTGCTAGCACATTTTAAAGCACTGCATCAATAATTCTCAGCAAGGTGCTTTTTGTCATTTACAAAATAGGCTGCAAGATATTTTTATTTGAATACCTGCAACTACAGAACTATGTAATAAATTAAAGATATTGCAAGGTGAATTTAAATATATTGCAAGTCTGCTTCTTCTCTTGACTGTGGTTGGACTCACTGGTATTGAGATGCACAGATTACTACAGGATATCTTTGGTATCTGTTTTTTGTTTGTTTGTTTGTTTGTTTTAACATCTTCCCTTTAATTCAGGTATTTAGAACCAAGTACTGCCAAAGTAACAGCATATGATAGAAACTACCTATTCTTTATGCAGAGAAACAGGCTTTGGCCATTCTGAAAGAAATGACTTACTCATGTAACATTTCCACACTAATGTGTGAAGCTCACTGATTTCTCATCTCAAAAACACAGTCTCTTTTATAATTGGTATCACACTTACAGCTCCAGAAATAATGTGTTCATGTGTTACACTCACTTGAGTCCACCATAATGGATATTAATATAAAACAATTTCATAGAGTCTGAGGCAATTTTTCAAGTTTGGGGCATTTAAAGATGCCGAAAATTGTATTAAAAGTATTCTAAAATTCAAAATCTTTTAAAAAATCGTATTTTCTACTAGTCATTTTTAAAAGCCTTTTCCTTCTTTTGCTACCATGTAAACAATTAGATCCCCCGTGTAAACAGTTAAAGTGATTATATTTGAATCGCTTCGAAGGGGTCACTGAAACTTAAGAAATACAACTGCTTGTCCTTAACAGTTATTTCTGTTTGCAAACTATTTACGAAGGTTTAGCATCCATGCTGAAAGGTGTTCCAGAATCTATTGTTTTAGCAGGTATCACAACCTTTTATCATATCATCTGATTTACCTGTCTTTTTAGGCTTTTTTATTCCGTACTCATATATCAGCTCACTTATCAGCAATGACCTGTTGTGACAACAGTTAAGAAGGCATAAACTGATGGAAGAGATAAAGACAGAAAAGAACAGAATAGAAAAGAACAGAGAAGACAGCAATGAAGAAGAGGGGAGATAAGAACAAACAGAGGAGAGGAGAGAATGAGATGCAGTTCAGTTGTCTTTGAATTGCAGCCCTTTTTATTAGACTGCTAGACTCAGCCTTGTGTATGAGAAACAGAGGTGTGGAGATAAAGAGTTCTGTCAACCATGTGTTCATTAACTGTGTTTTAAGTACTAATAGAAATGATTAACTATACGATAATGTGACAATTCCTAGAGAAATTCCAGATTGTTGTCATGCCAACCTGCAAAGAATTAAGGCGCCAAATCACATTTTGCTATAATACAAATTATTTTAAAATAATTTACCAATTTCCTTCATTTCACACTTTTTATATTCTAGCCATGATTTTGTTACTTGATAAAATTAATAAAAGCTTTAATCATACAGATAGATAAATAAAAGCATCAAAGCAATTTTAAATGCAGCCAGAAAAAAAAAAAAAATTACAACTTTGAATTCTCCACACCGCTGAAAGCAAAATATCATTTCACTATTTCTGCCCTTTTATTTCTTCTACTCCTTGCTAGTCAAGATGCAACTTCAGTTTTCATAAGAGATTTTCTCTTTCATGAAGATTTATATTATGTGTGATAGCATTCTGCCATTTTATGATTTGTTTCTGAATGTTCTGGAGATATGCATACATATATTTTAATTTTTTTTAAGAAAGAGATGACACTACTAAGAGGGATAAGAAGCAGTTATTTAATGGTAAGTCACAAAACTGCGGACACGCCACAGCTGAGTAATTTCTGTGCGAGGTCTTTGGCTGCCATACTCCATCTGCCCTTAATATATCTAACATTCACTTAATGCATCACAACAAAAATGGATTAAACTCCTTGGGGCAGGGTTTTGGTTTTCTGTAACTTTTCTGAAGTACCTCATGCACATTTGTTAGCTGCTGGGAAAAACAAACAAACAAATAAACAAACAGAAACAACAAAAAAGCCCACACCTAGATTCTAAGTTCTTAAACTTTCATCTCTAGTTTTAGCCTCCAGTGACTACTTTCTCACTTTTTTGCCCAAGGAAAGATATGACATAAACATCTTGTTGATGACTTCAAATCAAATGAAAAAGTCCAACTAACATGCTATCGGTTATGTACAGTACCCAAGTCCTCACCAGAATGTCAAACACAATATACAAAACCAGCTTTGAAGTCAGCATACCTTTTGCTGTTAACCTACTTCAAATTTGGTCAAGGTTGTGTACAATACTTTATGAATGATTGATATTCTTTAAACACTATTGTATTTCCCTCAGGAAACCAACACAGATTAGCATATTTGAATCTTCCATTTGGGTAGAAACCAGCCACTGACTGGAAAGAAGCAATTCAAGTTCTGCCACATTATTCCCCCTACTCCCTTTACCTCTCTGCACTCATGTTCCTCCTCTTTTCTCACGTCTCCACATTCCTGTGTTTCAACTCTGAGAGAACAAAATATACAATGATGGAAAGAGCTATGAGAAAGGAGACCCTGATCTCCACAGATCACTCACACATGCTTGAAGCATATGTGCTTTACAACATGGACCTCATAACAAACTTGTCCCATAATGAGCTGAGCTGTCGATTTTAATGTGCTGAAGTGTTTGTACATTTATATAAATGTTAATTTTAAGGATGCCACAGGACCTACTCAGGTTCTGGTTCAGCACTGGTGAAGCCAGTGGGGCCTTCTTTTGACATCCAAAGATCTGCATGTAGAAGTTCCTTATATAGCATAAACGTGAGTCCATTTTTTAATAGATCAAACTTGAAACACCACAAAAAAATGGTTTTGATTTAACTTGAAAGTTAAACTTCAGTGGATGTTTCTAGATCAGCATTTTTCTAAAGCTCAAATTAAATAATAAGAAATTTTTTTCCCTGCATGAATTATCCAAAAATCTTAAAAGACACCAGTATCAGTACTTGGTGCTAGTGCTTGTGCCTTTCTGGATCCAATAGGTTTTAATTTAATCATTGAAATTCACCCTTTCACTTGACTTTTGAAGGCATGTTGCTGGGAGAAATAGCACAGGCATTCATGCAGTTTCATCTCTGCATACAGCCCCCTGTCTCCTTAATAGGCTGACTGCATACAGTGGCTTTAAGCATAAGAATGGTCATGATAAAATCCAGTGATAGAAAGCAGATCCAGACTGAGAGAAAGCACCCATTCCAGACTTTAGCAAAAAACCTTGAGCTACTGTTGCTCTTGGTAAATAAAATTTAGATGATGTGGCTTCTACATGACTGTTAAATGTTCCAGTGTTTCGAAACTGTTCTTTGAAAAACTTAAAAACAACTTTTATATAAGAGAATTGTCCTTGTACACACAGGGTTGGTCTTTAAATCAGAAGACATTTTGCTTGCAATTATTCAACAAAAGAATGTGCAATTCTGTGTGATAGAAATTTACAGACCAGTTATTTCACTTGACTTGGAGCTGGTTTCTGCCTCCTGTTACCAGCAAAATGTACTGTTCATACTTCTGCACAAATTACAGAAATTACTTCAGTTGGGAAGAGAGGATGCTGAAGAAGAAATGTACATGTGTTACATCAGTAGCTAGTTGAATACTTTTGAGCATTTCAAGGCCAGTCTATTGCCTGTTGAATAACTGAGTTTAGACTTAAAAAAGAAAGGCAGCAGATTTCGTCTAAAATTGTTCGTTTTCAAGCCCTTGGTTAGCTAAGTTACAGAGCAGATATTAATGTCAGTTTCTTGACATCGTTCATCTAGAACAGTCACATCGAGCATCAAGGAAAATCTGTTTTTGCTTCAAGGCAGCATGGATAGCCTGGGCTCCCATAAAGGCTAATTAGCACTCTAGTAAAAAGATTGATTTCCAATCCTACCTAAAGAGATAGATTCTAGGGTTTTTAGTGTCCTTTTGTATGCTTTTAAAGAAGGCTCCTCTTCCTGTGTTTCATCAGCTCTCCCTCTCATGGAAACTCTAAATCACGCATTTAAAAATAGACCATCAGATTATCTGGGTAAATCATAAAGCTCAGCTTATCTCCTTCTTCCCCTTTAAAATATAGAATTTATTTTGTCCAGCAGGTCAGCAGCGTGAAGCCATAAATAATCCTATATATCTCAATGTCTGGGTGTATCTCCAGTATATGTACATATGCCACTATATATGTACTTAAATCATGCATTTATTTGATATTTAACACTAATCTACATCCCAGAATCCATGTATTTCTCCTGAAGGCAAACAAAATCAACACAGTACCAAAGAGGGAAGAAAAATTCTCAATTTCTCTTTCCCAGTCACCATATAATACGGCCTTAAGCTGCAAATCCTGACTCCCAGGCCCAGCATTTCCCATACGTGCATCCTTTCATTCTCCTCCCACTGCCAGTGCAGCCCATCAGGCCACTGGAGCTGGAGAAAGCCCTGCAGGGCTATAAATAGCTACACGGGGGAGGGAGAACAGAGTGTAGCAGCACATTTCCGAAAATCCTTGCTGCAGAATCAGTTTGTTTTTTTTTGTTTTTTGTTTTTTTTTTCTGGATTAATTCAGATAGGGAAAGGAACTGCTAGGAAGTTCACTGACATACCAGGGAATGGCTGTGGAAAGGGGGCAACAGCTGCCATGGAGAAACTAAAATGGGAATGCCTAGCTCACTGGAAGAACAATGAGGTGGGTTTCCCTCTTTGGCTTTCCCACGTATTTTGAATCGATTCTCGACCTCCTGAGATGACCTATGGACATGAAGGCTTATACAGAGGGGATACAAAACCCCCTCACCCCCCGACCCCCTCCAAAAAAAAGCATTACTGACACACGCAGCTTATTTTCTATTCCAAGTTTGTACTGACTCAAGTACATTTATATGTACTGGATTTGCACTGACCGTGCATAAGTTGTCCGTGAACATGCCCCAGCGTGCAAATGCTGCCCTTCCCTAACCCTCATTTTCTTCCGAGCGACCAAGACGAGAGTCCTATTCTCCAGGAATCCCCATAACCACCCTGTCTCCCGGAAACTTTCGGTAGCTACAGGCAGCGCCTGAAGCATAGGGGCTCGCCGCCCCCTTCCCCGCTAGAGGCATCTCAGGCACTCTCCAGCGCACCCTCCGCTGGCCGCGCCGCGGGAGGAGCGCACCCCACGCCGCCCCCGAAAGCACCGCGCTGCTCGGCGCCTTCCCGGCTACCTGCCGGGCACGCATCGCGCGGTACTGCCCTGCTGCGGTTTCCGGCCCAGCCCGGCCTTTTCTCACCGTCCTCCAGAGTCGCTGCCGCTTGGCGCTGACGGAGGTGGCGGTGACGATGAGATGGGAGACGGACACCACGAGCCCGAAAACGATAGCCAGCAGGGTCCGGACGGGCAGCAGTGAATACGAGACGAAAGTGACCAGCATGAGCTGCCACATGCCCTGCTCCGGGGCGCTGAGGGGTTCCATGCTGTAGGCGCCTAGCGAGAAGGGGCAGCAGAGGAAGGAGAAGGTGAAGCTAAAGAGCAAGGTGAGCTTGACGATCTGCTGCAGCTGGGTGACCTGCAGGTACTTGACGTTAGTGACGATAAAGAGAGAAAGGAAGATGATGCAGTGCACCGGGTGCGAGCCTTTGGAAATGGTCAAGCTGGGTCCAGAGAGCAGCTCCACAAGGGCCAGGCTGGCGGTGAGCACGATGAGAACGGCCAGCGCTTTGAGGGTAGACTTCTGCTCCAGCTTCAGGTTGTAGCTCTGGAAAAGAGCTTCCAGCTCCTTGCAGTCGAACTCATCTTCACAGGCAATGGCATCCAGCAGCAGCAGGGGAGGAGGTTCTCCCAGCCTGGCTCCCGCTCCCGCCACCGCGGCAGCAGACGGAGAGCAGCAGCAGTGGAAGCACTTCTTCCTCTTGGTCTTGACTTTATGAAACGGTATTTCCTCCATATCATTGCCATTCATAAACCCCGGGGAAGAAATGCTCCTCCTGTTGTCCTCCGCTGCCGCTCCTCCGCCTCGCTGCTCATAAAAGAGAGGGGGGCTGCGAGCAGGACCCGCGGCCGCAGGTCCTCCGCCAGCTCTGGCCGGCGCTGCTCCGCGGATGCGGGCACCGGGCGCAGCTCGCAGCCGCCGTCCGCAGCGAACGGCGCGTGAAAACGCCCCCTCCGCTGCAACCGAGGAGCCGAGGATGGCTGGGGCGGCGGGAGGACAGCTTCACTCGTGCCTTCTCTCTCTCCTTTTCCCCCTCCTCCTCCTACTCTCCTGGTGTTCCAGGGATGTTAATCTCCTAATCGCACCAAAATACCATCCGAAGGTTTGAAATCGAGCAGAGTGACGGGTGGGGGCACAGGGTACGTGGAAGCAGAGAGAAGGGGAGCGGGGGATAATAGAAACGCGGGTCTCCCTTTAAATACAGCTGTGTGGAGAGGAGCAGGACCTAAAGAGCGGATGGTAAACGGACTCCCAGGGGTAGACTGCATTAAAAAAAATAAAATAAAATAAATAAAAAAAAAAAGCCCAAGGAGATAAAAAATGAAATCCAGACAGGTGACTGAGCTAAACGGTAGAAAAAGAGGGCAGCAAGGCCAGAGAAAAAGCAGGAGATAGAGAAAGGCAGGGCGATTCCCTTCTCACGTCCGAGAGCATCTCGCCGGGGATTGAGAGGCGCCTGCGCGCCACTGGCTTGGGAAACCGAGCACGTCGGGGATACGGCACGGGAGCTGCGGGATGACCGCCCGCTCCAGCGGAACGCCCGAGCTCTCCTTCTAAACAGCCGTACAAGCTTCAATACTGCAATTGTTTCCTGACAGCCTTGTGTTTTCAGCCCATTCGCACACCCATCAATATGTAGAGAATTACAGAAAAACGACATAAAAAATTGAAAAATACGTGAATATACATAGAAATATTAGTATCTTTTATATGAAGATAGGTGACTCCTCCTTCCCTTGAGAAATAAAATCTTGTCTGCATGAATAAACATGCTGGTTTTATGGCTTTTTCCTCCTAGACTCTAAAATACTTGAGTAAAGTGACTGAGACCGCCTGAGAAGATGCATTCCTGTGTGTGATTCTGCACTTCTGGGAGTACAAATCAGACAGTGGCTGTGGAGGGCTACTCTTGTGACAGGAGTTAATTTTCATCCCACGTAGAACTGCACTGTGCCTCATCAAGAATTTGGTGGGAATCTTAGTGTTGTCTTGAAAAGTGCTTTCAGTATTGCTTATAATGCCACTGTCGTGTATCACTGTTACTAAATTGCCACCAAATAATGCAGTGCAATACCACTGAGTCTAATTTTGGTATTCTGAGACTGATTCCAAATGAATCAAAGACTGGATAAAGGATTCCAATGATTGTGTTGGCTTTGAATCTTATTGAATCCAATAAGAAACAGGATAAGAAACGTATCAGAATTCAGTGTTTCAGTAGATGATGAACATTTTGTTTTTCAAACATACTACAAGGATTTTTTCCAGAGCCCAAACAGAATCCCACTATCATGAATGTATTGAAGGTCTAATTGCATTTTTTTGTGTCAGTGTTGTCAAATTCTGGTTCGTTATTTGAGCTGAAGAGCCTTAAGATCAACAGCAAAGAGGCATTCTTTGAAATTTTTTTACAGTTATATAGAATAATGATGACTTTTTATTTCTGGATAGTAAAATAATGACAAACAGTATCTCTGATATATGATCCCAAGCAACATAAATTTTTACACTATTCTTTTAGCATTTTTTTTTCATCTTAGCTCTCCATACTCATTATGCAGTTGTTCTTTTTAACCTGTAAAGACCTTGTTAGGAAAAAGGAACGAATCAATGTTGCTGGAGTTAGTGTGTTAAAGATTCAAAATATTTCACATTTAAGGCAGAGACTGTTCCTTATCCTGTGTTCATGTGATACTTCTCATGGCAGTTTTCATAGACTGTGAATTATTTCCCCAAATGCTGCAGGACTGTAAAAAATAGCTATTTAGATTTCTATAACCTTCTGTGATGCCTAAGTGCTGTTGACAAGAATATATGTTTAACTGAAATGAAATGTAATAAATACAGGCTTCCTCTATTTTGCAACATCTCCAAGTCATTTGGAAGGCTACTAAAATCCATTTCCTAGTTCATATTGGTGCATAAATTCCTTTCAGTCTCACATATATTAGGCAGATACACAGTTATATTTTCACCTGTCCTCAGCTTCCTTCTGAACTCTCGTATCCCAGCAGATAAATTAGTACTTTGCATCTCATTCTTCAAAATAGCTGCCCAGTCCTGGGTAATTAAATATTCGTCATTCTAATAGCTATTATTCTTTCTTCTGATTCTCAGCCTGCTGCAGAGGGGGAATAATTCCCCACAAAACACCATGTGGTTTAGATTATTTTCATGCTTATTAGAACTTCAGATTGGTTTAGTTAGTACAAACTGGCTGCCCACGGTTTGGATGGGCATGTGCTCTGCTGGGTTAAACACTGGCTGGATGGCTGGGCCCAGAGAGTTGTGGTCAACAGAGTTAAATCCAGTTGGTGGCTGGTCACAAGCGGTGTCCTCCAGGGCTCAGTATGGGGCTGCTTCTATTTAACATCTTCATTAACGATCTTGATGAGGGGATTGAGTGCACCCTCAGTAAGTTTGCAGATGGCACCAAGTTGGGAGGGAGTGTTGATCTGCCAGAGGGGAGAAAAGCACTACAGAAGGCCTGGATAGACTGAATTGATGGGCCAAGGCAAACTGGATGAGTTTCAATAGGGCCAAGTGTCAGGTCCTGCATTTTGGTCAGAAAAATCCCAGGCAACCCTACAGGGTTGAGGAGGAGTGGCTGGAAAGCTGCCTGATGGAAAGGGACCTTGGTGTACTGATGGACAGTGGGCTGAATATAAGCCAGCAGAGTGCCCAGGTGGCCAAGAAGGCCAATGGCATTCTGGCTTGGATCAGGAATGGTGTGGTGAGCAGCACCAGGGAAGTCATCCTGCCCCTGGACTCGGCACTGGTGAGGCTTCAGCTCAAGTGCTGTGTTCAGTTTTGGGCACCTCAGTACAGAAAGGACACTGAGGTGCTGGAGCAGGTCCAAAGAAGGGCAGCAAGACTGGTGAAGGGCTTGGAGAATATGGCCTGTGAGGAGTGACTGAAGGAAGTGGGGCTGTTTAGTCCGGGGAAAAAGAGGCTGAGGGGAGACCTAATTGCTCTCTTCCAATATCTGAAAGGTGATTACAGCGAGAGTGGGGCTGGTCTCTTCTCACTGGTGACAGGACATGTGGTGGAAATGGCCTCAAGTTGCACCAGGGTAAGTTTAGGTTGTATATCGGGACAAACTTCTTTACACAGTGTTGTTAAGCACTGGAATAGGCTTCCCAGAGGGAGGTGGTTGAGTCACCATTCCTGGATGTGTTTAAAAACCATTTGGATGTGGTGCTCAGGGACATGATTTAGAAGTGGGTTGTTAGTTAGAGTAGTATGATCAAGTTGTGGTTGGACTTGATGATCTTGAAGGTCTTTTCCAACCTGAGCAATTCTATGATATTATGATTCTTTGATACTTCTGGAAAGAAAGGCCCATATGTGTGAGATATATACATAACCACCCTTATTTTGTCAGAAAGAAGCAGTAAACTATTGAAGATTCGTCTACCTAGGCATTGTAGGAATATAGAAATGTCACACAGATTAATTAAAATCTTTATACAATATGTCATATCACAGGGCAAATACATCACCAATACAGAACCTAATGGAACAAATACAAGGAAGGAACCTCAGAATCTGGGTCTGAAACAAGAATTTTATTATAGCAAATAGCCACACACTACTGGAATGCATTTTGACACCGTGCTGTATTTTCCGAATAAACTTACCTGCTGCAGATGTCAACAGCCTCTTTCAGGTTTTTTTGAACTGTGAACAACACTTTGATGTCTATACTGCACTTCTTCATTTTTAAGGAAGATATGTGGTTGGTTTTGATTTATAATACCTTGAAGTTCTGGATGTTGGCCAGATCCAAGTCAACTCTTCCTTTATATGTAACCAGATACAACTTTGGTAATAAATGTAGTATTGACAAAAAAAGGTGATCAGAGCATGGCTTTATTATTTTTTGCATTGCAAAACCTATCTGTTTTTTTTTCATCTCTTTCCATACAAAACAATCTGATTTAATTGTTTGATTCAATGGAGTTAGAAAACTTTTTTTTTTTTTAAATCAGAGTTGGACAGTATCTAGGTCACACCAAACAGACATCTATCTCTCTACATTTTGTTGCTGACTCTAGGAGCAGTTTTGAATTGAAGGGCTACTGAGAGTTTCAAGAATGTCTATTTTTATTTATTTTGTTTTCATAGATTATCCATTTAATAATGATTTATTTTTCACTGTCTGTTCTGTTTTACTTTACTAAAATCAGTACCTGTTTTTTGTCTCTTCAGCTCCTGCAGTTTCAAGGACTCACTGCCTGATTCATTGACTTCCAACATCTTTGGAAGTAATGTTTTTCATAGAACTAGAGCTTTTCAGATTTAGGACAAGTTTAGAATTAAGCATGATCAAGGTTTGATATCAATAAAATTTTGTCTTGCTTAGTTTTTGTCTAAGTATGATTTGCAAAGCTCTTCATGTTTTATCCATAGTTAATACTGTCCACTTCTAACAGAATGGCATGATCTATCACCTGAAACAGGGATAGAAATCTTTTTTTCTGCTCATCGCCTTTGACAGTAAAAGTCAGGACTCTGCATAAAGCTATTGAGAAATTTCTGCAGACTCATTCTAGCAGGATTGGATTATTAATGCCACCACAGAAGCAGAGAAATGCTTGTGTCTAGCAAGAGAAAAGCAGTGAAATGGGCAGATCAGAAAGGTCCTTCAGAAAATGGTAGGAATGTACAGGTTTAAACATGAAGATTCAATATATTATTCCCATTTTCTCATGTATTTCTGAAACATTTTCACTGTTCTTTCTAGAAGAAGTATAAATAGTCAAAGCTTATTTTTCAAATTATGAAGACCTTTTATTTGGAATCAGTACAGGCACCCCACTCACACTTTCAAGAAATACAGAGTAGATTTCTGTAAGGCTACTGAATTATTGTTTGAATGGATTTCATGAACATCATTATAACTATTCCTTTTTTTTTTTTTTTTTTTTTATTTTGAAGTTTAATTTGCATTTCATATATTTTGATGGAGAAAAAACAAACCAACTATTTCTGATACATACCACTTATACGGTCAAACAACTTGAACTGTAAGTTTGATCTTACCTAATTAGAGTCTTTCTGCCACAGAAGTGAAATATACTTTCCCCAGTGATAATAAAGGAAAGCCTTACAGCGTCTGCAAGCGCAGCTATTAGGAAACAGGGCTTAACATGAACGGTGTACTCCAAATAAATTATGGGTTTAAATGTTTCCTTTTGCTCTTCTTCATACAAGAATCCATTTTTAAGAGACAAACAATTATCAAAGGTACTCAGAATACAGTTGAGTTCTTCAAATACAAGTTCAGGTTATAACAGACATCATTTAAGGGCAAGCCTATGCCATAGTTTCTGCTCATGTCTAACAAGTGCATTTTTGTTCATTTGGTTTCCTTTGGCCCACACAGTCTTTTTGTGCTCAAGCTATTTTAATCACAATTTTATCTGAAGTCCAATTAACTGTGTAGTCTAATGGAGAAAAAAAAAAAAAAAAAAAAAAAAAAGTCAGTTAAGAAGAAATTACACTAAGGTTTTGACCTCAAGTCGCTTGTCAGACAAGGCTACTGGTGAAGAAATCAAGAGATTGAATTGAAAAATAATATGGTTAGAGTGTCTGATTTAAAGTGTCTGATTTACCAGCAGAAAATGGGAGCGTTTTTTCTCCAGTCCTCTGTCAATCAGAGTACAGGCATTAAGACCTTTTGAGTCCTTCATCTCTATCTTCTGCTCTAAGCCTTCTAAGAGAGTGTGAGACTTCCGTAAAGAAGATCTACTGAATTTAGATATTAATACTAATGAATCTTTTCAGTGAGCAAGCAACATACTTTTCAATTAGAATGGATTTATAGCAGGTTGTCTGGTTCATTCCAACTATTGACAACTCATTCATTTTCTCTATTGGTACAGCATCGACTCTGATTAACCTTCATCTAAGATTAGAGCCATCCTAAGATGTCCATACAGGCAAAATTTTAGGAAAGAAGATTAATGTGGAATTCACTAACTGCTTCTTTTATGGTAATTAGTAAGATACAGCTCTTAGAAACTTCCCCAGATACCACAACCCATTTGGCCATCCTTCTGTCTCACCACTCCCCAATGCATTCTGCCTGTAATGTCAGGAAAAATTCAGTTTTCTTTCATGAGCCTGTAAATATCAACAGCATGTAAATGACATGGTCAAGGTTTCAAAGCTTCTTCAAAACAATTACTGCATACTATGCCAAAAGGTGTACCGTAGTAATATTCAAATTATTTAATAATTTAAAAAATCTAAGAGAAAATAAGGAATCATAAAGCATCTTGCAAGAACCATAAAGAACACACACCAGCTACATTTCAATTTAGATGTGTAAGTTAGACCCCAGCTGAGAACAGAAATAAGATGTTATGACTCAACCATTCTCTGATTTGTATATTCTGATATACTGTCATGGTCCAATTTGGCTCCATGCAGAGGTAATAAGTAAATTACTGAAAACCACACAAACTTCAAGTTACACAGTTTTGTATTTGTGTCAGAACATAACAGCTCACACTTCATACCTTGTAGGTGCAGTTATGAAGTAACCAAGTCTGGAGACAGCTCATTCAGGACCACCCTGGTACCTGTGCAATGCAGTCTAGAAACTGGAAATATCACAGCTGGAACATTTGCCTTCTTTCCTTCAAGTAAAACAGATCTTTCGGCATGTTGGTGTCTTTAGACTTACATTTTCATCAAAGGCTTATTTGATTTTTGGCTTCTGATAAAACTATTATTTTATCTTTCCTGGTCACCTTGATTAGCAGATTTTTTAAAACCAATTCTACAGATGATGTCTCACAATAAATACAGTTTTATAAAACTGCATCTGTTCTCAGACAAAATACAAGTATTTTTGAGTTTCCAGAAGCTTTCTCCTGCAAATCCTTTCAGAAAAAGACAAATAAATCAAAGCTAACTCAACTCTTCTCACTCAGCATCTCAGTAGTTACCCATGCAACAGAACAATGAAGAGTTCTCAAACTAATTAGTAGATAGCAATTCCTATCATGCAGGTGATAAGATTGATCAGTATATACTCAAAAATCCCTGAGATATAAAATCATACTCATTAAAATTATTAGCACTCAGAAGAAAATACTTTTAGTTTTATTTCCTTTCATGTCATGAATTTCATTCTCTTTTAGGGGTTATGCTGACAGTGTTTGACGGCATTATATACCCATAAATTCTGGTATTCTCTGCAGCCCTAGTACTATAACCCTACTTTTTTCTCAAGTAAGGTATCAACTCCTCTATTTGTATTGCCATTTTTAAGGTAGTGACTTTGTTAAGATCATTTAGCATTCCTGCTCACCTAATGATACGTAGTTTGTAAATATTTCAGAGTGTGTAAGGGCAGGAATTTTGCTTAATGTAACTGTGATTCTTTAAAGAAGAATATAGAAGAAAAAATAAGAGTATAAGCAAAAAATAAATTGGGATTATTGCAATAATTACTTATTATTCTAAAGTTCAATCCTATCCATATTTTCATCCATCCTTTTCTATAAAATAGAATTATAGTATGCAATATTCACTAGGTCTGGTCTCTTCCCATTTGTGCCATCTCTGTTCTACTCCATTCTTGGATCAGTTATGCTGAAGCATGGCACTATTACTTATGAACTGGAAATTTAGTAAACTTTTTTTGTTCTTGCTTGCTTGTTTGTTTGTTTTGCATTAAAAAAAAATGATGTTATGAGTTTTTTTCTGTTCTTTTTTTTTTCTTCCTGTTTTTTGACCCATGTATATTTTCTGTATGTCAAGTACTATTCACGACACACTCTGCTATGAATTTCCATCACAATGCACTTACTAGCAGTTCTGTAAATAGCTCCATCAAGTGTCAGACCTGAATCTTTTTATTTGGGCAGAACTACATACTGATTTAATTTGGGAACTTTTCTTGAGTAAGCATTGCAGAAGCTTGCATATTTTTATTTGCAGAGCCACCTGTCAAAAAGGGAAAAGTGTATTGATGTGAATTCAACAACAACAACAGCAGTTGATATAGTTGTAGTCATTTCATATCGTGGTTAAAATAAAAAATCTTAATTTTCTTGCTAATTTTAGTGTTTTCTGATGGTTAACTACAAAGCTGATTATGTTTTCAACATACAGCATGCTACAGACAGCCAGTGTTCCTACCAATTACTATTACATTTCACTATTCAATAGGAAACAGATACAGTCCTCTGCTATTTTTGTTATGTAACCTAGAGCTTCACCTCCTCCAACACCCACATGCAAACACCAGGACAATCAGAAAAAGGTTGTTTCAGATATTAAACTGCTGTCCCACTTGGTCAATATCAAGAGCCAAGATCCACCTATTTTATATCTAATCTTTGTAATGGGATTCTTCATGTGAGTTCTGCTAGTGGTAACAACTAATTAGGTCAAATTAACAGCACATATGTTACTGGATCTATTTTGAGTTTAAACCCTCAAGATAGAGCTATCTTCCCTTCTCCCTTAACTTACAAGTACTTAATGTTAAAAGTAAGAATTCAACATTTTGCTGTGTTGTGTTTACTATTTCTTTAGTTATGCTCTACATTAAGACAGATTTCCAGTGGCCTTCAATGCTGTGCTTATTTTCTTGTCACTAGTATTCCGCTTTCATCCTGAACAATTTGCATAAACCTGCATAATGCTATTTAGTTTATACCCTCCTGTTACTATAAATGGATGAACTGGAAATACAGCTTAGTAAAGCAACTTAATTCTTTTCCTATCTCATTTTTTCTTCTTGCTTACATTCTGTGCTTCTGTTTGTGTGTGGGAAGATGTGAAAGAGAGATTGCACATTCAAAAGAAATTAAAAAAAAAAAATTATAGTTCTTAATAATGATTAGGGGAAATAAGAAGTCTTTGAAGTTGATCCATGATCACCCCTAATATTACAGTTTCCGCTAACTATGTGCATGTATGTATGTGCGCATATGAATGTGCATGCATTTTAAATTTAGAGGACAGTCTTTTCCTTCTTTTTTTTTCCCCTGAATATTTTACATGTTTCTTCATGAGACAAATTGAGAGCTGTGAAGTCAGCTGGTGATATTACTAATTTTACATCTTATATCTTTCATGCACATTCTTTCTTTCCTTTTTGTATGTTTTCATTTTTTTCTCAACAACCTATTTTCTTTTCAGACAAACCTACGTTTGAAAATTAAGTTATTTCCTCAGAAAACTACAGGTGAAATTGAAAATCTAATTTTCTTAAAACATTAAATATAATATTCAGATTTTATTTAAAAATAGGCATTTTGTTTTAAAAAATGAAAAATACAGTAGCTGAAATATAGCTCTGCAAGTTTTAAAAAATAATTGTATATTTGGAACAACTATTTTTATAACATCTTATTTAATCCTTAAAAATTCTTCCTCTCATCAGCACCGATGCCACTTCATGGCCCACAGGTGCATTAGCCAAGAGATTTTACTTTTGCTTTAATCTTCAGACTGAATACATACAAAGCCTGAGTACACCTATTTGGGTTTTATTCCCTAGTCTGAAATGTATCTCACTTCTCTAAAAAAGGTTAAGTGCTATTTTTCTTCCTCTAATCTCATCCAGTGTAACAACTGAGGTAGTCTGGGCAGTTTAAATATTCCAGTTAAGTGGGAGAAAGATCACTGCAAGAATGCTGCATGAGTAGTTGACGACGATGAAGGGCAAATGCTTTTCCCTAAAGGACTATCTTAAGGATTTCCAGAAAGTGTTGGGGATGGAAAAATAATACTACTATTTAAATTAAAGAATCTGTAGGAATATTCATTTACCATTATAGGGATGCCTTCTATGTTTGTATTGAGAATAGAGTTTGCAATTTTGTCCAGTACTGAGGTACTCTTTTGGTACAACACTGAACCTCTAGTGATGCTCCATGACACCTAGTAATGAATCTTACCTCAGAGGGGTCAACTGCTCCTCACACTGCTGAAAAACATGCCTCTGATTGTAGTAAAAGCTATTCCTACAGAGCTGAGCTAAATGAAGCTGACTGGATTGATTGTTGTTCTATTGGACTTTTATGCCTAGCTTGTAACTTCTGGACCTTTACATTCTAGATATGTGCATGACTGATGAACTCCTTGAGGGAGACTCTCAGCAGCAACTGCTGCCAGCAAGGTGCTTCCTGAGGCCAGTGTGCACAAGAGCATGTTCAGACTTACTCACCAACCCACTGAAGAGAAATGACCTTTTGACTTTTGTGTCCAGATTACTCACCCCTCCAAGAGCCACAAGTGACTTACCTGGAATTTCATAGGAAGAGATAGAGTCCAAAAAGTGATGAGAGCTCTTTCTCAGGATTCAGGAAGCTCAAACACCATCCATGATATAATTGAGTAGGAGAGGGCTGCAAAACATCCTACCACATCTCCACTCAAGTGTTAGGCTATTTTATATGCAGGAATTATCTCTGTTTTCTAAGTCATGTTGGGGGAGGAGAGAGCGAGAAAAAAAAAAAGAAAAAAAAATTTTGTCAGAGAAGATAGAAGATAGAGGAAAAACCTTCAGTTTAATAAAAACTGGGATAGTGATAAAAAAATCTCCAGTCTCTAGAAAATGTGTCAAAAAGAAAAAAAAAAAAAAAAAAAAATGTTCCCTTGAAACACCAGAATTGTGCAGCAGATGAATGGGAGATTTGAGGACTGTAATTCGTGTTTATAACTGGTTGCCTAGATTATTCATGGGATTTGACCTGGAGTATGAGAATTTATTTACATGAGAAGAGAAATAAGAAAACTGATTTTGCACTGTCAAGTTGATCTTCTTCACAATTGAAATATTCTGTGTAGAAATTTGTTAGTAGCATAGTTTTTAAAATTTATAAATTGTAGTGATCTGATTTCATGGCCTTTGTATTTTCCACAGAAGTGATTATAATTTCCTCATTTAAATATGTAGTCATCTATGGAATTTCATAGAATCATAGGATCTTTTGAGTTGGAAGGGACCTTTAAAGGTCAGCTAGACCAGCTGTCCTGCAATGAACAGGGACAGCTAAGTCTCAGAGGCTGATCCAGTCTGACTTTGAATGTCTCCACAGACAGAGTTTCCATCACTTGTCTGGGGAACTTGTTCCCCTGCTCCACCACTCTTACAGTAAGAAACATCTTCCTTATATCCAATTTATATGTTACCTCTTTTAGTTTGAAACCATTTCCCTCTCACAACAAACCATACTAAAGAGTTTGTCCTCTTCCTTCTTATAACCCCCCTTTAGTTATTGAATTTGCTGACTTGAAATATTCTTTCCATCTTCAATCATTTATATGATTAAATTTAAAAATTGTTAAAAGAGATGAAATGTGAGCATGAGATACTATTTAAACACCATATTTCAACTTCTTCTGTTTTTCTTCTGTAAAATTTGTGTGTGTTTTGTATTATTGTGTCCTTGTGACTTCACCAAAACCCTTCACACATCCCTTTATGCACAACGTTTATTTTCACATGTATGATATTTCAATTACACACAGTAGTATATGGTTCTAAAATTTCAGTATTAGACAAGGATCAGCCTAACTTTTGACTAGATTTTCAAAACCCATTTATCTTAAAGGGGAAAAATTTTCAACATGAGTTGTTTCATACATTTTATACATACATATACATTGTATACATTTATGATAATAAGCATAAGCTATTATGCCTTTCATATTACAAAGCAACCCAGCTGGTATTATTTTCATAAATATTTAAGAGCTGGCACATCTACAGGTGTATTCTAGTACAGTCATTTAAAAAATGCTGTGTGATCTTCATCTAAATATGTGGTTAAAATTGCAATTAATATGAGGCACTTGGCTTTATTCTGAAATAGATTCAACTAAAGTTCAGAGATAATTAAGATCAAAACCTATAATGCTTTTTCTTCACCCCCTTTTTAATAAAATTCTTTTAGATGAGTTTTGCCTCTTCCAGTCTCAAACCAAATTTTCTCCCATAGTATAGACATAGTTTATGTGATAATATATCCGCTGTCTCTGGGAGACTGCAACCAAGATAGAGCTGATGTTTCTAATTAGCAAAGACAAAATTATACCAAATTCAATACTCTTTATACAAGGGTGAGAATAGCATTAGGGATACATGGGATAATAAGTCATAACAGAATCCTGAGGAGAGAAAATTAAAATTTGTGTGCTAACACTGGGTCAAGTAGATTTCTACTTCTCCAAAAGTAGTATTTGTTATTAGATATTTTGGGATCTTCCTTGTTTCTTGCATTTTTAAACTTCATCTGCATAAATTTATTGTAAATATTTTCCTGACACAAGAAGAGAGAATATGAGTTAGAGAGTTAGTTAGAGAGCCTTTCCTTTACCTTTTTGGGTTTCTCTATTTACTGGAAACCCAGCTTCAGCAACTGAAAAACTGACATAACATTAACAAATGAAGTAGAACATTTTTTTTCTGTCTATTTTTTGTTGATTTTTCTTCCCCGTTGTTCTGGTGCCTTTTCTGTCTCCTGCAGGGAATTAGTTTCATCTGTTGCTAACTTCTGTCAGAGGAACAACCTTATGTATATTTGATGGAATTGCTAAGTGGTATTGTGCTTATCATTCATGAATCACTGAAGTATGTACCTGCTGCTAGTATTTAGGTTTGGGGCCTAAAGTTTTTTGTTTTTTGTTTTTTGTTTTTTCTTTTAATGAACTGTTAAACTCACACCAGATTGTTTTGTTGCTTACACTTATCTGTTTGTATGTTCATCGGTAGATTTTTGAAGGCAAGTGAAAATATTTTATCCTTCCTACAATCCACATTGAGATTCTGTGATATTTATTCATTTAAAGTATACCAGGGATTCATGGGAATGGTAGTGAAAGGGTGGAATCCCTCTACTTCCTTTGTTTCTTTGTCTTCAACTAATGAAATAAACAGACGACCAAAAATTGTAGCCTCTAAGAAATGATATGAAATAACAGATGAAGCAATTACAAGCTTTATATTGTCAATTTTGGAGAAATTTGCTTAGAATATTGTATACCTATTGTATGTCAGAATTTAACTATTACATTATTGCAGCTATTGCTGTTTAGGAGGAATTAATTGGACTTTAACAATACAAAAAATATTATAAACAGGTGTAAAAAGTAGTTGTGCAAAGTTCTCTAAAACAAAATTAAACAAAAAAAAACCTTAAACAAAAAAAGACCTTATCACTACAGCTACCTGAAGGTAGGTTGCAATGATGTGGGGCAGCCAGCTTCTCCCATGTAACTAATAGGACTAGAGGGAATGGCCTCAAGGAGAGATTCAGGTTGTACATTAGGAACTACTACTCCTCCAAAGGTGGTCAGGAGCTGGAATGGACTGCCCATGGTGGTGATGGAGACGCCAACCTCGGAGGTGTTCAAGAAATATTTAGATGTACTGAGGAACATGAGCTAGTGGGAAATATTAGTGATAGGTGAATGGTTGGCCTGGATGATCTTGGAGGTCTTTTTCAACCTTAATGATTCAATGATTCTATACTTGGTCAAACGTGCAGTGTACTGGAATACTACATAGATAAATGTTGAACTTATACTGGGAAGTTATACAACAAGTACTTACCAGAAGTACAAACTGGTGACACCATAACATCATAAGGGAAAAAATAATAGCTAGGTTAGAAGTTGCATATAGCTTTCCTGCTCGTATTATTATGTTAGTTAAGTCATCTTATCTCAAAATACAGGTTTTCATCTAGCTGTGAATGACTAGTGTATGGGAACTACTGAACCTCTTATTAAGACTGTGGGATTCTGGGGCAGAAAGCGTCTTGGTGAATGGCCCAGAAATAGCAAAGTTGGCCACCATGACTGTCCATCCTGCTCTCAGACAGAGGTTATATGTGGGTCATCAATATCGCGATGAAAATCATTCTATACTAGAATGGTTAATGGCGGCCTGCCGTATGGTATGGCCGAATAAATCGGACATACCTTTACATACAGGCATGTGGTCCTCCATGGAGGACCTTCAAAATTATATCTGCGAACTGGGTGTAAGAGAGGCTATCTATGAAGATACATTTGATGGCCCTGATATGGTTAAATTTTCAGCAGGAATGAGAGATATAATTTTACAGCAAGCTCCCTCCCATCTGTATGGCACCCTAGTCTCCATATTAAATCCCCTTGTAGCGTCAGAAGCTGTAGTCCAGCAGGCTGCCCAGTTAGTTGCCGACTTGGGAGAAACAGAATGCCTGCGGACTAGGCGCAATATTCAGTTTTTGGAAGAAGCAGAGGTTCTGCCGGTAAATAAAACCAAAATGCCAGCTACTCGAGCTCCTCGATCGGGACCCAAAAGGGTATCCCGAAAACAAATGTTAAATGATTTAATTCGGGCTGGGGTCCAATTTGCTAAGATCGACCGCCAGCCCAACCATGTCCTTCTCCAGCTCTCGAGACAACTAAAGGACAATCAAAAATTTCAGAGCTACCCTAAGAAATCAAGGGTGAGGGTTATAGAGAGGGTACCAACAACAACATGGAACTTAGAAGATTTTATTGTTCCAAATAGGAAAAAAAAAGCCACCTCAGGTGTCTCAGGCCACAATGCCTGAGCCATCGGAAGCAAAAGAATTGGCCATAGCACAATTCATGGCGTGACAAGGGATGTTAGTCCCCGTAAGGCCTCCAGACAGGACTGGAGGCCCTATGTAGAATTAATGATTTATTGGTCCCAAAAAAATATTCAGAGAATTATGGCATTGGTAGACACGGGAGCAGAAACATCAATTATCTATGGAGATCCAAGGAAATTTGATGGTGACAGAGTGATGATTGGTGGTTTTGGGGGACAGATTATTCCTGTCACCCAAACATGGTTAAAATTGGGGGTTGGGTGTCTCCCACCCCGGGAGTACAAGGTGTCTATTGCCACAGTCCAAGAATACATCCTGGGCAGAGATATTCTATGGGGTCTGGCTCTCCAAACAACTGTGGAAGAGTTCAGACTTTGACAGAGATGTATCAGTATCCGGGCGGTGCAGGCAATATTAAGAGGCCATGTGAAACGTAGGCCTGTTTGTCTGCCAAAACCGCGCCGGATTACTAATGTCAGACAATATAGACTCGCAGGTGGGCAAGATGAAATATCGAGAACGGTGCAGGAATTAGAAAAAGTGGGTATTATAAGACCTGCACACAGCCCATATAACTCCCCCATATGGCCAGTGCAAAAGTCAGATGGCACATGGAGAATGACAGAGAATTAAATAAGGTCACGCCGCCTATTCATTCAGCCGTACCCAATATTGCCTCCCTAATGGACACATTGAGTAGGGAAATAAAAACCTATCATTGTGTCCTAGATCTAGCAAATGCATTCTTCAGTATCCCAATTGCTGAGGAATCGCAAGATCAGTTTGCGTTTACGTGGGGAGGCAGGCAGTGGACCTTTCAGGTCCTGCCACAGGGGTACATGCATTCACCAACGTATTGTCACAATCTAGTGGTGCGTGACCTGGCTGATTGGAGAAAACCTGATGATGTTAACCTATATCATTATACTGATGATCTCCTGTTGACATTCGCCTCACTGGAGGCAGTAGGACAGGTGGCAGATTCATTAACCACCTATTTACAAGAGAGGGGATGGGCTATAAATCCTCAAAAGGTGCAAGGTCCAGGCCTGTCTGTAAAATTCCTGGGGGTGGTTTGGTCAGGAAAGACCAAAGTGCTACCCAGTGCTGTATAGATAAGGTTCAGGCGTTCCCAGTCCCTACAACATCAAAGCAGCTGCAAGAGTTTCTCGGTATATTGGGTTATTGGCGTTCTTTTATACCTCACCTAGTGCAGCTGCTAAGGCCACTATACAGACTCACAAAAAAGGGACAGCTATGGGACTGGGGGAAAACCGAACAGGATGCTTTCCAACAAGCACAACTGGCAGTTAAACAAGCCCAGGCACTGAGTATATTCGATCCTACCCTCCCAGCCGAGTTGGACGTTCATGTTACTCAAGACGGCTTCGGTTGGGGCCTGTGGCAACGCCAGAGCTCTGTTCGGACCCCCATTGGTTTCTGGTCTCAGGTTTGGCACAGGGCAGAAGAAAGATACAGTATGATTGAAAAACAGTTATTGGCTGCCTGGTCGATCTGGTCGCTCCAACAGAAAAAAGTCCCATTCAGGAGGGAAAATATCCTATCCCTGAAGATGCCTGGTACACAGATGGGTCCAGCAAGGGCAACCCGAGCAAGTGGAGAGCAATAGCATATCATCCTTCCACCGAGACAATCTGGTTTGACGAGGGGGATGGTCAGAGCAGCCGATGGGCAGAACTGCGAGCCGTGTGGATGGTTATAACCAAGGAACCCGGTGATGGTATCCTGAACATCTGCACAGATAGTTGGGCTGTGTACCGGGGGCTCACTCTTTGGATTGCACAGTGAGCCACCCAGGAATGGACTGTCCATGCCCGACCGATCTGGGGCAAAGACATGTGGTTAGATATATGGAATACGGTCAAACACAGGACTGTATGTGTCTACCATGTTTCTGGTCATCAGCCCCTACAGTCACCGGGAAACGATGAAGCCGACACACTGGCCCAAGTTCGATGGATTGAGAATTCACCATCTGAGAACATCGCCCGCTGGTTACATCAGAAGCTACGGCATGCTGGACAAAAGACAATGTGGGCAGCTGCTAAAGCATGGGGACTGCCCATACAACTATCTGATATCGTCCAGGCATGCCAGGATTGCGACGCTTGCTCCAAGATGAGACCAAGATCGTTGCCCGAAACAACAGCCCATCTTGCTAGGGGACACAGTCCGCTCCAGCGATGGCAGGTCGATTACATTGGGCCCCTTCCTCGCTCCGAAGGGGCAAGATACGCCCTGACCTGCGTCGACACTGCAAGTGGGCTACTGCAGGCCTATCCAGTACCGAAAGCAAACCAGGCATATACCATCAAGGCACTTACTAAACTGATGTCTGCGTTCAGGACACCTGACGTCATCGAGAGTGACCAAGGGACTCATTTTACTGGTGCAATGATACAGCGCTGGGCAGAAGAAAATAACATCGAATGGCGATTCCACCTGCCATATAATCCAATGGGGGCAGGGCTCATCGAACGTTATAACGGTATTCTTAAGGCTGCCCTGAAGACAGACTCGCAGTCCCTGCAGGGGTGGATGAAAAGACTGTATGAAACCCTGCGGGACCTGAATGAAAGACCTCAAGATGGCAGACCCAGTGCCCTGAGAATGTTGCAGACGACATGAGCCACCCCGCTTAGGATCCAAATTACGGGCACTAATCATCAGGTAAGACCCCAGATTGGTAATGAAAATAATCTTCTGCTCCCTGCCCCTGAGAATTTAGATCCGGGTACCCACAAAATAAAATGGCCCTGGAAGGTGCAGGTAGGACCCAAGTGGTGTGGCCTACTTGCACCTTGGGGGAGACTATTGGAGGTGGGAGGCTCAGTAGTCCCTCTAGTAATAGGTACATGGCCTACTGATATTATGGTCAACACTCCGATCTTGATCGCTAAAGGGACCGCCATCATGTCCCTGTGGCAGATCAGGACACCTCCTTTGGTGCCTGATATCGTTATGCAGCCGCAGATATCCGTCCAGAAGGTGTGGTACAGGCGGCCAGGACGTGCCCCAGTACAGGCAGAAGTGTTGACCCAGGATAGAAATACGGCCTGTATCTTGCCCTGGAGAGCAGACCTTCCCCTCCTGGTACCTCTGAAACATCTGTATTACTCCCCATGAGTCTGTGAGCCTTCAGGACCACCAGAAGGAACAAAATGCCATCAAGCGTTCCAGTGTTGCTGTCAGATCACATACAACACCTGGTGATGGTCTGCATGGGACTGATGGGACATAGAACGGACCTGCACCTCAGGACCTCATGCCTCCAGTCACATCATTGAGCACTGGCCCATAGAAGAGTATGGACATCCACTGATCGTCACTCGTCTTGAATTGTACCAGCACACGTCATGATAAAATTGTATAAGCGTCGCGATATACCGGATCTCTGTGTTAGGGAAAGCTTACCCTTTAGTTAACCTGATCATTGGTTCACGCCGTGAAGGGGTGGAGTGTATGGGAACTACTGAGTCATGGCCTGAACCTCTGATTGATCACCTGAGGCAAGCCATGAGCCAGCCAGAGGAGCACAGGTGAAGGCAATTCATCTGTGCTGCCGGAAGGGGTGGAGCCAGGCTGCACCCCTCCTAGACCTATTTAAGAGCTGGCTACCGGGGGGAAGGATCTCATCTGGAGATCCCTCCTTCTGGTGTTTTGTGGTGAGCCCAGCGTAAGGGTAAGCCTTCCATTTATTCTCTCTTGTTATAGTCCACTTCGCCTAACTCTCTTGTTTATTTTGTGATTGTAACATCTTGATATCCATTGATTATACATGTATACAAAAAAGTGCTTGCACATAATAAGAGATCCAACAATTTATGCTCCATCCCAGGAGGACAAATACTCTGGCTTTTAGAGCTGTTTGCATATGTGCATACAATCAAATTTGTTCTAAAAGCCCCTTCACTTAAACCCTTCTACTTACATTTTTGCATTTTCTTGCTTTAAATTTTAGCTAGGCTAAGGGTAACATTTAGGCATGTCTGATGGACCCTGATAGTTGTATTCAAAGGAACAGGGGAAAAAAGACTCTTATGCAAAATTCCCAGATGCACTGCTTGTGTTTCCAGAAAAGAAAAAACTAAAGGTTTACTTTACTTTAAAAACTCTGTTGTCACAGTAAATATACTGGGTTTTCTTTTTACAACCTTGGGAAAAGAAAACTGTCCCTTTAGTTGCTACATTACCTTTACACTCAGAATTAACTTCTGGTGGAGGGCTGTAACTTCAGCAAAATCAAAGAGCTGAGCATCTTTTGCTGACAAAATTGCCTTTCCTGTTGAATCAGCATCCTCACTGCAGGATTTTCTTAGAAAATTCCACCTTATTTTCCTCATCAGCTCAAGTAAAAGAAAGAACAACCTGCTTTGAACTTAAGGAAGGTTCACCTGCAGACCAAAGTAGGCAAAGTTTCTCTTTCAAAGCCTGCTTGATATACTCAATTATTGGTTGGCAACAGCTACTGTGTATTGGTGCTTTTTATTCACTTTCATTGCAGCATGCCATACATATCGCTAGTGCAATGGCAGCATATCCATAGACATTGGTGTAATCTATTGATAACTCATAGATGTGAAGCTGTGCATCATTATTTTAAAAGTTGTCAGTTCTGGACTTTGAAGAAGTGGGAAATAATGTAACTTTAAAATAGGTAATAGAGGAAAACAAACAGGGAAGATAACACTAATATCCAGAGAGATTTGGCCATACTTGCTTAAAAAAAAAAAAGCAAAAAAATTAATGATGAAGTAAGTTAAGTTTCCTAAATACTAAAATAAAACTAAAAACTTCAATACATACTATTTAAGGCAAATGCCTTAAAAGGCATTTCTTTAGAGGAAAAAGAAAATAGATGGAATACATGGAATAAATCACAATTAAGTGCATTGAATTTGAGGTAGGGAAGGTTGAGTGGGGCCCCAGGCATATCTAGTTACTTTACCATTCAGAATGTTGTGCTACAAATGACTGTGGAAGGAAAAAGAAAAAAAAAAAAGGGGGAAAAAAAAAAAGGAAAGGAAAAAAGAAATACAAAAGCAACTAGCTGCTTGTGTTATAACTAAATGCAGAGCCTAATGGAAGCAGACTGGGTCTGTAGGTCTTGTCACATATAGTAAAAAGCAAGAACATAAAGAGGTGTGAGCAACAGATTACAGTACACATGGGTCATACGTATTTTAATGTGCTGTAAGTAATTTTAAATTTTCAAAAAAGCTTACCTTGCTGATTATAAGTCTGCAACAACTAATGCTTCAAAAGGGATACTCAGACTGGACTCTGTTTTTGTGAACTGAAGGAAAAAGTATTTCAGATGACGGACATTCCTTCCCACCCCACCCCTTCCCCATATCTGTGCTGTTTGAATGAAGTGACAAAAGAATTATTGATCCAAAATACAGGCTAGAATGAAGTATCAAAGGTTAAATGAATTCAAAATGTGATCTAGAATGACTGAGCAAGGAAAAGCAAGGTTTGACATACGAACTCACACTGAGTAATGTCTGCCAATAAGGTGGAGTTGTACTGTAGTCACCTGTAATGTGACCAAGGAAAGATATTTAAAGAATATGGTCTTTTTCATGCACTGAACAAACAGAAGGGAACAGAGGAATCTTTATTTAAAAAAAAAAAATAAATAAATAAAAACAAAAACAGCTGTTTCTAGAAACATTGGCAGTACTACTATTTTGCCCTTTACTCTTATAATTGAATAATTTCTTATTCTCATGGTTTGTTTTGTAGTTGCTGTGATTTTGCATTTGGATGTTCTTCCCAAAAAACTCCCCATAAGAAGGCCAGAATAAATTGGAAAACAACAACAACAAAAAAAATAACAACGCAACAAAAACAAGGAACTAAAACAAGAAAACCTCTACAAGAATATGGTGTTCTGGAAAGTAAAACAATCTCTTCCTAACAGAAATAAACTAAGATTCTGGAAGGAGGAGCTACCTTAACACCCGGTAGATGCTGGAAGACTTTGAATAAAGGAAATCTTGCAATCCTGTTCCAAAACTCACTTGGGAAAGTTTATATTTAATCTTTATGAATGAAATAACTAACTTCAATTTAAGTTTTGGATATGAGAACCTGAATTTTCATTTCATCTGTGATTTTACAGGCATTGGTTGGCCACTGCTGGATCTTTCATAGCACTTCTGCAATATAATTATATTAGAATTTCATACTGCTGCAACAGAACCTCACCCCCACATCTTCACTTTCCTTTAGTTCAATCTTGCTTCCATAGCTTACAAAAACCCTTTCTAGTTCTGTTAACTGACATGTACCCATACCATTGCTAGAAGCAGTAATGTTGACACTGTATTTTTACTTAGGGCAAAGCATAGAAGAGGATGCAAGCCTAATCTGGGTTGCATCATAATTAAGTAGAGCACCATGATTTGTTCTATTTTTACTGTGTCCTTTCAGAAGTGTATGTCTGGCCTGAACCTCTGATTGATCACCTGAGGCAAGCACTGAGTCAGCTGTGGGAGCACAGGTGAAGGCAGTTCAGCTGTGTGAGTGGAAGGGCTGAAGCCTGGCTCCACTACTCCTAGACCCCATTTAAGGGTTGACTGCTACTGAGGAAGGATCTCTTCCTGGAAATTGTTCCCTTTGGAGTTCTCCTACGAGTCTAGGAACAAGTGAGTATTTTCTATTTATTTTTATTTATCCCTTTTCACTGTGATAAACTTTCTAGTTATAAAATCTGTAGATACCAGCCTAACAACTCTGTATATTTATTGATTATACAGTGTACTATGAGCTATTTGTCAAATAGCAGAAAGGAAGTCCATTAATATTTGGACACTTTGGACAAAGTAACCATTTTATAATTCTTGAAATACACTCATTGATATTTATTATGAGCAGTAAAGAGCTGATTTAACACTTATTATTTTTTATACATGCATAAAGTTATGTGAATGCATTAGAGATGTATCCGTATCTGTTTCTTTTGTTAACTTCAAAACCTCAGACAGTAGAGAGGCCCCTCCTTAGAAAACCAGCATTTTTCTTCTGACATGAGTAACATTAACTTTCCTCCCTTACACACTCCATAACTGGATGTACTGTAATGGTTATAAGTTAATAAGTTAACTGATTGAATTGTTTTGTATGAGTTTCTCAAAATATGAAAGACCTATGTTATTTGCCTCAGTCCTCACTGGTGTTCAGGCTCCCCATGTTTGCCAGTGCAGTGGGTATCTAGGTGTGGGTGAAAGGAGCAGATTCCATCCCACTGTAACAGCGGAACAAGTCTGAGATCTCCTTGTGAAAACGAATGTATGTAAATCCATGGGGCTGGATGATCTCCATCCTAGGGTTCTGAGAGAGATGACTGATGTGGTTGCTGAGCCAATCCCCATCATAGTTGAAAAATCATGGCTTATCTGGTGAAGTCCCTGGTGAGTGAAAAAAGGGAAACATTATTCTCATTTTTAAGAAAGGGAGAAAGGATGACCTGGGGAACTACAGGGTGGGGAGCCTTACCTCAGTGCCTGAAAGATCATGGAGCAGGTTTTCCTAAAAGCTATTTTAAAGCTCATATGAGATAAAGAGGTGATCCAAGACAGCCAGCATGGCTTCACCAAGAGTAGATTATGCCTGACCAATCTGGTGGATTCACTTTTATGATGGAGTGATGGAACTGTTGGGTGGGGGAAGGACAACAGATGTCTTCCGTCTGGACTTCTGCAAAGCCTTTGATATGGTCCTTCACTAAATTAAAGCGGTATAGATTTGAAAGGTGATGGGTTCAATTGATCAAGAACAAGTTGGTTGGTCACAGTGAAAGGGCTGTGATCAGTGATACTGTGTCTGGGTGAAGGCTGGTCACAAGCCAGTCTTGGAACTGGTGCTTTTCAGTATCTTCATTAATGACATAGATGATGGAATTGAGTGCACCCTCAGCAAGTTTGCAGATGACACCAAGCTGAACAGTGTCCTTGATACTTGGAGGGAAGGGAAGCCATCCAGAGGGACCTGGAGAAGTGAGCCCATGGAAACCTAATGAGGTTCAATAAGGCCAAGTGCAGAGTGTTGCAGTTGGGCCAGGGCAATCCCAGGTATTGATACAGACTGGGGGCAGATCTCCTTGAGAGCAGCGGAGAAGGACTTGGGGTCCTGGTGGACGAGAAGCTGGCCATGAGGCAGCAGTGTGCGCCTGCAGCCCGGAAGGCCAGCTGTGTTCTGGGCTGCATGAAAAAGGGGTGGCCAGCAGGGAGAGGGAGGTGATCATCCCCTTCTGCTCAGCTCTTGTGAGGCCCCATCTGCAGAGCTGCATCCAGGCCTGGGGCCCCCAGCACAGGAAGGACGTGGAGCTCTGGGAGCGGGGTCCAGAGGAGGCACTGAGATGAGCAGAGGGCTGGAGCAGCTCTGCTGTGAGGAAAGGCTGAGGGAACTGGGCTTGTTCAGCTTGGAGAAGAGAAGGCTGCGGGGAGACCTCATTGTAGCCTTCCAGTGCTTGAAGGGAGCATAGAAACAGGAGGGGGAATGGCTGTTTGTGAGGGTGGACAGTGATAGGACAAGGGGAATAGTTTCAAACTGAGACAGGAGGTTTAGGCTGGATATTAGGAGGAAGTCTTTCCCCCAGAGGGTGGTGAAGCACCGGAACAGGTTGCCCAAGGAGGTTGTGGATGCTCCATCCCTGCAGGCATTCAAGGCCAGGCTGGATGTGACTCTGGGCAGCCTGGGCTGCTGGTTGGTGACCCTGCACATAGCTGGGGGTTGGAACTGGATGAGTGTTGTGGTCGTTTTCAACCCAGGCCATTCTATGATACTCCAGAGGACTTCGTGTTCAGAGAGGAGATATAATCCTGGCAAGGCCACCTGATGTCCCTTTTTTTCTTTTCAATTGTTAGACCCTCCTTCCTGTTGCTTGACCTGGCTCTGCATCTTGCCTTAGCATCAGTGTAAGGCCTTCAGGTTTTGAAAAAAAAAAAAACCCACAATGGAATGAAAGCCAAGAACAGCTCAGAATGAAAGCAGAGTAAGGATAGACTGCAGAAACATGAAGACATCTCTGCTCTTTGGGAAAGAGAGAAGTGGTTGAAGGGAAGGTCTGAAGAAGTTTATAAGGTTTCCTATTAAGGGATGGGCTGTTAGTAAGTGATGCTTTTATAGAGGAAAAAAAATAAAAAATTAGAGATACTGCCTGGAAGAAAGTTTCAGACAACTTCTGTGGTGTGTGGCTGAAAATTTACTCAGAAGTGTCACTTGCTGGTAAAGGTTACCTTTGCATAATTCCCCTGCAATTAAAGAAAGACTCCCTACTGTACTTCAGCTGACTTCCTACTTTCCAGATTCTTTGTCTGACTCACGGTGTTTGGAGAAACTGTGGCTTTTTTTTTTTTTCTCAGTTTGAAATTACAGCAAGTAAAGTCCAACGATATCAACCAAAGTTCAATTCCTCAGTGTCCCATTCACTTACATGGACTGTAGATCTTTTGGCTTTGCATTTAGTATATGCTTCAGCAGAAAGAAGAAAAAAAAAAAAAAGCAACCAGTCAAGTTCCTTGATGTTGCTAATCTACTGTGACAGCACAAGCCAAGCAGATATAGGCAATACATACTCACTCAGTAAAGAGTATGGAAGAGAGGAAGGAAGAAAACTTCAGCAGAAAAAATTTACATAGCACAGTATTAAGTACTTGTCTTTATTTATTTCCAAGGCCTTCTTAATTGAGTAAGCATATCATTAAAATGCATTTTATTTTAAATACTAACTAATATCTCAACTTGCAATTTGGAAAACAGTTCATTATATGCAAAGCTTTTTTACAGTATCTGGCAGCTGCATAAGACATTCCAGCATGTTCACTTTGCATAGGGATGATTGTCATTAGGAATGATCATGAAGGAACTACTGGGGATCATGTTGACACTTCTAGCTTAACCCTAAATTATCCACTGCATTTTACAGACTGCATATAAATGTATTCTACAGAGCACTATTGCTTGCAGTTAAATGTATCTAGGAGCCATTTGCTTAAAAGAGGTAGATTATGAAAACAATCAGAAGACAGTAGACAAAATCAGGGAGAAGCTGCCTACTTCTCCCTGATTTTTCAGCTTTAAACCTGAAATGACAGAAAATTGGCAGAAAGTTGTCTTTGCTGATTTCACTGGGTAACAAAAAGATCATTCCCTAAATGACAAGATCATGATCCATTCTGTCTCGTACTCTAAGCTGTTAACACAGACTGTTTAGCCGAAGAAGAGAGCATAAACATTGAATTCCAGCTATTTTGGTGGCCAGCTTGAGTTTACATGGATCGCATGTAAATTAGAGCCATGTATTCCTATCAGCTTTTACAGAGGATTTAGATAATTCAAACCAGAAAACAGGAGACTTGTGAGAGCCAGAGATGTGATCCCTGCGCAAACCTACACTGAGCTTCTGTCACATGAAAAAGCATACTGCAGTTCTTTTTGATTGCATGATATCTAATGATGGGATAGACGTTAAGAAAAAGATTGGTAAAAGACAAGTAAGTATACACATATATTTTAAATTTATATGTATATCAAAACTTGTGTTTTTTCACAAGGACTTGAAGAATAAAGTCAGTAGCAGAATTAGTCCTCAAAAGCTTTCTTTTTGGAGAATTCCACACTTTCAGTAATAGACCACAACCCAACACCTTTTCCTTTTTTTCCTGGGCAGATCTGCTAATGAAAATCACTGGTAGAGCTACAACAGAGTAAAGATGAATATCACAGGACCCTCTGGAATACAGTGATCAGCAAGATAGGCCTAAGAATAAAGAAAACAGAGACAAAAACTCTATTTTTGAAGTCTATGTTTGTGTGAAACCACATCAGCACCTTCTCATCAAACCATGACTGGTGAATTTTTTATCTTCAATATGTTCACTGACATCCTAAAACTGTTAATGATCAAGCCAAACTTTAAGGACAATATTTTAGTGAGAGATACTGATGGTTGGACTGGGTGATCCTGTAGGTCTTTTCCAACCTTGGTGATTATATGATTCTATGAATATCACTGAATCACAGAATATTCTGAGTTGGAAGGGACCTTAAAGTTTCAACCACCTGCCACAGACAGGGATATTTCCACTAAATTAGATTGCCTATAGCTCCCCATCCTGACCTTGAACACTTTCAGGGATGGGGCATCTAAAAGTTCTCTGGGCAACTTGTTTCTGTGCCTCACCACTCTCATAGTAAAGAATTTCTTCCTAATATCTCATATAAACCTACCCTCTTTTAGTTTAAAATATACATGAATTCTTGCATGTGCACGAAATGTGATTGTGCTAGGTCTTCAATAGCATCTAATTACTACTGTTACTAATCCCAGAGAGTCCATCGTATCAATCAAAGTAATAAATTTGAAAATGATATCTGAAGATCTGTACAGGGACAAAATTCATCATTGGTTAATAAAAATGTATGATGTATGATCATTATTGTTACTCTATTTGACATTTCTCATTCAGGAATAGGCACTTTTATAGAACTTATTTGGCCTGTTTTTAAACTTACTAAAAATACACGTCATTATTAGTATACTTTTCTTTACATTGTTTTGGCAAAAAAAGCATTGTGTTTTTTCCTTGTTTATGTTCCCATAAGCTATAGTAATTTTAAGATTAATAAAAACATTAAAAGAAATATAAAAGTAAAATATATAAAAGTAATATAAAAGTAATATAAAAGTAAAATATAAATATAATATAAGTATAATATAAATATATAAAAGTATTAAAGTATTTCCACAAGAGGATGTAAATCTGCTCAACAAACTTGCATGAAAGTCTGAGGAACAAGCTACACATAATTCACAAATACTCATCGGGGAGAAATATTTTGCCTCCTCTGGAATTACAGATGAACCACAATTTAGATCATACTTACAGGATAAAAATAGATCATCCTGCTCATTCAAAGAGATATCTGCATTTTCTTTATCATTATACAAATGCCTGTTTCCATTTAGGAAAAGTCCAAGACTATTACAGAAATTTCTGGTTTTGATAACGTATCATATAAAGTCTTCCCTTAAATAATTATGAACTTTTTATAATTCATGAATTTTTGCCTCTTTCCTCATACTTCACAGTCCCTTATCAAGTCTTCTTTCATGACACTCCTGTTCCCAGAAAAGGCTCCTATTTCTATCATTTCAAGATACTTTGAAGAAGCTACTCACCTCATACTTTATACTCTTGGTAGGTATTCATGATCTAAATTAAAATGTTACATTTCCAGGAGGATATTCTGAAAGGGCCTGGAACACTGAAAACACTGCCAGTGTTTCAGGAAAACGCTGCCAAACTTACTCCAAACTCCCCAGCCATCTCAGTCAGCCTTTTTCAGGAGAGGGTAAAGTTCAGGGAAAACACACTGTTGATGTAAACTGAAGCACAACTTTATGCACCTCAACACAAAACTTTTACTTTTGCTTTTACTAATAGCAATGACAGTCTCTGTACCAATCTGAATACATATTTTCACGTGCTTTAAGAGCATGATGCCACCATATGTCTAAGAGCACAGTCTGTTTCCAGAGGCAGCTGTTCCTTATTTTTAATTTTTGTCCAAATTCAGTCATCTACATTGAAAAGACAATTTAAAAAAAAATATCCATACATGGAAACTTGCAAAGTAACTGTGTTTTCTACTCACTTCCTCCAAACTCCTTCCCCTGTTTTTTGATACAAGCAGAAAAACCTGTGATAACATTCATATGTTTCTCCCTTTGGTATGATGGTTCCTTGCAGTTACCATTCTACTTAAGAATTTTCTTATAAACTGTCTGTACCACTGCTTACTCTATTATCTTGCAGAAGTCAGCAGAGAAAGAGCATCAAGAATATTTTTCCTATTGGTTTTTCCTTTTCTAGGTTCCTAAATGTGTTAAAATTGTGATCTGGGCCAAATATTCTAAATTTGTTTCTGATTTTATTCATAAGATAGAAAAAACATTGGTCTTGTTTTACAGCTTAACCTGCAATTTCTAAATTAAAGATGGAAAAAATATTTTCTTGAAAAGTATATCATAATTATTACTTAAGTTACACTATATTACATAGATATTAAATGGCATAGGCTTATTAAGTCAAAGTTGTCCCTATTTACTCCTTGGCATCACTGTTTTCCAGCTGATAGTGAAACACGTGTAGAAAAATGGAAATAGTAGTTGCTGACAGCTCAGGTAGTCAGACAAAAGATAAAACTTATCAGAAATGTGGTGTTATCTGTGTACTATGAATTTCAGAACACTGAGATCTTGCATTTCAGTTTAGAATACCTACCATGAATGCACAAAAGCAAAATTGTTCTCATTCCCTTTTCAAGATTTTATAATCAATGTATTCAACGTACTAGCCATTTTTTTCCAGAGTCTGGTGCATGATCGCACGTCACATTCTTGGCATCCAGGGGATCAGGCCCAGCCAGTACAGGTTCATAAAAGGCAGGCCATGCTTCTCCAACCTAATCTCTTTCTATGACAGTGTGACCAGACTGGTAGATGAGGGAAAGGGTGTTGACATAGTATACCTAGACTTCGGCAAAGCCTTTGACATGATCTCTCACAGTATTCTCCTGGAGAAACTGGCTGCCCACGGCCTGGACAAGTATACTTTTCTCTAGGTAAAGAACTGGATAGAGGGTAGTAGTTGATAGAGTTAAGTCCAGCTGGTGGTCTATTACAAGTGACATCCCCCAGGGGTTGACACTAGGGCCCATCTTATTAAATATCTTTATTGAGAATCTAGGTGAGGGTATCAAGCATACCCTCAGTAAGTTTGCAGATGACAGCAGACTGGGAGGAAGCATCAATCTGCCTCAGGGTAAGGAAATGCTTCAGAGAGTTCTGGATAGGCTGGATTGCTAGGCTGAGTCCAAAGCGATGAGGTTCACCAAGGCCAAATGCCAGGTCCTGCTCTTTAGTCAAAATAACCCCATGCAGTGCTAGAAGCTTGGGGTAGTGACTAGATGACTGTGAAGAGGAAAGGGACCTGGTGGTGTTGGTCGTCACTTAGCTAAATGCGAACAAACAATGTGCCCAAATCGCAAAAAGGGCCAGCAGCATCCTGGCTCATATCAAAAGTAGTGTTGCCAGCAAGAGCAGGGAGATGATTGTCCACCTGTACTCAGCTCTGATGAGGTCTCACCTCAAGTACTCTGTTCAGTTTCAGGCCCCTCACTACAGGATAGACATAGAAGCCCCAGAACATGTGCAGAGAAGGGCAACGAAACTGGTGAGAGGTCTAGAGCACAAGTGTTTAGAGGAGTGGCTGAAGGAGCTATAGCCTGCAGAAAAGGAGGCACAGGGGAGACCTCATCACACTCTACAATTTCCTGAAGGGAGGTTGTAACAAGAAGGTGATTGGTCTCTTCTCCCAGACAACAAATAGGACTCAAGGAAACAGCCATGAACTGTGCCATGGGAGATTTAGATTAGATATGAGGAAAACCTTTTTTTCCTCAAAGAGTGGTCAGGTACTGCAATCGCCTGCCCAGCGAGGTGATGCAGTCACCATCTCTGGTGGTGTTCAGGAGGCATCTGGATGAGGTGCTGCGAGATATGGTTTAGTAGTTTAGTGGGTAGTAATTGTTATAGAAGGATGGTTTGACTAGATGATCTTGTAGGTCCTTTCCAACCTTGTGATTCTACGATAGGGGAATATGATAAACCCATTCAGTGTTATGCTCCTTGGCTGAGATTTTTAATGAGTTTTTTTTTTCAGAAACGAGTCCAAGTCTGACTCATTTCTTCCTGGGGTGCCATGTCATCACAAGACCTACTTTTCAAGGCCCAGGGTAGTATTTTGGGTAGAGGCATGGGGCACAGGATATGTTTCCGTGGACTGCTTGCATAATTGTAAGAACATGGCACTTGCTGTGGAAAGTTTGTGATTCTGCTGCCAAAGGGATTGAGAAAAATACATTGGCAATGTCTGTTGTGGCATACCACTTTGCTACATTTGACTCCAGTTCATATTGAAGTTTAGCATGCTTGTCATGGCAGCCTATTGTGGTGTTGTGACTACATTCAAGCCATGGTGGTCCACTGTCCTCCTCTCCCCACCGGTCTTTCACATTGGCCATATGGGACTATTGAAAGGTGAGCAAGTCATCCTGATTACTCCTTGGTTCTTCAGTTGGTGAATGAGCTAGTGAATAAAACAAACAAACAAACAAACAAAAAAAAAACCAGAGTCCTGGCTGGTGCTATATTGCCATTGATGTGCTTTTGTAGTAGCAATTCTCACCTACTGTTTTTCTGCTCTTAGCAACTCCACAAAAGAAGGCTCCTCTGAGAGATGAGGAAAGGTAGACAGTACTTGATACCCTCTATCTCAAAGCAGTTATTCCAAAAGCCCACCAATACCTTTTGGATATTTGTATTACTCTCTCCTGAGGTAATCTATACCAAGGATAAACAGAGCCTCTGGGCCAGTTGCAGTGGAGTTCTTTTGCCACTCACTTCCAATTAGAATCATAAAATCTCCAAGTTTGGAAAAGATCTCCAAGATCATCCAATCCAACCATCCACTTACCACCAGTATTTCCTCACTAAACCATGTCCAACATCTAAACATTTCTTGAACACCTTCAGGGGAAGTGACAACCACCTTTCTGGGAAGCTTGTTCCAGCACCTGACTCCTCTCTTGATGAAAAAGTAATTCCTAATGTTCAATCTGAACTTCCCCCGGTGCAACTTCATGCCTTCCTCTCTAGTTCTATTTCTAGTTACATGGGAGAAAAAGCCAATCCCCACCTCTTCACGACCTCAAATCCCCTCAAATCCCCCTGGACTCTCATCCAAGTCATTTGTAAAGATATTACATAGGTCCCAACACTAATCCCTCAGAAGTACCACTCCTGACTGGTCACCATTTGGATTTAGCTGCATTCCATACCACTCTCTGGGCAAAGCCCTCCGAGCCAGTTCTTTAACCAGCAAAGGGTGTACCTGTTCAAGCTGTAGGCGGCCAGCTTCTCCAGGAAAATGAAGTCCATGACTGGTGAAACATGAGCACATGCCATATACAAACTGTCAAAGCCAGAAAGAATTTTAAGGCAACCTTCAGAGGTGATAAACTATGCTGCTGGATTTAAGAAAAACAACTTTGAATGCAAGTAATACCTCATTAAGAATGAAAGCTCAGAGTTGAGACTATCAGCTGTTGAGTAACCATACTATTTATAAAAGTTTTAACAGATCCCTATCAGATCTGTCATTGCCACAGCCCAGTATTCTGAAGCATGTACTGGAACTTCTCACCACTCTCATTCCCAAATATACTCTTACTGCCTGTTGTTCATAGAGAACCTCTGAGTTTTCTTCTTCTAAACTCCACTTGACCACTGAGATATGACACACAATGCAAGCAAGATAGCTCTACACATTTTTGTTTAGATCCAAGTTCATAACAGTTCACTTCTGTTTAATTGAAATTATACAATATTTGATTTTTCATTTTCTCTGTACTATTATAATGTGGTTAATCTGAATCTTCAGCTGTAAAAAGACAAATGATGCTAGGGAATATTTCTACAAGAAAGTAGCCAAGGTTTACACTGGAACAGAAACACGTGATTTACCATTATTGTATTTTCTACCAACTTTCCTTGCAGATACTGGGATATATAAGCAGAAGTTTTATACCCAAGATGTTTCAGGCTAACTCCAGCTAGAATCCTCCTTACTTTGGGAAAAAACTATTTTTAGGAAGATGTTCAGAAAGTGAAGAAACTTAAAGGGGCTCTGTCACCTAAGTACAGACACTGACTAGAAAGTCCAAAAACCCATACATATTGAATTTGAAGAGGAATGGAAAAAAATTGCAGTCCCAGTGTCAGTACTTCAGAGAAGAAAATAAACTGAAACAAATCTATCATGATGGTACAAAAATTAACAGCCTTGAATTATTTATTTATTTATTTATTTTGTAGTATTCAAGGGCTAGTATTATTAAACTGAGAACAAACAACTATATTTAAGAACTATCCCAAATTACTGCTGAAGAAATTAGTCTTACTCACAACCCAGCAAGGAATGTACACATTAGGGGAGAAAGTTTTGCATATACAGGGTAATTAAATGCTCAACATCTTCTCAACAAAACTAATCATTATGTTCTTACTTAGCAAGAGCATACATAACAGCAATTCTGCTGCTAAAGGAGTAACACAAACTGTCTTCTGTTTCACAGAATGTGCCATAAGAGATCCAAATTCCCTAATTGCAAAAGACTGGTTGTAGCAGGGAAAGGGAAATACTGAAGTTGAACATGCTCTTCCAATTAAAGGGAGAGAGAAATTGCTTATCTTAGAATTGAAAGTTGAAAGACTCATTTGAGGCTCATAGAAAACTTACATCTTCTACACACAGGTTCTGGGAACATCAAAATTATATCCATAGCCTTCAAGCAACTAGTCTTTCTGAAAGAGATTACTTAACTTAAGCATTTCAATGATATCACTGACAGAGTTCATCCCGCTGCTTACACATCACACTAAGAAAATATCATCTACAATACAATTACTACTTTCCTTATTTCATTTTCTTTTGAACATTCAGTGAATGACAGTGGAGATCTTTGTCCTTTCCTTTGTTTTTGCTACAAATTCATCATCCCCAAAATAAGTCCTTTATACCTTCAGACACGGTGCTGGAAGAACTCTCCATGAATCTTCAGGCATTACAGAAAAATATCGCCAGGAAGCTTGAGCTACTGAAATTTGTGGTCACAATGCTGAGAAGTTCTGGTACCAAACTCTAGAGAGCATTAGTTGAGGTTAATTTACTAGGAAGTAGAAATGAAAAGGGAGAGTACCCTTCTTCAGTAATAATATAAGGATTGTTTCCTGCAACTAGGTTGATTTGCACACATGCAAGTTTTTAAAACAACTGGCAGTTTGTGATATTTTGTTTAATTTGTAGTTATTATTTTACATTACTGAATATGATTCTTTATAATTAAAGATGAATCTCCAAGCGTCTTCTTGGAAGATGTTAGTACAGCTATTTCCTATCTATACCCATATTTGGAAATGCAAAGACATTTTAAAACATATTATGTAACTGAGACCCTAGAAAGAGGATAGTATTCATGCTCAGTAGCATTACCAGACATAGTATTTTGAAGTGGAAGAATATTTTTAAGTTTCTTAAGTTTTAATAGCTTGTATTGAAGAAAATAGTCATGTGTTGTTTATTTTTTTTTCAAAACATTTTTTATTTTTGCTTAGATTTGAGTAGCAGAATACCAAAAATCTTATGTGAAAGGGAAACCATCTCTCAAAGAATTCTAAAGGAAGTACAGTTTCCTGAAAGAAAAAAAAAAAAAAAATAAAAAAAATCTTAGATTTATGATTAGCTCAGCTTATTCATTTGATCCTTAGCAAAATCTTTCCTCCTTCCCATCTTCCCAGCCACTTATGCAGCACAAAATAAATCTCTATTATGGATAGTTATAATTATCTACCCCATCCTAAAATATACAGTTGATTTAGCTTAGTTGTCATGGCTGATTTGTTTCTAGTATTCCTTTATGCTCAGGTTTCTGGGAAAAAAAAAAAAATTAGTTTATTTTTCTGTATTCCAAATTCCTCTTCCAGTGGGTATGCACAATGTACCTGAAAAGATCACCATGGCAAGATAGTCAGTTGTCAAGCCCACACTTGAATTATTTTCAAGTTAGTATTTTTTCTTATAAAAAATAATTTGGGGAAAATAAAATATAATTATTTTGTTACTATTGAGCTGTTCTTATACAGCTCAAAGGAAAGAATACTGAGAAAGGTGGACCAACATTGAAGGTTCAAGGAATGCTAACCCTCAGAAATTTCCCTCCTTGAAAGGATGTTTAATCTATTTTTCTCTTGTACAGTCATACATAATGTTACAATCAGAAAGATTAATGCAGTGGAAGGGCAATACAAGAATGCAACAGCAAAGGGACCAGCGCAGAACATGTTGGTATTTCAAAGGAAAAAGTGAAGGTGTTCACCTGTCTCCAAAGATCTAGACATACAGGAAAGACTCCATAAGGGAAGGATCTCCAACCAGAGATCCTTCCACAGTAGCAGTCAGCCCTTAAATGGGGTCTTAAAGAGGTGGAGACAGGCTCAACTCCTTGCAATAACACAGATGAATTGCCTCACCTGTGCTCCCAGGGCTGACTGGGTTTTTTCCCCAGGTACTCCATCAGTAATTAAGGAAATGACTCAATAGTTAACATGCAGTCTACCCCTTCACAGTGCGAGCCAATGATTGAGCTGGTTGAAGGGTGAGCCTTCCCTAATATAAAGATCCAATGCACCATGACACTTGTACAGTTGACCATTGTGATGGAGGTTGACATAATATATGACATAATATAACATGATTGATGGTTGATTTGTGGTTGAAAGTTGTGTTCTTTCATGGGTCAGTCCTCAGTGGTGCTACTGCAGGCATGCTGTTACTTGGTGCAGGTTCATCCTATGTTCCATCAGGTACCACATAGGCCATCACTGAGTGTTGTGCTTGATCTCACAGTGACAGTGGAATGTATCAATGAAATTTTATTCCTTCCAGTGATCCTAGCGACTTAAAAACTCATGGAGAGTAGTACAAATATTTCAGGGGTACTAGGAAGGGAAGATTTGCCCTCCAGGGCAAGATAAAGGCTGTATTCCTATCCCAGGTCAACACTGCAGCTTTCACTGAGGCATGCCCTCGCCGCCTGTACCACATCCTTTGGCCAGATATCTGCGGTTGCAAAACTACCAGGAGCCAAAGGGGAATTCCTGATCTGCCACAGGGACATGATGACTGTTGCAATGAAGACCGGAGTGTTGACCATAATATCAGTAGGCTATATACGAATTACTGGAGTGACAATCGAGCCCCCAACCTCCAGTAATCTCCCCCAAGGTGCAAGTAGGCCACACCACGTCAGTCCTACTTGCAACTTTCAAAGCTATTTTATTCTAGGGTTACCTGGTTCTAGATTCTCAGGGGCAGGGAGCAGCAGAAGATTATTGTCATTGCCAGTCTGGAGTCTTACCTGATAATCAGCGCCCATAATTTGAATCCTAAATGGGGAGGTCCATGTTGTCTGTAGCATTTTCAAGGCACTGGGTCTGCTGTCTCTAGGCTTTTCACTCAGGTCCCACAGTGTTTCATAGAGTCCCCTTGTCCACTCCTGGAGGGACTGAAAGTTTGACTTCAGGACAGCCTTAAAAATACCAATATGGCATTCAGTAAGGCCTGCCCCCTTCAGATCATACAGCAGAAGGAATCTCCATTCAATGTTATTTTCTTCTGCCCAACGTTGTCATTGCACCAGTAAAATGAGTCCCTTGGTTTCTCTTGATGACTTGAGGTGTCCCATAGGCAGCCACCTGCTTAGTAAGTACCTTGATGTATATGCCTGTATATGTATGTATATGATGTATATGTATGTATATAATGTATATGTTGGATGCATATGCACTGGATTATGTGGATTATGTAATGGCCTGCATTAGCACATTTGCCATATCAACACAGGTCGGGGCATATGTTACAGTCTTTGAAGACTGAGGGAGGGGCCCTATGTAATCAACCTGCCATCACTGGAGAGGATTGTGTCCTCTAGCAAGATGGGCTGTTGTTTCAGGCAAAGGTCTCAGTCTCATCTTGGAGCAAGCATAGCAGTCTCAGCATGCCTGGGAGAAGTCAGATAGCTGTATAGGCAGACCCCATGCTTCAGCTGCTGCCTGCATTGCCTTTTGTCCTGCGTGCCACAGCTTATGATATAACCAGCGGGCAATGTTCTCAGATGGCGAATTCTCAATCCATCAAACTCCAGCCAGTGTGTCAGCTTCATCTTTTCCTGGTGACTGTAGGGTTTGTTGATCAGAAACATGGTAGACATGTACAGTCCTGCATTTAACCACGGGGAATTCCATTTAAGGCATATTTCTGCCCTAAATTGATCAGATGCGGACACCAGTCCTGTGGGCCCACTGTGCAATTCAAAGAGTGAGCCACAGTACACAGCCCAAGCATCTGTGCAGATGTTCAGGATGCCAGGTTCCTTGGTTATAACCATCCACATGGCTTACAGTTCTGCCCGTTGACTACTCTGACCACCTCCCTCTTCAAACCAGGTAGTTTCAGTTGAGGGATAGTATGTATGCTCCTTCTCTCCGTTTGCTCATGTTGCCCTTGCTGGACCCATCCATAAACCAGGCATCTGCAGGGATGCGATATTTCCCCTCCTGAACAGTAATCTTTTCTGGTGGAGTGACCAATGTTTCTTTTCGTGCATCACTATGATACATCACTAGGCCTAAGAACTTTTGAAGCTCTTCTTTCAATGGTGATGAAGACAGACCACTCCTCTGGCTGAGACAGGCAACCCATCGTGCCACTGTTTGTGCTTGGGCCACACCTGTCTTAGGAAGGTGGGTCAGATCTTTTACCCACCTTGGCAAGGTGATCTTAACTATGTCTTCAGCTGTTTGGTCTATTGGTTCTATCACCTGTAACATGAAGTAGGCAGCCAATAACTGTTTTTCAATCATACTGTATCATTCTTTTGCTCCATGCCAGACTTGAGAGCAGAAACCAATGGGGGTCCAAACAGAACTCTGGCATTGCCACAGGCCCCAACCAAAGCCATCCTGAGTAACATGAACGTCCAACTTGGCTGGGAGGGTAGGATCAAATACACCCAATGCCTGGGCTTGTTTAACTGCCAGTTTGGCCTGTTGGAAAGCCTTGTGTTCGGTTTTCCCGCAGTCCCATGGTTGCTCCTTTTTTGTGAGTCTGTACAGCAGCCTCAGCAGCTGCACTTTAGCATAAAGAAACACCCAACATACATAAGAACTCCTGCAGCTGCTTTAGTGTTGTTCAGGCATTTCTAGTCCCTACCTTATCTGCAGCACTGGATAGTACTTTGGTCTTTCCGGACCAAACTACCCCCAGGAATTTCAAAAACAGGCCCAGACCTTGCACCTTCTGAGGATTTATAGCCCATCCTCTTTCTTGTGGATAGGTTGTCAAGGAATTTGTCACCCACCCTACTGCCTCTAGTGAGTCAGATATCAACAGGAGATCATCAGTATAATGGTACAAGCTAACATTATTAGGTTTTCCCTAATTAGCCAGGTCACGCTCCACTAGATTGTGACAATATGTTGGTGAATGCGCATGTCCCTGTGGCAGGACCTGAAAGGGCTACTGCCTGCTTCCCCCTGTAAATGCAAACTGATCTTGCGATTCTTCAGCAATTGGAATCCTGAAGAATGCTTTTGCTAAGTCTAGGACACAGTGATAGGTTTTTATTTCCCTACTCAATGTGTCCATTAAGGAGGCAATATTGGGTACGGCCACCTGAACAGGTGATGTGACTTTATTCAATTCTCTATAATCTACTGTCACTCTCCATGTGCCATCTGACTTCTGCACTGACCATATGGGGGAATTATAGGGACTATGTGCAGGCCTGATAATCCTAATTTTTTCTAATTCCTGCACAGTCCTTGATATTTCATCTTGCACCCTTGCCTGTGCTCGCAGGGTGTCTCGCTCCAATTTATAGGAGGGAGAGGAGGTTCTTTTAATATAACATATCCGGCGTGAGATTAAGAAACGAATGTTTGAATGTTGGACTGACCAGTTTATTATAAATCCTAATCAGGGAGACGGGGAAGGGAAAGATGGCGACTATTACAAATTAGGGTGATCGGGAAGGGAAAGAGAGAGATAGATAAGATAGGAAAGAAACAAGAATTGCGTAATGGGTGGATAGTCACCACCACAATCCAGCAGTGTCCTGTTGCATGACGTTTCGAAGGTCCGAGGCAAAAGCACAGCAAGGGGAGAGCAGCAGTGGCCACCGCGTGATGGCCTTGGGCAGCAAGCAGGTAGGAGGAAGAAGTCACAGAGACAATCAGGGAGGAAGCGGCAGGACTCAGACAGCAGGCCCAGGAGAGTCCATCAGCAGGCAGGAATTTCGTAGTGAGGAATCTCATGGTAGACACCTTCATTCTTCTTCAGCATGCTGTTAAAGTGCAGAGCAAGTCCAGGAGGGAGAGAGGCTTCTCATGTCAGAAACCTCTTCTTTTTTTGAGGAATCTGTTGCCGGAAAAAACAACCTCATGCTTGTAGGTCCCCTTTTTTTACCTCTCTTCTTCTGCCAGCATGGCATTCCTGGCGCTTGAGTAAGAGTCATTTGCAGCATCTCCTGAGGTGGCCATCTTCCTTGAGATAAACCCACACAAAAGACTGCTTCCTGGCCATTAATCTGTGACTTATCTCTCTCTCTCTTGTTGCCTCTGGCCTTGTCTGTCTGTGTCCCTCAGAGAAAGGATTTCTCAACCCTTGCCCAGGACTTGCTTGGACTTGTTCATCTGTGTCCCCAGCAAGCTTTGAGACAAAGATGCAAAAGAATAATCTCTTACCAAGGGCTGACTGGGTCTTTTCCTCAAGTGCTCTATCAGTGGTTCAGGCTGTAACTCAACAGTTACCATACACATGATAATTAATACAGAAGAAATTAAGATAAGCAGATCTCACCTATTGCACATCTCTCCAACCACGTTAACAATGCTTCTGTTCTTAAGTTCTTCCCTGGAATTAGGGTTGCATTTTTTTTTTTTTTTTTAACTTCCAGAAAAGCAGCAGTAAGAAAGTAATTAGAACCGTGGATCTTTCCCCTCAGCCTCACCAGTTTGTATCACCATTCACAGCAAGATCTTGATACATTTATATCTGCTTTTGGTACTTTGTTTTAAGAGTTGCCTGTATACTTGTAAAAGGCGATTAGTGAGCAAGTTCCTGTTTTACTTCTATTAATCTTAAATGGAAGCATAATGCAAAACTGGTTGAAGGGTGCTAAATTTGTGATCATACAATCTAACTGATCTTCAGATAATAGCATTAAAAATAGATTTGGAGCTTGCAGATGCATTAATACAAAGTACATTCAGACTTCTTTAGTTATCAAATACAATATTGACTTAAGACTAAAAATGAATTCAAGTTCACAATGATATAATGGAAAGTCACTGACATGATTCTATGATTCTATGACATGACTGTTAGCTGGTGATAATGTCCAACTCTTCTTCTTCTGTATCATTTGCTATAAGATACCAACAGGTGTCTGAAAGCCTGTCCTCTGAATATCTTACAAAAATGTTAGACAGACCCTATGTAAGATGGCACTCAAGTAATATGGAAGAGTTTTCTGGGATAACATTATTTAAAAATCAAGCACAGCATTGGATTATTGAGGTGTCCTCTGCTCTACAGTACTGTTTAATTTGTGGAAAAACTTGGGAAAGAAGGACAATAAAACAACCTTGTATGACAAAGCAGATGAAGGAGTTGGAAGTGTTAGTAAGAGGCAAAGAGGAACAAGGGGCTGTAACATACTTTAAAGTGGAAAAATGGTAATGAAAAACTTTCAAGCTTTAAATATATTTGGTCTAGCATTCCCAGCCTGCCAGGCATAACTGCCCATGAAATACTTGATAACCACAATCTTAAAAACAAAAACAAAACATAATCATGTGCCTACTTACCTTCTCATTTGACCCTCAAGCAAAGACATTTTAAATTTATTAAAGGTTATTACAATTCAATAAGAACTGTAAGGCAGAACAAACTATTGCTCTGATTTCTTTCAGACATTCCCCCAGCAGAGTAAAATCAACCCCCCCAGCTTGCAAACTGCATGCAGTCATGGAATGATGACTTGCAGATCCCAGACTTCTTAGAATACCTTTGGAGCATCTTTGCCTTCCTAGGCAATTCCGTACCAAGAGCTCAGGAATCAAAAATGCCAAGCATCATGTTTACAGAACATGAAATGTTGCTGAAAAGTACTCTGCAGATGCATCCAGAAACAGGACTGACATGAAGCATGTTTCTCTGTCAGAGACTTTTCCCTTAGAAAAGTATCAAATCAAACAAAACAAAAAACAAACAAACAAACAAACAAAAACATAGAGACAACCAAAGCAAGGGAGCTTTTTGAGCAAGTAGCTTAAAACAAACTGTTCTATATATAGGACACAATTTCACTAACTGCAAAGACCACTTACCATACTGGAAAGCAGGTTGTGAAGAGTGCATCAACATAAAGCAGGAGCAATGTTTCTGGCTCAAACGTATTTCCAACCTCTCACCACCCTTAGTGTAGTTGTCATCTTTGATGAGCCCAGTGATTGTATTTGCAGCTGAAGCTCACTTTGCAGGGCAACATACCCATTGCAGAACCTCACTAGTTTTCCAAAGCAAGAGTAGGAAGACAAACAAACAAAAAAAAGATTACTTGCTTGTTAGAGCTTCTTCAACTCACAACAAGAATATGCCCATATGTGTAAGAGACTTGTATGGAACATTCTTGTCTCAAAGTTTGTTCAGTGGCACCTGTTCAAGACAGATCCTGCTTGGCAATCCTTTCTGGTCAACAGCCACTCATGTGGCTGAGCAAACAGAATGAACTAGTTTTTGGCCATAGTCTATCAAGTTCTCAGGGCTCATTCATGCTGACTTATGGAGGAATCTCAGAAGAGAGACCACTATACAGTCAATGTGCATACCTAGCAGCATACCATGCAACAATCACATAATGAACTGAAATAAACAGAACAGAAATAAAAAGGATACAGAAAGCTGAACAAGAATAGGAACTGTGTGTATGTATTTTTCTACTCTTGAGGAGATGGCACTGAATCTCCAGCCATGAAGTAATTTATGTCCTATATGATAGTAGGTGCAAGTCAAAGTGAGGATTGATAACTTCCTGAACAACCTGGGGAAAATGGCAGGATATCCTCAAGTCATAGAGGCATATAATGTAGTTAGTGATGATCTGAGAAGGTAGATATTCTGCACTAAAAAAAAAAAAAAAAGCCAGAAAGATTAGCCTTATCTGAAAGCCAAAGTGTTTTTCATACTTCTATGCAAGATTGCATAGAAGTTTGCAGAGTATGCAAGCCATGGTTCACTTTCACTAAACAGAATGCAAGGAGAACAAATACAGAGAACATATAAATGAGAGGTGCTGTATCACTCCAACACATTTTCTCCTAAGCATGCACTTCACAAGTACAGCCTTGTATGGGAATTTGTAGGTCACATCCTAAACCAACGTTCAAGCACCAAGTGAGAAGGTAAGCCTTACCCAGGAAGCTCAAGTGTAAGCAATGCACCTAAGCAACTGGAAGGGCTAGACCCCAAGTCCACCCCTCCTTATCATTATTAAAGAGTTATATTATTAAAGAGCCATGGGAACAACATCTCCAGATATCACGCTCTTCTTGAGGTGTCATTAGTCTTCAGAAAGCGTGAGTCACCTTCTATATCACTTTCTAAACTAAATCTTAATGAATTCTTTTATAAGCGCTCCTGCTCAATAAAAACCATTATCATGGTTCAATGGCCTACCATTTCTCCACAGATCTCACTTCCCTCCTATCCTGCACAGATTAGGTTGCACCAGAAGTAATGCCTCATTTATTTCCTTGGAAGCTACAACAGGCGTAATTGGCACAATAACACTGATAGAGAAAATTCTGAGCTACAGAATATTATTTTCTACCATAGTCACCAACATTAGCTATGCATTTTCATAAGCAGTGAACAAGAACATGCATGCTGCCTCGTAGAAGTCCACACGAGCAGAGATGAACCACTGCCACTGTCACCACTACCTCAGATCTACTCTTCAGTCTCCATAAACATTCAGCAAGCATACTTGAATATCAGTGGGTGCAATTTTTTTCTGCATGGAGGAATTCAACACCTTTTCTTCATAAGAACTTGAATGTCAGATACTTGAATGTCAGATACTACAGATTGCCCCTCTGTTTCAATCTGTTGGATGGCAAAAAATTCTAACAATACTATTTCTATTCATTTCCTTGGAAACAACAAATGCAAAGAGCACAGTAACACCATTTAATAGAGCACATTCTCAGCTACAAATCACAATTTTGTAACGTGCCACCACCATTACTTAAGTGAATTAAATGACACTCCTCTACCTCATAAGCACTTCCATTTCAGATGCCATGTGGTCAGACCATCTCTGTGCTGCCATGTTGCATGACAACAAAATTTAATCAAATATTGTTGGGAAGGTTCAACATCTACTTCCATACAATCAAAAGCCTCCTCTGACATCATAAGCCAACATAATGAAATAGGCATTACTTTCAATTGATCGAGAAGGTGAAGTAGAACTCACTGAACAGTTTCTAGTTTCTATGAAGCTTTGACTCTTGTTGAAAGTATGAGCAAGAATGTCTTCCTAATAGAATCATGTAAGGCCTACATCCAAATCTTTTATGAAGACATTAAAGATAATTTAATATTATTTTCTCCTCACCCAAACTATGCTTACACAGCATTTTCCTTCTATTGAAAGAGATGTGCTCATGAACACACTGTGAGTGTGTTCAGTCACCATCTGCTGTCAATTCTGTCTTCTATTTCTGGAGTAGTTTCCACATTAAGAAGTCCATGCATCTTACTAACATAAATTAATTAAAATTTAAAATACTTCTATTAAATTATGAAACACTAGCTCTTCCAGTTAAAAACCTGTTACTGAAAGCTTGAGTTAATTGTTCAGAGTTGATATTTTTCTATAGTTCATGCAGCCTATTGAATCAATCCTGGACTGTTACACTTCATCCTGTTTTCACTACAACAGGCCCTGAAGCTTTGTGCTAATGAAAGCATATCTTTCAGAAAGGTAGTTGGTCTCCATCTGAATAGATAAAGAATTAATCATTTCTTGCAACATTTGTTACTAAGCACCATCACTGATAAAATAATTGTATACTTCCTTCTGAATTTCTAAGGCTTCAAGCTCATATTCTGATAGATCTAAAAGACCTTTGGTAACATCTCTTCGTGGAAACTGGATAGGGAGGAAAGCAAAATGTCTTGGCTCACACAGTGATCTGTTTAAAAAAATAAAAAAAAAGTCTTTCTCCAGCAAAATTGTTCCCTAGTATTCCTGCTTCTTGTGTGGGCAGTGTTGCTTTACAGGAGACACTTTCTCACTTTCTGCTTGCTCAGACTGAATCCAGAAGTGTCAAGGAATGATTCCTTGTAGTCAAGTTACTGTTAGATCAATGGTGGCAATCTAATTCTGTCACTGAATATTCTCCAGAGAATACTCTTCAAATCTTGCAAAGAAAGGTACCATTTTCTTCAGATATCTCATGTTATATGAATATCTTCCTTTCATCTACTAGAAGGTTGATACATTTTGTCCTCAAATGTTGATACAGAGATTTTAGAGCTTACACTAGCCAATATATAATTCAGTTCTGCATGCAGCAATAAAAATCCTCAACTGTCCTACACTGCACTGGGTTTGCAGTCATCAGGTGTGGTTCACCTTTCTCAAAGTGGGAGAAGAGTCCTTGAAGAAAAGCTAGCAGGGCTCATTGGGAAGGCTTTAAACTAGGTCTGAAGAGCAACATAGTGAGCCTTCCCATGATAAGGTGTGGAATGGCACAGCTATACTAGAGGTGCTAGCAGGGGCCTTGAAGAACCTGCTGCCTTGAGAGGTACTGGCAATACTGTAACACATACAAAATCCTATATTACTATGTAGTGACTACTGGAACAAAAGAGGACAGTGAGGACTTATAGGAGAAATCTTAACCCCATTAAAGAAAGTAATGAAGAAAAATACGGTATTTGAATGAGGAAGTGAACAGCAAGCTGCCTTTAAATTAGCAAAAGAGGCTATTCAAAGGGCTTTAGATTTATGGCCTATGCAGAAAGAAGAAATGGAGTTAAATGTGTCTGTAAATGGGTCACATACCAATTGGAGCCTCTGGCAAAAACAGGAAAAAAGGCTTCCCTTGAGTTTTGGGGGTAGAAAATTGCTGGAGGCAGGAAGTAATTATATACCTTTTGAGGAACAGCTATTTTATGTTATTGGGCTTTAGTAGAAACAGAACAACTAACAACAGACTATGAAGTGCATCTGTAGCCTAAAAATCCTATCATGCAGTGGGTCAAGATTTCTCTGAAAACTCATAATGTTGAGCATGCCCAAGAACTGTAAAGTGGAAATTGTATATTCAAGATAGAGCCAAGGTAGGAGCTGATGGGATAGCCACACTCCATGAGCAAGTACCTACTGCATGCATGGGTGATCAAGAAATAAACCCTGAATTTACAGTTGAATAGGAATCCCAAGTACAATGGAGAAGAGCTGTAGAACAACCCTTGAAAAAGAACATGCCTGGTTTACTGATAGGTCAGCTAAATGTATAGGAGGAAAGACGCTTTCAAAAGCAATAGTTTATCATTCTCATTCAGAGAAATTTTTAGAAACAGCAGGAGAAGCACTTAACATGCCAAATTACATGCAGTTTATTTGACGTTCAAACAAGAAGGTCTAGGATAATGTGATTTATATACTGATTCTTGGTCAGTAGCTGTTGGAGCTCAGTCAAGTTAGAGAGCTCTCAGTTTTTTGTAGCACCAGAATAGTTCTCAGAATAGTTCTGCTTTATTGTATTCAACATACATCTTATATACGATTCACTTACAAGCCAGGAATTCCTGTCCCTCTAATCAGTTAATTGGCCTAGCTTCTTCCAAAACACAGTGATAAAGGATGAAAGGTTTCTTAAGTGTGATAAAATTAGCAATGCATACAAACAGAACCTCTTGTTTACCCTTAGATGCAAACAGATACCATTTGCTCTCTGTCTTACACTCCAGACTCCCAAGGTTTCACAGTGATAGGGTCTATCAAGGAGTCTGATAAACTCTTTGCTGACCTCTCACAGATACATTTTACCCCATAAGTAGCTGCCAGCATAGGTAGCCAAGTATTGGGAGATACATTTCAAGGAAGTCTGGAGAAAGGAATTGTGAAAAGACATTTGGGAAACAGTACAAAGGACTAAGGTGACTGTGTTACGTGTTGATGATCATAGTAACACAGATATTTTAGAATGACAATAACTCTGTTTCAGACAGCTAGGAAAGATTTCCCAAGCTGGACTGGAGTTCCCTCAGAAGAATTGTGATGGCTTAGCAAAATGAGCGCACCAAAAGTGCTCGCACCTTAGAGAAAAAGGCACTTACAGGTGACCTCAAGCGCATATGGCTTAACACTTTGTCACTTGATATGATCAGAACTGCAATTACCCTGTGTTCCTTTTGCCAACAAACAAATGCCCATGCATTTGTGTGAAAGGATGGTTTGGGAAAAGGATGATGCCAGCACAGATTTGGCAAATGGATTATATTGGACCTTTACTCCAAGATTGAGGGTGTAAATGCATTTACACCCCTGCAGTTACATATTTTGTGCATTTGATTGCCCATCCTTGCAAGAAGGCAATTTACTATAGTACTACCTGCATTATAGACATAAAAAATTTATACTATGGAATCATAGAATCACAAGATTGGAAACGACCTATAAGATCATCTAGTCCAACCGTCTCCTCATCACCATTGCCACCACAAGCACTAAACCGCATCACGCAGCACGTCTCTTGAACACTGCTGGGAACGGTGACTCCTCCAACTCCCTAGGCAGACACTCCAGTGCCTGACCACTCTCTGAGAGGAAAAGTTCTTCCTTATGTCTAATCTAAACCTCCTCTGATACAACTTGCGGCCATTACCCCGTGTCCTGCTCATTGCCTGGGAGAAGAGGCCAAATCACTCTTCACCACAACGTCCCTTCAGGAGGTCGTAGAGTGCAATGAGGTCTCCCCTGAGCCTCCTCTTCTCCAGACTGAACAATCCCAGCTCCCTCAGCCGCTATGCAGAAAGTGCAGGACCTAACACTTGGCCTTGTTAAACCTCATCCCATTCACCTCAGCCGAGTGGTCCAGACTGTCTAAATCCTTCTGAAGGGCCTCCCTGCCCTCAGGCAGATTGATACCACCTCCCAGATGGGTGTCATCTGCAAACTTACTGAGGGTGCACTCAATCCCCTCATCTAGGTCATCAGTAAAGATATTAAGCAAGATGGGCCTCAGTACTGACCCCTGGGGGACACCACTTGAAATGGGTCACCAGCTGGACTGCACTCCATTCACCACTACCCACTGTGCGCAGCTCTGTAGCCAGTTCCTTACCCAAAGAAGTGTATATCTGTTCAGGCCACAGGCAGCCAGTTTCCCCAGAAGAAGCCTGTGAGGGACCGTGTCAAAGGCTTTGCTGAAGCCTAGGTAGACTGCATCAACAGCCCTTCCCTCATCTACCAGACTGGTCACCCAGTCACAGAAGGAGATGAGGTTGGTCAAGCACAACCTGTCTTTCACGAACCTGTGCTGGCTGGGCCTGATCCCCTGGACACTGCACACATGCCGTGTGATCTCTCCCAGGAGGATTTGTTCCATGACCTTCCCTGGCACTGATGGCAGGCTAACAGGCCTATAGTTCCCTGGACCCTCCTTACAGCCCTTCTTGAAAATGGGAGTCATATCAGCAAGCCTCCAATCCTCTGGGACCTCACAAGTTAACCAAGAGTGTTGATAGATGGCCGAGAGGGGCTCAGCAATCACCCCTGCCAGCTCCCTCAGCACCTGAGGGTGCAGCCCATCCAGTCCCATGGACTTGTGAATTCCGTTGCAGATTCAGACTGAAAACAGTTTTCTTTTTTGAGATGAATTTGTTCAACAATATGCTGAGCAACAAAATATTCAGTGAATTTTTCATACACCATATTATCCACAAGCTGCAGAATTGACTGAAAAAATGAATGGGTTGTTAAAGGAGCAGATGAAAAAATTAGGAGATGGGTATCTGTCCCAGTGGAGAACCATCTCTTAGATGCACTCCACATCCTCAACAATAGACCCAATGGGGAGATTGACCCCCTTGATGCATACGACTATGCCTAATTTACAAATATAATCTTTAATAGTAAATGAGACTTTGGCTTATTGGGAAATTGTCCTGGGTGCGATGGGCCCCCTTATTGAGCCACTCCAGATGCTGCATGGATAGAGCTCTGTCTTAAAATTGACCAGAATAAATAAATATATAAGAAACAGATGGAGTCATAAACGTTGGAATAGGAATTCAAATTCCTTCAGGACACTTTGGTTTGATAAATGATCACTTGAGCTTAACCCTGAAGAGTGCTCACATCATGGGAGGAGTATATAATGCGGGTAATTTGATGGAGAAATAAAAGTAATTTTGTTAAAAGGGGTGAACAAGATTTAATTGTTCAAGCCCATGATAGAATAGCACAATTATTGATTTTTCCAGTTTTAAAAACAATGTCAAAAAAGCAGATCCATTTCAACTCACCACACTTTCTGCGCAGATGGAGATTAAGGATTTGGATCCATTGCATTAAAAATGGGTAAAAAAAAGGCCGAACAGCCCTCCTGGTCTGGATGAAGTAATGGCTATGGAGAAAGATAAAAACCATTTTAGTTACAAAACCCAGGCAAGAAAGATGGGAGCATGTGCCTTCAATTAAGTATTATTTGCAAGAATAACTGGATGGTAGAATTTTGTTTAAATTTTATTTAATCTTGCATGACTAAATCTACCTGCTTACTTAAACTGCCCATTTGGGAGAGGATATTATCCATGAAACTTGATATGAAGACCAATGCAAACACTGATTGATTTTCACAGACAGGAGCAGACCATTAACTATGAAACTGGTGTTGATACAACTATTTTTATATTATTATATTAAGTATGTTTTTATGGCTGTTAGGGGAACCATGGGCTAAGCATGCGCTTTTTTCTTTGTATAGCCACTGTTTTAATTTTTGTTCAATATTTAATTCCCTAGTTTATGCAACTAATTAGTTTTAAAAAGGATGTAAATAATAACCAAGACTGATCAGCAGAAGCTAACTGAGGAGCAAAAAGCACACCTTTACACCTAATGCCTAAGTCTAAGATTATATTAACAGAAAATATGTTATGAAGGTTGAAAGACTGATTGAAGTATTCAGTCCTGAATTATAAGCCCTGAATCAAAGTTGACTTCTGGATGAACCTCATGAACAAATGTTATACTGCACATGCAATGCAATCTCTGTCAATTTTGCTGTTTTATTGTGAAAGTGCATTTTTATGCCAGCTTACAAAAATCTGTTGTAATGCCTATTGTGTGATGCTAACTGATGAGATGTTTCTTTATTTAGGGGCATATGTACAAAGCAGTATACATTGTGAGCTGTTGGACCAGACGTATGATCTTGTTGAGAAATATGTGGTTAAAAAACAGAGACACAGCCTTGGTTTCTACACTCGAAGTTATGCAAACTTGTTTATTTAACTGTATGAGAAATGGAACTTCTTGAAGCAAGTTAAGAGACCTAACCTATGAGTGGATGTGCTGTATAGAATCTCATAGTATTTGGACAATTGATGATGCACGTTATTAATCACTATAGTTACTTAATCTTCTGTAGAAGTGATTAGGGTCATTACCTTGTTCTCTGCTACTCTTGATGTATCTTTTCTCCTTTTGTTCTATTCTCGCTGTGCTATTTCACTTATTTTATTGCCTTAAATGTAAATAAAGATTTACTCCCTTCTTTAACTTGGTATCCATGTCCTTTGTGCTGACCCTGCACACTGACAAAATACTACACTAACTTGCATTAGCAATCAGCTCTGATTACAAGCAACAATCCTCTTCTACTGGTTTATATACATGCTTCAACTGGCTTCCTGATTACGGAAAATAGTGCACTACATGGAAGACAAATGCTATTTTCATACCTAAAACATTTAGATAACCAAAATATTATTCTTGATTAGGTAATAAGTTCACTTTTAAGCATTGTATCTTCCCACTTTTTAAGAACTAAAGGACCAGACAACTACAGGCCTGTCTCAACTCTGTGTCTGTGAAGATCATGCAGCTAGTCACACTGAAGGCCCTACTAAGGCATATGGAAAATAAAGATGAGGTGATGGATGGTAACCAATGTGGCTTCACCAAAGGAGAATCATACCTGATAAACTTATGCCTCTTATGATGGACTTACAACATCAGGAAATAAAGGAAGAACAACTGATGTCATCTACCTGGACATGTGCATGTATCCAGAGAAGGGCAGAGAAAGTGGTGAGGGGTCTGGAGCACAAATCTTCTGATGCCAACGGCATTCTGGCCTGCATTAGAAATAGTGTGGCCAGCAGGAGCAGGGAGGTGACCCTAACCCTCTACTCAGCACTGGTGAGGCTGCACCTCAAGTACTGTGTTCAGTTTTGGGCTCCTCACTACAGGAAAGATGTTGAGGTCCTGGAGCGTGTCCAGAGAAGGGCAATGAAACCGGTGAGGGGTCTGGAGCACAAGTCTTGAGAGGAGCGGCTGAGGGAGCTGGGATTATTTAGCCTGGAGAAGAGGAGGCTCAGGGGAGACCTCTTTGTGCTCTACAACTGCCTGAAGGGACGTTGTGATGAGAAGGGAACTGGCCTCTTCTCCCAGGCAACGAGCAGGACCTGAGGAAATGGCCACAGGTTGTGCCAGAGGTGATTTTGGTTAGACATAAGGAAGAACTTTTTCTCTCAGAGAGTGGTCAGGCACTGGAGTGTCTGCCTAGGGAGCTGGAGGAGTCACCGTTCCCAGCAGTGTTCAAGAGGCATCCAGCGCCCAGATGAGGAGCTATGAGATATGATTTAGTGTTTGTGACAGCAGTGGTAATGGGAGGACGGTTGGACTAGATGATCTTGTATGTCTTTTCCAACCTTTGATTCTGTGATTCTATGATTCTATGTGCAAAGTGTTTGAAGTTGTCCCATGTGACATCCTGGTCACCAAATTGGAGAAAAATGAATTTGGTGGATAGACCACCTTCTGGATAAGGAATTGGCTGGATGGTTGCACTCAGGAAGTTGCAATCAGTGGCTGAATGTCAAAGTAGAGATCAGTGACGAATAGCATTCCTCAGGGTTTGGTGTTGGGACAGGTGGTAGGTGACATGGACAGTAGGATTGAGTGTAGCTGCAGCATATTTGCAGATCACATCAAACTGAGTAATGTCAGCACGTTAGAGGGAAGAGATGTTATCCAGAGTGATATGAAAAGGCTTGATAAGTGGTCCCATGCCAGCTTTGTGATGTTCAACAAGGTCAAGTGCAAGGTCCTTCACCTGGATCTGGGTAATCCTAAGCACAAATACAGGTTGAATGTCTTAAGAGTAGCCACAAGGAGAAAGATTTGGGAGTGTCAATTGATGAAAGACTCAACATGATCTGGCAATGTGTGTTCGCAGCCCAGAAGGCCAACTGTATCCTCGGTCACACTAATAGAATTGTGACCAGCAGGTTGAGGCAGGTGATTCTGCCTCTCTACTCTGCCCTTTTGAGAACCCACCTGGAATACTGCGTCCAGTTCTGGGGCTCCCAACACAAGAAGGACATGGAGTTGTTGGAGCAGGTTCAGAGGAAGGTCACAGAGACGATCAGGTGGTTAAATAAGGAGCTTACTTCACCTTACCTCATCAATACTATGGTTTCTGATAATGGATTGAAGGCGTGGTCAGAGTGGTACTTTGACTTTTTACACCTGAAGGATCATGATCATGCCTATTTTTTTCCCATATTCATATTTATTTACAAAATTAATTGAATTCATTGTTGCACTTCTGTTGCATGATTATGAGTCAAATGTAAGTGTTCTGAACAAATTCAAAAGCTCTATTTGGAATCATGAAGAAAAGTCAACTGAATCTATTAGTGGAGATATGTCTTTCCTGCTCACACTATATGTGTCAGTAGACTAATTCTAGGATCTAAATGAGTGAAGAATGTCTGCCAAATATCTGTTTTTAAAACATTCTGGCACATTGAAATCTATTCTGAAAATAAAATAACGTTGGCTGGCTGCACATCTCCTAGACCCATTTAAGAGCTGACTACCAGTGGGGAAGGATCTCTTCTGGAGATCCACTCCACTGGAGTTTCCCATGTGAGCCTGGGGGATGGTGAGTGTTCTTCTTTTCTGCTCTAGTATAATAACTACATAAGCCAAGCTCTCAGATATGCTACATCATCTGTATATTCATTGATTGTATACAGGTTCAATAGGATAGGGAATTGAATAAGTGTGTCAACGGACAGGAAATGTGGTAAAGCATGGGTAGATAAATACTTCTTTAGAAAAGTGAAATTGGAAAGAGCTTTCAGGAAATAACTGATTTACCAAATTGTTAGTCAAAAAATGCTTCACTGAACACATATAATGTAAGCTGAGTATTCTTCAGAACACATACCTGTCCCTGAGCCAGGTCAGCCGTCACCCACTGAACCTAGCTACAATTGGCTGGAACATGACTCAATCCTCAGTAACAGGCTGCTGTTGGAGCACATTTAGAAGACCTTAACACTATTTTCAAACAGAATGAAACCACAATGGTTTCTGCATTTCTGCCTCATCAGAAAAAAATAAAGATGAAATTTAAGATCTATGAAGTAAAAATTAATTACAGAGAAATCCTACAGAGGGTGACAAGGAAAGAGGAACAACCTTAGTGTGTAAGAAGAGTATTACAGAAGTAAGTTATGAGCAGGGTTGGGTGCAGAAAAGAGTGAAAAGTTGTGGGCAGAGTTTGAGAGTGATGAAGAAATGATACAGTGACATCTCATGAGCGCACCATGTCTTCTGCTGACATATGTCTTATGCTGAAATATGAAGGTGTTGCTCTTCCACTAGCAGTGTAGTAGAAACATTTGAATCATAGGACCTTCTTGCTCTTCTATGTGAACCTGCACAAGAATTTTTGTGATAGCTTGAGAACAGAGAAAGAGAGAGACATAAAGACATACAGCTTCCCTTCAGTATTTAAAATTACTATAAAGACTTTCTAAAAATGACCAAAAAGGGTAAATCTGCCACAGAAAGAAGTTACAGAAGAGATACACTGTTTGTTTCCTGTTCCTTGTAAGAGACAGCAGATTTCATGTCTTCCTTAGCACACGGTTAAATAAATTTATCCACGTGTCCACTATCATATACTCAGCTCAGTAATATGAATCTATTCTCATGCATTCAGTTGTTTACTTTGTATCTACTCATGCAGATCCTAGAATAAACTGCAGGATGTACTTTAGGGCTTATTTTAGTTAGGACTTTCCCTCCTCTAAGTAGATTTTAGTAATTTTGTTCTTTTCCTTTGAAGTGAAAAGGTGTCAAAATAAGTATAGAGAGCAAAAGGGACACAGGGTAATAATGGGTGATGATAATCTGATGGCAGATTGACACTTCCTCCCAACTTGGTGTCATCTGTAAGCTTACTGAGAGTATGCTCAATCCTCTCACCCACATTATCAAAAAAGATAATAAACAGGGCTGGCCCCATACTGACTCAAGAGGAACACCATTCATGACAAGTTGCCACCTGGATTTAACTCCATTCACCACCAGGACAACTGCATGTTTGCATGGATGCTCAGTCTAGGTTGCCACAATCTTCTTGGGTGCAGCTGTTGGCCAAATGGATACTGTGGCTAGTCTAGATTCACTGAGAAGATGTTACAGTGAGGTGGCATCTCCAGTGGGGAGAAGGGCTGCTCCCTCTTTACTTGCCCTGCCTCTGTGAACTGCTGCGCAAGTTGCCATGCCGGACACTACTGATGCATCACATTCTTTTTGCCCATCCTGTTTGCCACTGGGCTCTCTAGCTGCTGCCCACACTGTGTCAGTGTCTCCTCTCATCAGTGGTTCTGCTCTTCCTGCTCCATCATGGGGGTTGGGATGGGGGAGGGTGATGGATCGTGGGTCCCACTGCTCTCCCTGCACTTATTTCACCGTGTTTCTCTGCAGCTTTGCTTCCTTGTGAAGAGTCCTTTGGAGTTAGATTCCCATCAAAATCTGATCCACTTGAGGTCTTGAGAGAATCATAGAATTTCAGAATGGCTTCCCTTGAAAGTGCCTGTAGAGATCATTGAGCTCCAACTCTTCTGACAAGATCAGATTGCCCACCACCTGATCCAGACCCCAGACTAAACAGCCCCACTTCCTTCAGTCTCTCCTCATACGCCATATTATCCAAGACCTTCACAAGCCTCTTGCCCTTCTTTGGACCTGCTGCAGCACCTCAATGTTCTTTCTGTACTGAGGTGCCCAAAACTGAACACAGTACTCGAGGTGAGACTTCACCAGTGCTGAGTCCAGGGGCAGGATTACTTCTCTGGTCCTGCTCACCACATCATTTCTGATCCAAGCCAGGATGCCATTGGCCTTCTTGGCCCCCTGGGCACACTGCTGGCTCATATTCAGCCGACTGTCCATCTGTACACCAAGGTCCCTTTCCATCAGGCGGCTTTCCATCCACTCCTTTCCAAGCCTGTGGGCTTGGGGCTATTTTGATCAAAATGCAGGACTCGACACAACAGTTTCCTCATCAGGAGATGACATAAGAGCACTGTCAGATACATAAGGAAAATTCAATGTTGCTATTAATTTTACAGGACAATCAGCCACTTGAAACTATGGTATTTATATTAAGGCACAGTCTTACTTATGTTCATGAAATAACACAATTCTCTGACTTCAGAATTTTTATAGTGTTCTTTTTACTGTTTTCACTTCTGGTTGTTTATCCATGTTGTAATTTTATGTATTTATTTTAGGAAAACATACAGGTGAAAAGCAAAGTAGTTACACGTAATTGAACTAAAATACCTGCCAATCTTAATTAAATTTCTTGGTGTAGATTCAGTCAAAGGCATTATATATATATGAAGCCCTTAATCTTATGATCATAGTTTTGCTCTGCTTCATTACTTATATAGAATAATCAGCAACCACTAATGGATCACTCAGTGATGTGCCTTATAGTGATCTATATTAGTTAGCTTTGTACTGTAGTGTGGAAACCTTCTCTAAAACAGTCTTTCAATAGGTAGCAGGATGGTTTAAGCAACCTCCTCAAAATAGTCAAAGGACTGTTTGCATGTGAAGTGTTTGCTCGCAGTGTGTGTATCTGCTGCAGTGCAGGCTCTTCGGGAGCTACAAGTTCTGCACCTGCTCTTACGGTTGCTCACAGAACAATTTCTCACTCCTTTGCCTTATTGTAGGTCATGCCATGCCCTACAGATGCTTTTTGCCCTGTTATATGTCCCATTCGCAGTGCTTCGGGTCACAACACTCCCTAAAGACTGTTGCTGTTTCAAAGGGATTTGACTACCATCAATCCAGTCTCTGCCCACACTGCATGAATATCACATCTCATCCGGGGAAATAATTACTTTCATCTAACTAAATATCTTCACTAATTGAAAAAAAAAAAAAAAAAATGTCCAAAGAAATTAAAGAAATAACTTTATCTTATTACATGAATTTTATTCATGTCTGATAGGGGAAAGAGAAAGAAAAAAATGTATAGAACTATAAATACAATGAATGCACTAAGATGATTTACCATACTGTGTTTCTATATATTAGATTTTCTTAATGCAATATTTCTTATAAATATTCTTCAAGGAACTTTTACTAAATCTTTCTTCAAACTAAAGAATGACCCAAATCCTAACCAAGAATTTTACCCAGTTAAATCAGTTATGAATCTTCAAAACTGGAGTAATACATATTGCAATCCTTTTTTTCTCTTTCTTCGTAGTTCTCACTGTTACAACTTCAAAGACTCGGTTTGCTTGGTTGGATATTTTTATATCCACCTGGAAAGATTATGTGCTGTGCTCGGATTTAATTTTTGTTGTCATTTGCGCATTAAGGTTTTACTCATTTTGAGCAATGAAATGTCTATCTATTAAAGATGTCTGATTATGAATTTCTTCAACATCTAGCTTAAATATGTTGAAGAGAATTCCGAGCTTCCTCAGTACCAGAGCAGTGTATGATGGAGGGTTAACAGGAGACTATCATGACTTCAAACCATTTCATTTTATGGTAGCAGAGACTCATTCAGTTTTCTCTTTCACACTCCTTTTATTCTTATAGTGATCTTTGACAATCAGTGATTTGCAACAGATTACTTGATATGTCTGTTAGACAAGGTCTTTTGACATCCTTTATACCCAAAGATAAATGGCAAAGCTGTATGAGGAAAAGTGGAGTTCAAAATTCAAAACAACAGTTTTTTTAATCTTTCTAAGGCTGCTGAAACTACCTGGCACTCTAGGATTAATGTTCGTGTACACTGCAGGGGACTTGGACTAGATGATATTTAAGGGTCTCCTCCAATTGAAAAGATTCTGTGATTCTATGAATATACATTCCAATAAATAGTTTATTTCACAGTGTTTCCACCGTGTTAATTGACTGCTAGTTAATTGCTAACTAATTGTCTGTACACTTGCTGACTATTACCTGTGTTAATTGACCACATTTTTCACATACACTTGGTATCATGCATTCTTTTGCTCACCGGTAGTGGCTACAGTGCCATTTCTGTATTCTCATTCACTCATTAGCGTTTTCCAGATGCAAAATAATCTCACAGAATGGAAGCTGACTAAACTAGGGTAGAGACCAAAGGCAAGTGAGGACAAAATAACATTGGATGTAGGCAAATAGATGGAATTGGTGGAATTTCAGGTGGACTATTATTGAAAAATTCTAGTCTATTTCTAACATCTGTGTTGACCTCACTAGTCAAATCAGTACTCCATTGCAGTCACAAAGAAATTTGGGGTGGGTAGCCTTATCACCTTTTCTGGAATGTACTCTAGAGAGTACTAGGTCTTGAACTCCATGACCTAGGTCTGCTAAGACAGCCTCTCTTTAGTAGTTACCATACAAGCTCAGCTGTCCTTGGAGTAGCAATTGTGAAGAGTAAAAGCTACTCCTACCTCCCTTCTACTGGTGTTTCATAGCCCTTGATCTCACACACATTTCACACAAATCTAGAAAAAGCTACTCATGTCATCACTGCGTCTTTATAGCACTCACTGAAAACATATCCCTCAGGATATGATTCAAAAATTCCTTCTGGAACAGAAGGATATAAAGCTGAATTTCCAAGAGAATGGCAGAAATCATCAAGCTCTCTAATACACAGTTCACACAGTTCAAAAACAATTCAATATTTTATCTTTTCAGAACTAATTGAAGATTCATTTAAACACAAATTTGGTTTACTCGCATTAACACTTAAGACACCAAGCCAGAGTTACATTTGTAACTTCAAGATGAACACCTTTCCAACTTGGTGTTGTCTGCCTCACCACTGTTTGAGTAAGGGTTTTCTTTAATAGATACTGTTGATATTTAATATCTCCACTCATTTCCATGTGCCTTTCTGTAAAATATTAAGACTAGAAGTATGTATCTGACTGAACACTTGTATCATCTTATTGATCTGTTTGAGAAAAAAGATGACTGTGATCATATGCTAAAGAACTTTCACAACAGCATTTTCCTCATCAGGAGATGACACAAGATATGTATCTGACTGTCTGATATGTAAGGAAAATTCAAAGTTGCTATTAATTTTACAGGACAATCTTTCTAGTTCCTCACTTATATTTTCTATCTTCAGTTCTCTGTTTTAGCATTATATCTTTTAGCTGATCATTAAATAATATTAATCAGAACCTGTTATTTATATGAATGGAGGAAAGATCAGACACCTTGACTATGTCTTCTTGATTTTACAAGTTAATGCTTGTGTGCGTTTGTATGTATGTTACATAATAATTACATAATATATTATTATAGGAGTATGTGCATCTGTCTGTATTTAGGAGATACATATTAAATTAGTATTTTTCTCTGACCCTGTCCTCATCCCACCTTAATGTGTGTGATAATGTTTAAAAAATAATCCCTTGTGTGTAGAAATATTTGTTTGGGTTTTTCTTGAGTTATTCAGGATCTTGTTCAATTCCTTTGCTACTATTCACAAGCTATTTGTTATTGTGATGTTGTAGGTAGCTATGGTGCTGTTGTAGGTAGTGATTTGTTCTGTGCAGATACATTTTCTTTATTTTGTAGTTATGCTAGCAAAATTAACTTTCAAACTATAGGCACAGAGACAATGAGTTTAGGGGGAGAATGAGGAGACAATAACTTGCAGATATATCTATCTCACTTTCCCAGATGGATGTCTTGTTACATGTAACTATACAATATTTCCATCACAGTGACTCTTGTGCAGAATTTACAGTGTGTATTTAAACTTAATGGATTTTAGTTCATTCTTGAAAGAAGAGTAAAGTCTCAGTAGGGCAACCTTATTTCCTTTAGACAAGATATAAGCAACAACTGTGTAGTTGCAGAGCAGATCTAAAAGTAGTTTCCTGGCAGTACAGTACAAAACAACGAAATATAAAAGCAAGATACTCAGCTTCATACTGCAGCTAGCTGCTCAAAGGAATTTTTCTCAGCTTTAATTCAATTATGAAAGAACTAACACATAGCTAGCTACACAATTTTTTCTATTACATATGTTAATTGTATTCCATGGAGTTGTACCTGCCCAAACACATTCAGATTATATGAGGTAGATGACAAAGTGCCACAGAAAGAAAAAAAAGAAAGAAAATCTATTGCAGTAACAATAATTGATAGTGGGAGCAGTTTCAGCAAGTACAACTAAATCTCTTTTTTTTCCCCAAGGGTGTAGGAGATGGGGGAGAAAACAGTCATAGCGAGTATGACCGGAAGACAAAGAAAGAATTGTGCCTATTTCTGAAGAATTTCAATTTTCATTGGTGGACATCCCAGAAATTTTTCAGCTGAGATCCATCATTTTGGGACAGTGTCCTGGGAATATATTGTTTGTGAATCTCAGGAGTCGATTGGATTGTTACATTCTCTAACCATCCTGTTCATTTAAACAAGAATGAAAGCTGGCTTTCATTTTGGCTGGTTGAAAATAAAGAAACACCCTATTAAAATGCACCTGTCTTGTTGTCATGGTTTTGTGATTTTTGGCTTTCGGTATTCCACATCATACCATCATGTGGGGCACTGGGACTTTAACTGTCAATGCTCAAGTCCTGGGTACCTGCCCTGAAGAGAAGAACTACATTCCCCAGGGGACCTTGCGGTCAGGGAGAGGAGATTTAACTCCTGGCAAGGTCGCCTGATTGCTCTTTCTCGCCTGCCCTTCGTCGTGGGCACTGCTCCTGTCTCCCTGCTGCTCAACTGGACTGCGCATCTCACCTCAGCATTGTGGTGAGGCCTATCCACCTTTCGGACATTCTCTCTCTCTCTATATTTGATTTATTAGCTGCAATTCTGATTATATTGTATTATAGTGTGTTATCTTGCATTCCAATAATATGCTTAGTAAATTAGTTTGTTTCTCCTCAGATCGGTGCCGCTGTTTTAATTATTTTGGGGTCCCCTGTTTCCTTTTTTTCCGGAGGCACGGATCTGCGGATCCCTCCGCCCCGCTCGTCACAGAACCGGGCCGAACCAGCCCTTAAAGTGTTGACACTTGTACAGCATGTTGTTGTGCCGATTTCCAAGCATATTTTGATGAGTGAAATCTCTTCAGTAATTCTCACTGGCCCATAGGCAACATGTTGTTCTTGAGGATGTGCACTGATGAGTAGTTATGTTGACCTGAAAACCCAATATTAATTTCCAGTTTTTAAAAAGTTCTGTGATCACGGCAGTATTGTCTACTAACAATAAAAGCAAATTCTACCCATAAAGAGCATTCCAACCATGATCTTCATGCTATAACTATAGAAGTTATATATCTGCATCAAGACCATGAAAACTTTGTTTTTCTGTTGTTCTTCAGGTATTACATAAACCTAGTTTCTTTAATTATGAGACTGCTAGATATACTCATTTATTATTCACTATTTTGGATTATAGATATTCAGTCTGCCCTGCTAACCACTCATGCACACTAACACATGCACCAGTAAAAGCTTTCTTCTCAGCTATATTGTAAATATCTGGATGTTTGTGACAAACATATTTTTGTGTTAAGAACAACGACACTTCTCCTCTCCAGAAATGAAATTTATGGGTAAAGAAATGTGAATAATTCTAAAGGTAGATTTTTATACAAAAATCTGAATGTCGGGGCTGTTGTTGTTTGTTATTTCTCTTGAACTGTTTATTGTTATGTGGAATGGGACTTCTTTTATATTTTATTGACAAAGGAAGAGATCTGCTGATAGACAATTTGCAATAAGCTATGCCTATTCCAATAGTGCTGAATATGGCATCTTCAGATGCTAACATTTGTGAGTTCTTTCTCCACCCCCCCCTCCACTGAGATGCAGGTCCTCAGTGGATATGAATAGCCTAAATCTGCAATGAAATCATTGCCTTTATGGTAGAAAATTGGGTGAGTCAAGTCATGGGAATTTATAGAGTACACTGAAAGACCATGTACATTCCAAACAGAGGCAGAAGAGTAAATTCTGTACAAAGCTAACTACAGCTCTGAAGAGGGAATGTTCTCTTGGGGAATCGGGGGCTTTCCTCCTTAGAGTTTTATAGAGAATGAGTAAATAATTTCCAGTGGACTTACTATTATTTACTATTACTTATTACTTACTATTATTTAGCATCAGATTGATCTAAATTTGTATGGCCTGTTGCACAATGTATTTTAAAATCCCCAAGCTATGACATTTATTAGGACAACAGAAAAGAAGATGGAGTGGTGCATGACTTCATTTTGTGCTTAAATAGAAATAAATCTCTGTCATGTTACAGAATTACATTTTAGAAAAAGTTGCAGTACTGATTTTCAAACAGCTATGTCACAAGGATCATGAAGGATACTGAGAATCATTGTGTTTTCCTAATGGCTTCCACCAAAATGGAGAGATCTTAGTGTCATGTGTGCAGGCTAAATAGTTAGCCAGCCTTTCATGCATACAAACATCAGTGTGATATTTTGATTTCTTAACTCCATTTATTTTTAACTTGGATATTGATAGCAAGTTAATGACCATTACTCCCTTTAAATCCAGAATTCATTTCTCCCGCTGCCTGTTACATGTAGGTAACTTAAAAATTAATACATCTTATCTATTTCCGTGGAAGCTACAATAGTTACAGAGAGCACAATAATACGATTTGTAGGAGAAAAATTATCAGCTACAAAGCACTCTTTATCAACATAGTCACTAACATTATCTATGCACAGTGATGAACAAGAGTCTGCATACCATGCTCAAAAAAATCTGTACCAGGAGGGATGTTGCCACTGCTGACGTGAACCATGCACAACCTAACTGTGCTAATATTCACTGTTTGGCCTCTATAAACATTCAGCAAGTGTCAGGAGTGTCAATGTGTGCAATTTTTTCCTCGTGGAGGAATTCAGCAACACAACTTTTGTTCGTATGCCCTTTCATGTCAGATATCATTTTGTTAGACTGGCCCCCTGTTGCCATCTGTTGTATAGCGACAAAATGTGATGGAATATTGTTGGGAAGATTCAACCTTTACTGTCATGACACCAGCATCCATGTCTGACATTCTGACATTGTGGGTCAACATAATAAAATAGCAGCCTATGAATATAATGTAATCTCTTTCAATTTTTGTTATCATTAGGTTAATAGCAAAATCTAATTTTCTTTACTAAAATTTTCTCTCCATTATTTTAAAAACATTTGCTAGTTTATTTTTAGGGTTTTGGTGTGTTATATTGTATCGTAAATAGGATATTGAGAATAAATTGTGGAAGAAGGCTGATAGAAGTGTTGTTAGTACCTCCAGAAGAAACCATACTAGCCATCTTGGAAATATTTTCCCGAAGTAATAGTGCATTGTCAGTGTTGCAGGTTTTGTTGTTGTTGTTGTTTTCTGCTTGTAGGTTTGATTTATGTACATAAGAAAAGTAAATAAAGTAGAAAATAACATAGTATTCATTGAGTCATGAGGAAAATCAAGATGATGTCAGTACATCAGTACTCTAAGAAGATTAATAGTTATCTCTGGTTAAGGGAAAGGTAATACTATGAAATCTCTGGCTAAAGGAAAAATAATACTGTGAAATTTTGCCCCAGATTACAAAAATGACCTGTTTAATCTCTTGGTGTCTGTAGAAAATAAGAAATTACTGCTCTGAAAATTTGAAAGAATATTTAAAGAGCAATAGTTAGATAAGATTTACTATTGGATTGTATTTATCATGCTGTTTTTCTGTTGGAAGAAAGTAGACTGTTATCAATTGGAACCTCACTGCAGATTGTATTGTATTGTATTTTAATGAAAAAAATAGTGTAATTTCTGGGGTAAGATGACTATATGTTTTGCTTTAATTTTAAGAATCTGTCTATGGTTCTTTATAGTGGGGAAGAAATTAAGAATTTAGCAGAAAAATCCATGTTAGCAGTCACGGATCACTTCCTCACACACATGTGTCTTAACATAGCTTCAGGAGAATTTGATCCATGATTTTTCCATGCACAGACATGAAGCTTACTGATTTCTTTTTTACTGAGTCTTTCTTTCTATCTTTAACAGAATCACAGGGGTTGGAGTGGATCTCAAGAGATGGAGTCCAACTCCCCTGCTAAAGCATGTACTCTACACCAGGTTGTACAGATAGGCATCCTCCCAGGTTTAGAATATCTCCATAGAAGGTGACTTCACAACCTCTCTGGGCAACCTGATCCAGTGCTCCTTCACCCTTACAATGTAGAAGGTCACCTGCATGTTAGTGCAGGATTTCCTATGCTCTAGTTTTAGGTCATTACTCCTTGTTCTATCACTACACACCACACAGCCTGGCCTCATCAATTTGCCTCCCACCTCCATTAATCAGATCACCTCTCACTGTTCTTTTCCCCAGGCTGAACTGATCCAGGTTATTCAGCCTTTTCTCATATTGAAGGTGCTCCAGGGCATTTATCATCCTTATGGCCCTCTGCTGGACTCCTTTAGGAGATCCCTGTCTCTTTTTGAACTGGGAGGCCCAGAGCTGGACACAGTAGTCTAAATGTGTACTCACCAGGGCAGAGTAGAGGGGGACGATAATTTCCCTTGACCTGCTGACCATGATCTTTTTAAGGCAGGACAACACAGGCCTTCTTGAACACTAGTGGCTCATGGCCAACCTGTTGTCCACCAGGAATCCCAGGTCCTTCTCCACAGAGTTTCTCTACAGCAGGTCATCCCCTAATCTTTACTGATGCATGTGATTATTCCTTTCCAAGTGCAGGACTCTACACTTCCTCTTATTAAATCTCATCAGGTTCCTCCAGCCCAATTCTTCTATCTGTCCATGGTTGTGTTAAATGGTAGCACAGCCTTCGGGTGTGTCAGCCAATCCTCCCAGCTTTGTATTATCAGCAAACTTGCTGAGGGTGGACTCTGGACTCTATACCTTCAATCAGGTTTTGGTGAAGATGTTGAACATGACCAGACACATTACCAAATCCTGGAGAGCACTGCTGGTTACAGGCCTCATTTCTTGAAAATTGGAGTGAAGTGGGGCTTGGGTAGCCTCACTGGCAGTGAAGACTGGGGCAAAGGACTCCTTGAGTACCCCAGCCTTTTCTATATCTGTTGAGGTTCAGGTATTTCCAGATATGAATCAAAGCATCTTAAGAATCATAGAAAGTGAGATTAAATAAAATTTATTTTTATGTTGTACAAAGGCTAAGCAGTGCACTGTGAATTTCATACTGCTTTTCCAAGAAGGTGTTCCTTTGATATTTTTTATTGGAAGACCTGAAAAAAAAACTATTTATATAGATAGAGATGCTGCTAATCATGCAAGCTATTTTTTTTCAATATTTTTTTTCCTGAATTTTATTAATATTCTGTAAAAAATTTTTGAAAATCTGACTGTGGTTGTGCTAGGAATTAATGGTCTTGAATACTCAGTACAGTATTAGAATACTTACATATGGATATGTTAATTTAGTTTAAAGAGCGCTATAAGTAAAACATACAAGAAAGGAAGGCAATTTTCAGCAAACACTTGAGAGCTGTTATGAGAACACTGTGGGAAGTACAGCAGCCTGCTAATCAGAATAACAACAAAATTTAATGACTCTTTCTCTTGTATAGATAGAGTAGTTTGGTAGCAATATCAATTTTCCTTCCCTGCTGTTTTAGCTAAATCTCCAAGCTACCTTCAGGTACTGCTAAGCTTATATAATGATGTATAAACAGTAGAATGTTTAAGAAATTATTTTTGTACAAAATCAGTCTCTTTTTTTTTAAACTAACAGTAAGTTTTTTTGAGGATCATATCCATTGGGCTTGCACTGCCTGTCAGTCTTATTTCCTTGAATGTCTTTTGACCTTGATGATCTTCTCTATGGGATTAGATTCTGACTAAGCCTTGTGTACTGCTTTCCAACTCCATGGACATGTATTCTTAGAATATTATGGAAAGAATAGTTGTGTGTGTTTTTGTATGTCTTGTTTCTATTATACAAATGCCTAAAGGACTTCTAAAATCTGGTTTGTAATCTTTTTTAAATTGTAAACTTCTTTTAAAGTTGAGTACAGGTATTTATTATCCAAGAGTTGATTTTTTGCTTATAAGTGGAATATTAATAGGAAAAGGAATTATGGATATTTGTGCTAGTTTAAGACAGGATACTGTCTGCCCATAAGAACTGAACAAGAAAATAGCTAGATCTTGTGAAGAAGGAAGATTAAAGGCATAGTGTGTTTGCTGACACAGTTCATTGGATCAATTCAACAGTAGTGAATATGTAAGACCCATCGGTGGAAGAATGGACTTAGCTCATTGTTCCATGTACAGCAGTTCAACTTCATAAGTTCAAATGAGAACATTTGTGGGTGGACTTTGATAGCATTTATACTTGTTCTCCAATTGAATTAGGAAGCAACAATTACATGCATCTAATTTCCTCTGGGTAAATTAAATAAAATGATATATAACTGAGGTCAAACTCTGCAGTGTTTGAGGCATGGACGCAGATATGAATGATCCAAATCACTTATTACAGGTTCTAACATCCCTTATATGCATTCACAAGTTTTCTCTTTTTACTTTCCCACTTGCCTTTTCACATGTGTAACATGTGAAAGTTCCACAAATTCCACAAACACTCCTTAAATGTGCACGAAGGTGCTTATCCAATCAGAGTAATGAGTGATTCCTAGACATTCATTCTTCCTCCAGTTGGGGCCATTATCACACAGCCATCACAAGCCATAACGCAGCTTACTTGACTTTGTTTTTCTCTTCTTCTGGAGGTTTTCTTGGTTCTCAGCTTTGCTTGCTTATGCCATTTATCTTGCTCCTCAGCTTCTTCTCTTTCAGTCTTTCTTGTATTCCCAAAAAACCTGTACATTTTTCTTTCCTTTTATGGTTATTCTTGACATCTTTTCTTTTTGTTTCCTTCACTTCTTTTCTCTTTATTTGAACATCTTAAAAATATGTATTTATTTACTTCCCTTATTGTTCTTACTACTTTGACTTACTAAAGAATCAAACAACAAAGGAAAAAAAAGAACATCAGAACATATAATATACTGCCTTCCTACTTTAGATCATTAGACAAATGAAAAGTAAAAGCACCTGAGCAGAACTAGATAATATCCATATGAAGCTAATACAGTCTTTCCTTTTTTTTTTTTTCATTTAAACATGAATTTTTAGCAATAAATTTAAGAAAATCAAGTATAGTCAGAAACAGAAAAAGGGGCAGTATTAATTTGATAAGGTGTTTTCTGAAGACAGTGTACTTAGCTGTAATGAACTGCAGTAAAGCAAATTAATATTCTGTAAAATTCCATGATCCTTCTCTTGTCATCAGAAAACACTGAATGTTACATCAACAGAAAAAAATAGAACTAGAGAACTCTCTGGAAATACCAGTAATGTCTTTTCTCCCTAGTTTTCTTGTCATTTCTCATGAAAATTTCTGTTCCATTCTATGATAGCTGCTTTGGAAATGATGTCTCCTATTTTATTATGTTGGCCCACAACAAAAGGGCTCAGTTTCTGGAACCAGTTGAACACAGAAGAGAGCAAGCTGTCAAGAGTTTTAGGATATATGCTGCATCTCTTCATTGCTGGCTTGAGGTGCCACAGGCCCCCCAAGCTAGAAATAATTCACCCTTATGTTGCCAGTCCAAGACTACCTGAGCCACTTCAATCGTAATGGCCATCTGCAGGTTGTTCTGAGGTTTCTCTGTGGAATGACTCTCGGGTTTGTGGGCATCTATTTGATGTACTTTTACAGCCATGTTCTGTATCAAGACAGTAATATCTTTCCAATAACCCAGATGAGCTTGCCTCTGTTTTGTCAGCTGTTATGCCTCCAGTGTAGTAACCACCCTCAAGGAGTATTTGTCACCATCCAGGAGTCAGTGCAGTGGTACGGTACTGGTCACTTCTCTCTTTCAGTGACATCTGAAGCCAGCTGGATGACCTTCATTTCTGCAGATTGCCTTGATTCACTTTCTTTTTCAGAAATGTCTGCAAATTGTGCAGGGCTTCACATAGCTGCCTTCCTCCTCCAGTGCTTTCCTACAGTAAAACAGTGAAAAAATCATATTGCCTCTCATTCTCTGGTAACTTATTTTCTATTGGGATCTCTTCAACAGTCATCACCTCCTCTTCTGATGACATTACAAAATCCTTGCTTTTGAGTCATCTTACAACCACTTCCAAGATTCCTGGACTACTAGTGTTTCTTATTCAAGGTCATTGCATGATCAGTGCAATCCACTTACTCCATGTAGCATGAGCCATATAACATGAGAGGACCCTCCCTTCGAACATTCAATCCAGCACAGGCAGTCAGAGTGATAAGAGGAGCTGATGCATCAGTACCAACCACTTCCAAAGCAGCTCAAACTCCTTCATATGTTGCCAGTACCTCTTTTTCAGTTGGAGTGTAACAGGCTTCTGAACTTCTATATCACTGAGTCCAACATCCTAAGGATCAAACTCAAATCTGCCCAGGGGCTTTCTGCCAAACCCTCCAGGTAGGACCATTTTCCCTAGCTGCAGTACAGAGCATATTTGTAACATCTTGTCCTGCTTCCACTGGTCCAAGTATTTCAAGGTAATGCATGGTTATTATTTCCTGTTTAATTTGTTAGAAGTCTTGTTCCTCAGACCAATGTGAAATTGTTCTTGTTCTTGGTTGCTTGATATAGAGGGTTTACAATCAGACTGTAATTCAGAATATACATTCTCCAAAATGCAAGGATATGCTCAGCTCAATCAAGCAGCCCAGGGCCTGATCCAGCCTCACTTTGAAAGTTTCCAGGGACAAGACATCAATCATGACTCACCTGAATTCACATAGTTAACAGTGATGATCGTATTGAAAAGCAGTGTTTTCTAGCTGAGAATGTGCTCTATTAGATAGGGTTATTGTGCTCTTTGCATCTGTTGTAATTTCCATGGAAGTACATAGGAGGCATTACTTTCAGACTGACCTATGTATCCTACGTCATTTTGTTGATTACATCCATGGGAATCTGATGACATTCATCCATTTTATTCTAAGAATTGAATTTCCTGTGCAGGCTTCTTAATTTTGCTTTGCTTTATGGCAAATCTGGCTTTCAAAAGTGTTCAAATTATTTTCTTACTGTTCTCAAAAACTTCTTCTGTTATGATGTCCCACATGATGATATCATCAGTGTATTGCATCAGGTGTTTGGGAGCTTCCCTCTGTTCCAGTGCAAACTTTGGCCTGCACTATGCTGTGAAAGAGATTGCAAAAAATGTGCTGACAGTATCAGTTGTGGCATACCACTTGGCTGCCTTTGACTCCAGCTCATACTGAAGTACAAGCATGTCTTGCAAGAAAGCCACTGGTGCACAGTTGTAGCAATTGGCACATGCTGTTCTTCTATGTTTAGCAACCCCACAACAGAAGGGACCTCTGACAGACTGGGCAAGATAGACAGCTACTTAATGTTCTCCATCTCCAAGACAACTATACCAAGAGCCTACCAGTACCCTTTTGGGTCCTTGAAGTGCCCTTTCCTGAGGTAATCTGTACTGAAGATGCATTGAATGTCTAGGCCATTTGCAATAGAGTGCTTTAGCCACTCATTTCCACTTTGACTTCCAATACAGTTAGTGCTTGAGACCCCCTGGCACTCCAGAAATACAGATAAGTTCTGCCCCTTTATAGCTTAATGGCATTAGAATACACTCTGCAACAATATTCACCAGAGTGTTATACTCCTGTAGCTCTGATGCCACAGTCCAATAAATCCGATTGTGCCTTTTCTCCATATGGCTGGATTCAGAGCCCCTCTAGAACTGGTCACCATATTTGTCATTAACTTCTCAAGAACAGAAACCAAAAGTCCAGTTATCAATCTCAGAAATAGTATCTAACCATCTACTTAGTCTGGAAGACTGCTCACTGGAAAACGGAAGGGGCCATTTTTCTTGAAGGACTCCCTTTTCCAATTGTTTTTTCCTGCAAGTCATGTACCTGTGCCTATAGGGTCAAGAAGGATTTTCTATCCCACTTTATCATATTCTCTTCATGGTTACGTAGGTAAAACCACAGGATGGTACATGGTGTGCACCCAGTTTTCCCCTTTCTCAAGCAGAGGAATGATTACCTCTGTAGCTGAGGTACTGATATGTACAAGTTCCTACTCTTTGAATTGCTGGAACTCCCAGGACAGTTTCTTCACAGCTGAGACACAAGTTCATAGGTTTGCAGATGCACAGTCCCAAGGTCATAAACAAATCAGCTCACAATAATTAGTTTGTCAAAAATAAGTTTGTAGCCAAAACTTTCTTGTAAGAAGGGTAAGCCCATTAGAGGATGGGATAACCTACTTGCTGATATCAGCCTTTAACTGGTTGTCATGTTGATGGACTTGTGTTGCAAGGTTTTGAGGTGCAACAAGCTCACTCCAGAAAGTCAGAAGGTACTTTCTGTTGATCCTTTACAGACCACTGTGCTACTCTGTTTGCAACCAGCCTCCAGGTGGAGTACAAACCATTTGCCACTACTATTTTAAATTGTTCATCATTCACTTAGTCATCTATCTGGATGATAGTACTGTAATTTTGTCTTAAGGATGCAAGAGAGACCATGTGGAAAGCATTGCTATTGTTATCCATTTAAATGACAACCATTCTCCTCATGTGCAAATCTAGTCATCTCATCATAGAAGGCAATCATATTTTTTGCACCTCATTCATCCGTTTGCTGATTATTCCTGTTTTTTTTTCCTTCAACTGCACAAAAATGTATTTCAAGATGTTCACTCATTGATTTCGTCAGCATTGCCAAAAGGAGGAATTAAAAGTGGAATTGTTGCTGCGTATGGGAACTGCTGAGTCGCGGCCTGAACCTCTGATTGATCACCTGAGGCAAGCCATGAGTCAGCCAAAGGAGCACAGGTGAAGGCAATTCACCTGTGCTGCCGGAAGGGGTGGAGCCAGGCTGCACCCCTCCTAGACCTATTTAAGAGCTGGCTACCGGGGGGAAGGATCTCATCTGGAGATCCCTCCTTCTGGTGTTTTGTGGTGAGCCCAGCGTAAGGGTAAGCCTTCCATTTATTCTCTCTTGTTATCATAGTCCACTTCACCTAACTCTCTTGTTTATTTTGTGATTGTAACATCTTGATATCCATTGTTTATACACTGCTGTAATTCTTAATCCAAGTCTCCATTAAAAATATTATTATTAAATAATATACTATAAATATACTATATATAATACTAAAAATATTAAATAGTATAATATGATATAATAAACAAGAGCAGCTTAAGCTCTAGTTTCAAAGATGTCAAAAGCTGAACAATATCTCAAGGAACCACAAATCTGTATCAAGATTCATATCTCAGTAAGATTTCATCAATCCAGACCTCATATGCTGTGCCAGCATTTCCTTTTCACATGAGAGTAGAATACTTATTCCAAGGTTTGAAAATAACTGGTTTATCTGCTAGATTTCTGCATCTGAATTGACAAGAAAGTTTTTAATATTGGATCAGAAAATCTTCCTTTTTTTTTTTTTTTTTTTTTTTTCTTGTAGTAAAGAGGAGACCACAAAGACTACCATTGTTGTTCTGCCACTAGAAAAATGTGGGTTGTGGAAAATCTGGAGTGCTACTGTGTCTTGGCTCATCCACATTCTGCCACCCTCTGCTTGCTCAGTACTGTGGCAAAGATGAAGGATTGATCTGGGAGAAGTATGGCTTGATTTTAAAATAACTTCTAGCAAGAGTTGCATATAGACTGACTAGCTAAATCAAACAGGAAAAAAAACACCTTCCCATGTGAGAGTGCTGTGAAGATAATGAAAAGCATGCTGCCATTCAGCTTCTGGAAAACAGCATCCTAGCTCAAATAACGCTTTCCTTTGTAGTATTTAAAAGACTTTATGTAAAATTTGTTTAAACTCTTGCTTCTTTCTGTGAAGAAATTGGAGCATTCAGATATAAGAAGAAACAGTAAATGCACATTTCATTTATCAGAGATTGCATTTATTTTGGTCTTCTTTTTTTTTATTATGCTTTTCATTATGTTATTAGTATGGATGTTTTCTCACAGATATCTAGTGATAAGAGAACATTCAATAGCCTCAAGTTGCACCAGGGGATGTTCAGGTTGGATATTAAGGAAAATTTCTTCTTCAAAAGAGTGACCAAGACTTAGAATAGACTGCCAGGTAAATGGCAGAGTCACTGTCCCCTGAGGTGTTCAAGAAACATTTAGATTTGACACTTAGTGACATGGCTTAGTGGTTATCTTCATGATGACCCGTTTGAGTAGATGACTTTAGAAGTCTTTTCCAACCTTAATGATTATACGATTCTACGTGTCTGTGGAACAAAAGAGATATTCAAATAGAACCATGAAGTTATAGGCCTGTTCAGCCTATAACTTCATGTACATTTCTCTCCTCATATTTTCTAGATCCAATTGAAACAAAATTGTTGATGCTATTAAAATCAAACAAGAAAAGTGTGGAGGCTTAACTGGATGATTTCCTCTACAGGGAAAGTCTAGAGAGATCCTAATATAACATTCTCTATGTAAGGAAAATATCTTTTGTTAGTTTGTTTTAGAAATGCATATTGTACCTGATCTTAAGGTATCACTACTGTCATATACTAAAGATGTCCTCAGAACTGTTTGCAAGATTGTAATCGGAGAATGGTGGCTCAATGTCCAGATGGAGGTCACTGGCAAGTAGTGTCCTTAGGAGTCAGCACTGGGACTGACTGATGCTATTTAATATCTTCACCAATGACACTGATAGAGAGTCAAAAGGATAGAGCACATCTATGCTGAAACAGACATGTGGATCCTGGTGGATGCAGCTGGACATGAGCCAGCAAAGTATAGCCCAGAAAGCCAACCATATCCTGAGCTCCATCAAAAGAAGCATGGCTAGCAGGTTGAGGGAGATGATCCCTTTCTTCTACTCCTGCACTGGTGAGACCTCACCTGGAATAGTGTCCAGATGTGGAGATACAGGATGTGAAGTACAGGAGTAGCACTGAACTGCTGAAGTACATCCAGAGTAATAATCCCAGAATGGAACAAAGACAAGCTGAGGGAGCTGAGGCTGTTCAGCCTGGAGAAGAGAAGGCTCTGGGGACACCCAGCAGCAGCCTTCCAGTACCTGATGGGAGAGCTAGAAGAAAGGATAGACTCTTCAGCAGAATCTATTGTAATAGAAGAGGAAATGGTTTCAGACTAAAAAAAGGAGAGGTTTAGATTGGATATAATGAAGAATATTTTTACAATAATGATAGGGAAGCACTGGAACAAGTTTCCCAGAGATGTGGATGCCCTGTCCTTGGAGACATTCAAGATCAGGCTGAACAGGGCTCTTGGCAACCTGATCTAGCTATAGATGTCCTTGTTCATTGAGGGGTTGGACTAGATGACCCTTGATTTTTCCCTTCCAGCTCAAAAAATTCTATAATTCTATGATTATACTGTTTATTTACAACACTTCTCAGAGTAGCTAGGGAATATTAACACCTGAACTCTTACCTTCAGCAACAGGAAATTGCTTTCAGAATGTGGAGAGAGGGGAAAAAAAAAAAATATACAGACACACACACACACACACAAGATGTTTAAACCAGAAAGTCCTGTCAGAGAGAGACTGAAGATGAATTACATCCCAATAGGGATGCGGTTGAGTCACCATCTCTACATGTGTTTGGATGTGGTGCTCAGGGACATGATTTAGCTGAGGGTTGTTACAGTTAGGGTAGTATGGCTAGGTTGTAGTTGGACTTGATGATCTTTAAGGTTTTTTCCAACCTGAGCAACTCCACATTAGTGCACCAGAAAGGCAAAAGTAGAAGTTACATGAGCAACCTACAGCTAGTATGTTTCTCCTTGTTCAATATATACTGAATTTGACTGAATGCTTCCAGTGTTTTTCACGGGCACTGAACTTGTATTGCAGTTTTTCTTACATGTCTGAGTCTGCTGATTAACTAATTAGTTAATTAACTGATTTGTTAATTAAGCAAATTTTACCACCTCAAACTCTCTATCTGGGTTTATTATTTCCAGGGCAAAAGGCCAAGTGCCATTCTAGGTCCTTTCCTTCCACAAGCACAAATTATTTTCTAATACTTGGTCTTGTCTGTTCCAAATGCTTGCTTGAAATCATAGGAAAGAAATGGAAGAAAAAAAAAAAAAAAGCAAGTAATAACAGGATTTCTGCTGGTGAGCAGGAAAATGTTAGTGCTATAGTTAGACTCTAAAAACCCTGACTGATTTGGAAGCCCTGGAAGTTCATGCTGCCTATCAGTTTCAGTACATCCTGACTGTTGAATTCTTCTTCTTCTTATACATATATAATTGGTTGGGTTTTTTTCTGTGATTTAATTCAGCAGACAGACATGCTACATAACCATTTGCTCACTCCCCTCTCAACAGTGGCATGGGGATGAAAATTGAAAGCAAATATTCAAGAGATCAATAAGGTCAGAAAATGACAGTCTGATAAGAAAGATGAAGAAAGAAAACAAAGGAAAAAATGTTAATAATAAAGTACTACACAAAACAACTTAGTTGCTCACTACCGGACAATCAATGCCCAGCCAGTGACAAAAAATGCTAACCCCTCACCCCAATTTCTCCACCAACTCCCCCATATTTTTGCTGCTGAGCATAATGCCATGTTTTATGGGATATCCCTCAACCAGTTTGAGTCATCTGTCCTGGTTCTGTCTCTTCCAGCTACTTGTACATTCCCAGTTCCCTTGCTGTTAGGGAAGAATAGGAAGATGAAAAGTCTTTGGCTCTGTGCAAGCACTGCTTAGCAACAACGGAAACATCGTATGCTATTACCACTATTTTCATCCAGAGTCTAGCACACAGCACCGTATGAACTACCAGGAAGAAAATCAATGTTATCCCTGTTGAAACCAGAAAAAATTTCCAAGGCCAAAGCAGACTCCTGCTCTCCTTCCCCTCCCGCCCCCAAACAAAAAAAATCTGCTAGAATATGTTTGAAAGATCTACTATTCTTATGTGTCACATGTTCTAGAAATGACAGCATGTCCAGTGTTTCATATTTCCAACTTCATAATCAGGCTTGTATTTCAGTGGATGCTTATATTAACCTCTCCTACTGTTTCTAAACTTTCTGCTGGAGGTACTTTTCTCTGTCTTCAAAGATGGATGTAGAGTAAGGTAAGGAGATAATTTTATTTCTGTCCTGCATCCTGAGATATTACTTCTCCCTGACTTTCTGGTTTAATGAGAATGAGAAAAATATCTGTGTGATTTGTATGTCCAAGGAGAATTTCAACAGGCCAAACAAACCTGATTATAGAACTTTTGGAATTACGCTAATGATAATATATATATTATATAACCATAATGACTTAATTGCACCTATGGCAATTGTATTCTCACAGTCCACTGGAAAATTATCTGTTTTCAATAAATTAATATGAAATCTGTGGAAAATCAATTAATTATGTGAAGATGAGAGCATATAAAAATAAAAAACTGCATATACCAATTAAGAACCCTAGCCATCTGACACCTCAGCAAAACTTGCTGTATCTCCATTTGCTATGATATGTTAAAAAAAATTTTCTGCATGCATATTCCAGCCAAACATTTTTTCTTCAAAATTACTGACTCAGCCATTCACTGGGTCAAACAGGAGTTTTTTATCTGTCTGATCTTGGTTTGCTTACTGCTTTGCATCCCTCGCATTCTCAGTTGACATTACCTCATGCTTATGTAGATGATAATATGGAACTCAGTGATTTCTCTTTATAGCAGAAACTGTGTGTCCTTCTGTAACAAGGAGCCAGTTCTTGAGTTTTTTAAGGAGTTTCCTATAACTAGCAATTTGTTGACTAAACAAAACTCATTGTTATTCACAGATCCAGTTGTCTTCAGCAGCTGAATCTGCCAAAATTATGCCTATCTAACTATTGTGTGTAACCTGCTCATGGTAAGCATTTGTGTATTTTCTCTACAGGACTTGCCTAAGAAAACCAGTAAGAGAGGATATGAGGGTAGTGACACTTAAGTACCAAGTGTATCTTGGATGCTTCCTTTTCCTCAATATATTGACAATGTTGACAGCCAGAGTGTCTCTACTGCAGTAAAGGATCTGTGTCTTTCTTGTGCAAGCCATAATCTCAACCTACCACCAATTAATCCTGTAGTTAGAGAAACCACATTGTTGTGTTCTGAGAAAGAATTTAAATTTTACTCACCTGTGAGAGTGTTAGAATGATCTGGTTCATAAAAATCAGTGGGCTCCAGATGCTCCTGCTGAAGTTAATTGTAGTTCTTTGAAGTTGAAATGTAACTCTGGCTTGGTGTCTTAAGTGTTAATGCGAGTAAACCAAATTTGTGTTTAAATGAATCTTCAATTAGTTCTGAAAAGATAAAATATTGAATTGTTTTTGAACTGTGTATTAGAGAGCTTGATGATTTCTGCCATTCTCTTGGAAATTCAGCTTTATATCCTTCTGTTCCAGAAGGAATTTTTGAATCATATCCTGAGGGATATGTTTTCAGTGAGTGCTATAAAGACGCAGTGATGACATGAGTAGCTTTTTCTAGATTTGTGTGAAATGTGTGTGAGATCAAGGGCTATGAAACACCAGTAGAAGGGAGGTAGGAGTAGCTTTTACTCTTCACAATTGCTACTCCAAGGACAGCTGAGCTTGTATGGTAACTACTAAAGAGAGGCTGTCTTAGCAGACCTAGGTCATGGAGTTCAAGACCTAGTACTCTCTAGAGTACATTCCAGAAAAGGTGATAAGGCTACCCACCCCAAATTTCTTTGTGACTGCAATGGAGTACTGATTTGACTAGTGAGGTCAACACAGATGTTAGAAATAGACTAGAATTTTTCAATAATAGTCCACCTGAAATTCCACCAATTCCATCTATTTGCCTACATCCAATGTTATTTTGTCCTCACTTGCCTTTGGTCTCTACCCTAGTTTAGTCAGCTTCCATTCTGTGAGATTATTTTGCATCTGGAAAACGCTAATGAGTGAATGAGAATACAGAAATGGCACTGTAGCCACTACCGGTGAGCAAAAGAATGCATGATACCAAGTGTATGTGAAAAATGTGGTCAATTAACACAGGTAATAGTCAGCAAGTGTACAGACAATTAGTTAGCAATTAACTAGCAGTCAATTAACACGGTGGAAACACTGTGAAATAAACTATTTATTGGAATGTATATTCATAGAATCACAGAATCTTTTCAATTGGAGGAGACCCTTAAATATCATCTAGTCCAAGTCCCCTGCAGTGTACACGAACATTAATCCTAGAGTGCCAGGTAGTTTCAGCAGCCTTAGAAAGATTAAAAAAACTGTTGTTTTGAATTTTGAACTCCACTTTTCCTCATACAGCTTTGCCATTTATCTTTGGGTATAAAGGATGTCAAAAGACCTTGTCTAACAGACATATCAAGTAATCTGTTGCAAATCACTGATTGTCAAAGATCACTATAAGAATAAAAGGAGTGTGAAAGAGAAAACTGAATGAGTCTCTGCTACCATAAAATGAAATGGTTTGAAGTCATGATAGTCTCCTGTTAACCCTCCATCATACACTGCTCTGGTACTGAGGAAGCTCGGAATTCTCTTCAACATATTTAAGCTAGATGTTGAAGAAATTCATAATCAGACATCTTTAATAGATAGACATTTCATTGCTCAAAATGAGTAAAACCTTAATGCGCAAATGACAACAAAAATTAAATCCGAGCACAGCACATAATCTTTCCAGGTGGATATAAAAATATCCAACCAAGCAAACCGAGTCTTTGAAGTTGTAACAGTGAGAACTACGAAGAAAGAGAAAAAAAGGATTGCAATATGTATTACTCCAGTTTTGAAGATTCATAACTGATTTAACTGGGTAAAATTCTTGGTTAGGATTTGGGTCATTCTTTAGTTTGAAGAAAGATTTAGTAAAAGTTCCTTGAAGAATATTTATAAGAAATATTGCATTAAGAAAATCTAATATATAGAAACACAGTATGGTAAATCATCTTAGTGCATTCATTGTATTTATAGTTCTATACATTTTTTTCTTTCTCTTTCCCCTATCAGACATGAATAAAATTCATGTAATAAGATAAAGTTATTTCTTTAATTTCTTTGGACATTTTTTTTTTTTTTTTTTCAATTAGTGAAGATATTTAGTTAGATGAAAGTAATTATTTCCCCGGATGAGATGTGATATTCATGCAGTGTGGGCAGAGACTGGATTGATGGTAGTCAAATCCCTTTGAAACAGCAACAGTCTTTAGGGAGTGTTGTGACCCGAAGCACTGCGAATGGGACATATAACAGGGCAAAAAGCATCTGTAGGGCATGGCATGACCTACAATAAGGCAAAGGAGTGAGAAATTGTTCTGTGAGCAACCGTAAGAGCAGGTGCAGAACTTGTAGCTCCCGAAGAGCCTGCACTGCAGCAGATACACACACTGCGAGCAAACACTTCACATGCAAACAGTCCTTTGACTATTTTGAGGAGGTTGCTTAAACCATCCTGCTACCTATTGAAAGACTGTTTTAGAGAAGGTTTCCACACTACAGTACAAAGCTAACTAATATAGATCACTATAAGGCACATCACTGAGTGATCCATTAGTGGTTGCTGATTATTCTATATAAGTAATGAAGCAGAGCAAAACTATGATCATAAGATTAAGGGCTTCATATATATATAATGCCTTTGACTGAATCTACACCAAGAAATTTAATTAAGATTGGCAGGTATTTTAGTTCAATTACGTGTAACTACTTTGCTTTTCACCTGTATGTTTTCCTAAAATAAATACATAAAATTACAACATGGATAAACAACCAGAAGTGAAAACAGTAAAAAGAACACTATAAAAATTCTGAAGTCAGAGAATTGTGTTATTTCATGAACATAAGTAAGACTGTGCCTTAATATAAATACCATAGTTTCAAGTGGCTGATTGTCCTGTAAAATTAATAGCAACATTGAATTTTCCTTATGTATCTGACAGTGCTCTTATGTCATCTCCTGATGAGGAAACTGTTGTGTCGAGTCCTGCATTTTGATCAAAATAGCCCCAAGCCCACAGGCTTGGAAAGGAGTGGATGGAAAGCCGCCTGATGGAAAGGGACCTTGGTGTACAGATGGACAGTCGGCTGAATATGAGCCAGCAGTGTGCCCAGGGGGCCAAGAAGGCCAATGGCATCCTGGCTTGGATCAGAAATGATGTGGTGAGCAGGACCAGAGAAGTAATCCTGCCCCTGGACTCAGCACTGGTGAAGTCTCACCTCGAGTACTGTGTTCAGTTTTGGGCACCTCAGTACAGAAAGAACATTGAGGTGCTGCAGCAGGTCCAAAGAAGGGCAAGAGGCTTGTGAAGGTCTTGGATAATATGGCGTATGAGGAGAGACTGAAGGAAGTGGGGCTGTTTAGTCTGGGGTCTGGATCAGGTGGTGGGCAATCTGATCTTGTCAGAAGAGTTGGAGCTCAATGATCTCTACAGGCACTTTCAAGGGAAGCCATTCTGAAATTCTATGATTCTCTCAAGACCTCAAGTGGATCAGATTTTGATGGGAATCTAACTCCAAAGGACTCTTCACAAGGAAGCAAAGCTGCAGAGAAACACGGTGAAATAAGTGCAGGGAGAGCAGTGGGACCCACGATCCATCACCCTCCCCCATCCCAACCCCCATGATGGAGCAGGAAGAGCAGAACCACTGATGAGAGGAGACACTGACACAGTGTGGGCAGCAGCTAGAGAGCCCAGTGGCAAACAGGATGGGCAAAAAGAATGTGATGCATCAGTAGTGTCCGGCATGGCAACTTGCGCAGCAGTTCACAGAGGCAGGGCAAGTAAAGAGGGAGCAGCCCTTCTCCCCACTGGAGATGCCACCTCACTGTAACATCTTCTCAGTGAATCTAGACTAGCCACAGTATCCATTTGGCCAACAGCTGCACCCAAGAAGATTGTGGCAACCTAGACTGAGCATCCATGCAAACATGCAGTTGTCCTGGTGGTGAATGGAGTTAAATCCAGGTGGCAACTTGTCATGAATGGTGTTCCTCTTGAGTCAGTATGGGGCCAGCCCTGTTTATTATCTTTTTTGATAATGTGGGTGAGAGGATTGAGCATACTCTCAGTAAGCTTACAGATGACACCAAGTTGGGAGGAAGTGTCAATCTGCCATCAGATTATCATCACCCATTATTACCCTGTGTCCCTTTTGCTCTCTATACTTATTTTGACACCTTTTCACTTCAAAGGAAAAGAACAAAATTACTAAAATCTACTTAGAGGAGGGAAAGTCCTAACTAAAATAAGCCCTAAAGTACATCCTGCAGTTTATTCTAGGATCTGCATGAGTAGATACAAAGTAAACAACTGAATGCATGAGAATAGATTCATATTACTGAGCTGAGTATATGATAGTGGACACGTGGATAAATTTATTTAACCGTGTGCTAAGGAAGACATGAAATCTGCTGTCTCTTACAAGGAACAGGAAACAAACAGTGTATCTCTTCTGTAACTTCTTTCTGTGGCAGATTTACCCTTTTTGGTCATTTTTAGAAAGTCTTTATAGTAATTTTAAATACTGAAGGGAAGCTGTATGTCTTTATGTCTCTCTCTTTCTCTGTTCTCAAGCTATCACAAAAATTCTTGTGCAGGTTCACATAGAAGAGCAAGAAGGTCCTATGATTCAAATGTTTCTACTACACTGCTAGTGGAAGAGCAACACCTTCATATTTCAGCATAAGACATATGTCAGCAGAAGACATGGTGCGCTCATGAGATGTCACTGTATCATTTCTTCATCACTCTCAAACTCTGCCCACAACTTTTCACTCTTTTCTGCACCCAACCCTGCTCATAACTTACTTCTGTAATACTCTTCTTACACACTAAGGTTGTTCCTCTTTCCTTGTCACCCTCTGTAGGATTTCTCTGTAATTAATTTTTACTTCATAGATCTTAAATTTCATCTTTATTTTTTTCTGATGAGGCAGAAATGCAGAAACCATTGTGGTTTCATTCTGTTTGAAAATAGTGTTAAGGTCTTCTAAATGTGCTCCAACAGCAGCCTGTTACTGAGGATTGAGTCATGTTCCAGCCAATTGTAGCTAGGTTCAGTGGGTGACGGCTGACCTGGCTCAGGGACAGGTATGTGTTCTGAAGAATACTCAGCTTACATTATATGTGTTCAGTGAAGCATTTTTTGACTAACAGTTTGGTAAATCAGTTATTTCCTGAAAGCTCTTTCCAATTTCACTTTTCTAAAGAAGTATTTATCTACCCATGCTTTACCACATTTCCTGTCCGTTGACACACTTATTCAATTCCCTATCCTATTGAACCTGTATACAATCAATGAATATACAGATGATGTAGCATATCTGAGAGCTTGGCTTATGTAGTTATTATACTAGAGCAGAAAAGAAGAACACTCACCATCCCCCAGGCTCACATGGGAAACTCCAGTGGAGTGGATCTCCAGAAGAGATCCTTCCCCACTGGTAGTCAGCTCTTAAATGGGTCTAGGAGATGTGCAGCCAGCCAACGTTATTTTATTTTCAGAATAGATTTCAATGTGCCAGAATGTTTTAAAAACAGATATTTGGCAGACATTCTTCACTCATTTAGATCCTAGAATTAGTCTACTGACACATATAGTGTGAGCAGGAAAGACATATCTCCACTAATAGATTCAGTTGACTTTTCTTCATGATTCCAAATAGAGCTTTTGAATTTGTTCAGAACACTTACATTTGACTCATAATCATGCAACAGAAGTGCAACAATGAATTCAATTAATTTTGTAAATAAATATGAATATGGGAAAAAAATAGGCATGATCATGATCCTTCAGGTGTAAAAAGTCAAAGTACCACTCTGACCACGCCTTCAATCCATTATCAGAAACCATAGTATTGATGAGGTAAGGTGAAGTAAGCTCCTTATTTAACCACCTGATCGTCTCTGTGACCTTCCTCTGAACCTGCTCCAACAACTCCATGTCCTTCTTGTGTTGGGAGCCCCAGAACTGGACGCAGTATTCCAGGTGGGTTCTCAAAAGGGCAGAGTAGAGAGGCAGAATCACCTGCCTCAACCTGCTGGTCACAATTCTATTAGTGTGACCGAGGATACAGTTGGCCTTCTGGGCTGCGAACACACATTGCCAGATCATGTTGAGTCTTTCATCAATTGACACTCCCAAATCTTTCTCCTTGTGGCTACTCTTAAGACATTCAACCTGTATTTGTGCTTAGGATTACCCAGATCCAGGTGAAGGACCTTGCACTTGACCTTGTTGAACATCACAAAGCTGGCATGGGACCACTTATCAAGCCTTTTCATATCACTCTGGATAACATCTCTTCCCTCTAACGTGCTGACATTACTCAGTTTGATGTGATCTGCAAATATGCTGCAGCTACACTCAATCCTACTGTCCATGTCACCTACCACCTGTCCCAACACCAAACCCTGAGGAATGCTATTCGTCACTGATCTCTACTTTGACATTCAGCCACTGATTGCAACTTCCTGAGTGCAACCATCCAGCCAATTCCTTATCCAGAAGGTGGTCTATCCACCAAATTCATTTTTCTCCAATTTGGTGACCAGGATGTCACATGGGACAACTTCAAACACTTTGCACATAGAATCATAGAATCACAGAATCAAAGGTTGGAAAAGACATACAAGATCATCTAGTCCAACCGTCCTCCCATTACCACTGCTGTCACAAACACTAAATCATATCTCATAGCTCCTCATCTGGGCGCTGGATGCCTCTTGAACACTGCTGGGAACGGTGACTCCTCCAGCTCCCTAGGCAGACACTCCAGTGCCTGACCACTCTCTGAGAGAAAAAGTTCTTCCTTATGTCTAACCAAAATCACCTCTGGCACAACCTGTGGCCATTTCCTCAGGTCCTGCTCGTTGCCTGGGAGAAGAGGCCAGTTCCCTTCTCATCACAACGTCCCTTCAGGCAGTTGTAGAGCACAAAGAGGTCTCCCCTGAGCCTCCTCTTCTCCAGGCTAAATAATCCCAGCTCCCTCAGCCGCTCCTCTCAAGACTTGTGCTCCAGACCCCTCACCGGTTTCATTGCCCTTCTCTGGACACGCTCCAGGACCTCAACATCTTTCCTGTAGTGAGGAGCCCAAAACTGAACACAGTACTTGAGGTGCAGCCTCACCAGTGCTGAGTAGAGGGTTAGGGTCACCTCCCTGCTCCTGCTGGCCACACTATTTCTAATGCAGGCCAGAATGCCGTTGGCATCAGAAGATTTGTGCTCCAGACCCCTCACCACTTTCTCTGCCCTTCTCTGGATACATGCACATGTCCAGGTAGATGACATCAGTTGTTCTTCCTTTATTTCCTGATGTTGTAAGTCCATCATAAGAGGCATAAGTTTATCAGGTATGATTCTCCTTTGGTGAAGCCACATTGGTTACCATCCATCACCTCATCTTTATTTTCCATATGCCTTAGTAGGGCCTTCAGTGTGACTAGCTGCATGATCTTCACAGACACAGAGTTGAGACAGGCCTGTAGTTGTCTGGTCCTTTAGTTCTTAAAAAGTGGGAAGATACAATGCTTAAAAGTGAACTTATTACCTAATCAAGAATAATATTTTGGTTATCTAAATGTTTTAGGTATGAAAATAGCATTTGTCTTCCATGTAGTGCACTATTTTCCGTAATCAGGAAGCCAGTTGAAGCATGTATATAAACCAGTAGAAGAGGATTGTTGCTTGTAATCAGAGCTGATTGCTAATGCAAGTTAGTGTAGTATTTTGTCAGTGTGCAGGGTCAGCACAAAGGACATGGATACCAAGTTAAAGAAGGGAGTAAATCTTTATTTACATTTAAGGCAATAAAATAAGTGAAATAGCACAGCGAGAATAGAACAAAAGGAGAAAAGATACATCAAGAGTAGCAGAGAACAAGGTAATGACCCTAATCACTTCTACAGAAGATTAAGTAACTATAGTGATTAATAACGTGCATCATCAATTGTCCAAATACTATGAGATTCTATACAGCACATCCACTCATAGGTTAGGTCTCTTAACTTGCTTCAAGAAGTTCCATTTCTCATACAGTTAAATAAACAAGTTTGCATAACTTCGAGTGTAGAAACCAAGGCTGTGTCTCTGTTTTTTAACCACATATTTCTCAACAAGATCATACGTCTGGTCCAACAGCTCACAATGTATACTGCTTTGTACATATGCCCCTAAATAAAGAAACATCTCATCAGTTAGCATCACACAATAGGCATTACAACAGATTTTTGTAAGCTGGCATAAAAATGCACTTTCACAATAAAACAGCAAAATTGACAGAGATTGCATTGCATGTGCAGTATAACATTTGTTCATGAGGTTCATCCAGAAGTCAACTTTGATTCAGGGCTTATAATTCAGGACTGAATACTTCAATCAGTCTTTCAACCTTCATAACATATTTTCTGTTAATATAATCTTAGACTTAGGCATTAGGTGTAAAGGTGTGCTTTTTGCTCCTCAGTTAGCTTCTGCTGATCAGTCTTGGTTATTATTTACATCCTTTTTAAAACTAATTAGTTGCATAAACTAGGGAATTAAATATTGAACAAAAATTAAAACAGTGGCTATACAAAGAAAAAAGCGCATGCTTAGCCCATGGTTCCCCTAACAGCCATAAAAACATACTTAATATAATAATATAAAAATAGTTGTATCAACACCAGTTTCATAGTTAATGGTCTGCTCCTGTCTGTGAAAATCAATCAGTGTTTGCATTGGTCTTCATATCAAGTTTCATGGATAATATCCTCTCCCAAATGGGCAGTTTAAGTAAGCAGGTAGATTTAGTCATGCAAGATTAAATAAAATTTAAACAAAATTCTACCATCCAGTTATTCTTGCAAATAATACTTAATTGAAGGCACATGCTCCCATCTTTCTTGCCTGGGTTTTGTAACTAAAATGGTTTTTATCTTTCTCCATAGCCATTACTTCATCCAGACCAGGAGGGCTGTTCGGCCTTTTTTTTACCCATTTTTAATGCAATGGATCCAAATCCTTAATCTCCATCTGCGCAGAAAGTGTGGTGAGTTGAAATGGATCTGCTTTTTTGACATTGTTTTTAAAACTGGAAAAATCAATAATTGTGCTATTCTATCATGGGCTTGAACAATTAAATCTTGTTCACCCCTTTTAACAAAATTACTTTTATTTCTCCATCAAATTACCCGCATTATATACTCCTCCCATGATGTGAGCACTCTTCAGGGTTAAGCTCAAGTGATCATTTATCAAACCAAAGTGTCCTGAAGGAATTTGAATTCCTATTCCAACGTTTATGACTCCATCTGTTTCTTATATATTTATTTATTCTGGTCAATTTTAAGACAGAGCTCTATCCATGCAGCATCTGGAGTGGCTCAATAAGGGGGCCCATCGCACCCAGGACAATTTCCCAATAAGCCAAAGTCTCATTTACTATTAAAGATTATATTTGTAAATTAGGCATAGTCGTATGCATCAAGGGGGTCAATCTCCCCATTGGGTCTATTGTTGAGGATGTGGAGTGCATCTAAGAGATGGTTCTCCACTGGGACAGATACCCATCTCCTAATTTTTTCATCTGCTCCTTTAACAACCCATTCATTTTTTCAGTCAATTCTGCAGCTTGTGGATAATATGGTGTATGAAAAATTCACTGAATATTTTGTTGCTCAGCATATTGTTGAACAAATTCATCTCAAAAAAGAAAACTGTTTTCAGTCTGAATCTGCAACGGAATTCACAAGTCCATGGGACTGGATGGGCTGCACCCTCAGGTGCTGAGGGAGCTGGCAGGGGTGATTGCTGAGCCCCTCTCGGCCATCTATCAACACTCTTGGTTAACTTGTGAGGTCCCAGAGGATTGGAGGCTTGCTGATATGACTCCCATTTTCAAGAAGGGCTGTAAGGAGGGTCCAGGGAACTATAGGCCTGTTAGCCTGCCATCAGTGCCAGGGAAGGTCATGGAACAAATCCTCCTGGGAGAGATCACACGGCATGTGTGCAGTGTCCAGGGGATCAGGCCCAGCCAGCACAGGTTCGTGAAAGACAGGTTGTGCTTGACCAACCTCATCTCCTTCTGTGACTGGGTGACCAGTCTGGTAGATGAGGGAAGGGCTGTTGATGCAGTCTACCTAGGCTTCAGCAAAGCCTTTGACACGGTCCCTCACAGGCTTCTTCTGGGGAAACTGGCTGCCTGTGGCCTGAACAGATATACACTTCTTTGGGTAAGGAACTGGCTACAGAGCTGCGCACAGTGGGTAGTGGTGAATGGAGTGCAGTCCAGCTGGTGACCCATTTCAAGTGGTGTCCCCCAGGGGTCAGTACTGAGGCCCATCTTGCTTAATATCTTTACTGATGACCTAGATGAGGGGATTGAGTGCACCCTCAGTAAGTTTGCAGATGACACCCATCTGGGAGGTGGTATCAATCTGCCTGAGGGCAGGGAGGCCCTTCAGAAGGATTTAGACAGTCTGGACCACTCGGCTGAGGTGAATGGGATGAGGTTTAACAAGGCCAAGTGTTAGGTCCTGCACTTTCTGCATAGCGGCTGAGGGAGCTGGGATTGTTCAGTCTGGAGAAGAGGAGGCTCAGGGGAGACCTCATTGCACTCTACGACCTCCTGAAGGGACGTTGTGGTGAAGAGTGATTTGGCCTCTTCTCCCAGGCAATGAGCAGGACACGGGGTAATGGCCGCAAGTTGTATCAGAGGAGGTTTAGATTAGACATAAGGAAGAACTTTTCCTCTCAGAGAGTGGTCAGGCACTGGAGTGTCTGCCTAGGGAGTTGGAGGAGTCACCGTTCCCAGCAGTGTTCAAGAGACGTGCTGCGTGATGCGGTTTAGTGCTTGTGGTGGCAATGGTGATGAGGAGACGGTTGGACTAGATGATCTTATAGGTCGTTTCCAATCTTGTGATTCTATGATTCCATAGTATAAATTTTTTATGTCTATAATGCAGGTAGTACTATAGTAAATTGCCTTCTTGCAAGGATGGGCAATCAAATGCACAAAATATGTAACTGCAGGGGTGTAAATGCATTTACACCCTCAATCTTGGAGTAAAGGTCCAATATAATTCATTTGCCAAATCTGTGCTGGCATCATCCTTTTCCCAAACCATCCTTTCACACAAATGCATGGGCATTTGTTTGTTGGCAAAAGGAACACAGGGTAATTGCAGTTCTGATCATATCAAGTGACAAAGTGTTAAGCCATATGCGCTTGAGGTCACCTGTAAGTGCCTTTTTCTCTAAGGTGCGAGCACTTTTGGTGCGCTCATTTTGCTAAGCCATCACAATTCTTCTGAGGGAACTCCAGTCCAGCTTGGGAAATCTTTCCTAGCTGTCTGAAACAGAGTTATTGTCATTCTAAAATATCTGTGTTACTATGATCATCAACACGTAACACAGTCACCTTAGTCCTTTGTACTGTTTCCCAAATGTCTTTTCACAATTCCTTTCTCCAGACTTCCTTGAAATGTATCTCCCAATACTTGGCTACCTATGCTGGCAGCTACTTATGGGGTAAAATGTATCTGTGAGAGGTCAGCAAAGAGTTTATCAGACTCCTTGATAGACCCTATCACTGTGAAACCTTGGGAGTCTGGAGTGTAAGACAGAGAGCAAATGGTATCTGTTTGCATCTAAGGGTAAACAAGAGGTTCTGTTTGAAGAAATTAGCAATGCATACAAGAAGTTCCATTTCTTATACAGTTAAATAAACAAGTTTGCATAACTTCGAGTGTAGAAACCAAGGCTGTGTCTCTATTTGTTTTTTAACCACATAGATTATCATCACCCATTATTACCCTGTGTCCCTTTTGCTCTCTATACTTATTTTGACACCTTTTCTCTTCAAAGGAAAAAAACAAAATTACTAAAATCTACTTAGAGGAGGGAGCTGAGTATATGATAGTGGACACGTGGATAAATTTATTGAACCATGTGCTAAGGAAGACATGAAATCTGCTGTCTCTCACAAGGAACAGGAAACTAACAGTGTGTCTCTTCTGTAACTTCTTTTTGTAGCAGATTTACCCTTTGAAATCGTGAGCTTCACATATTCCATCAGCAGCAATGTGCCTCAGAATAGTTGATTCTAGGATTCTGCTACAAATGCTGACATAATTCTGATATTCCAAGGTCCATAAGATTAAATCAACTAGGTGATTTGAATTTTGATCTTGTCCATGAGGAAGAATTCAGGTAGAGCTAGGTCCTTTTAAAGTAACAGTTTATGCAGCCCAAGAGGTCTCGTGCCAGAAACTTCCTGGGATACCTGTAGTAATGACATAGGCTGGATTCAAACACTATTTGTCAGGAGGTCCAGCTTCAGGTAATACTCTCTGACTTTATGGATATAACAGTGTGATTTTCCTATCCAAATTGCCTGACTTGAGCAATAAAAATCTTTAATCGCTTTGAAAAATAAGGATTCCTGCTCGTTGTTTGAGAGTAGCAGGTTCTTTGGTTTCGATGGTTGCCTGTGTACTCATAGAAGTTCTGCAAAACATTTTTCACAGAGCACAGATTATCATTTCTTTCTTAAGAGAAGCATCAAAAGCAGTACAATAGCATTTGGCATCACTAACTTAGTACTAGTGCTAAAGCCACTATCCACACAGGACCTTAAAAGAGTTTTCACAGGTTTTGACATTATGGTCATGGTGGGTTTTGTTTGTTTGTTTTCTTGTTGTTGTGTTTGTTTGTTTTAATATTTTGCTAGGCATTTTCGTTGTTGAGATCTGTAATTCACAAGTTGCCTTTTTTCTAGAAACTCAGGAATAAACCTTTGTTACACACTGTGAAACAGAAGAGTAGAGGCAATGAGTTAGAAACTCAAATGACAATTTCTCTGTTTGCTTTTTCTTTGTCTAGACAGTTGTGTGGAGTCTGGTCAATTGAGTTATAGTCTAGCCAACTGTGTTATAGTGCAGTCAAAAGTAGTTCTTCCAGCATAACTCAAAAATATGAAGGAGCAATAAACATTTTCTTCCTCCTTTCAGTGGAAATGGCATCTTCAATATTATTTGAACTTGCAGAGTTTAAGCTGCAGCCACATATTCCTTATAATAGAAGTTGCTATTGACAACAAAGTTTTAAAGTAGTAATATATATAAAAAACATTAGTACTAAATGCTGCAATGAAGGACAAGCTTTGCCAGAGAAAACTCAGTAGCAATAGCTGTCATGGTTTTATGATTTTTAGTTATCGGTATTCCACATCATAAAATCACGTAGTGCACTGGAAGTGCTAATGCTCCAGTTCTGGACACTTGGAAGATCTACATACCCCAGGGGGCTTTGTGGTCAGAGAGAAGACACAAGAAGCCTGGCAAGGTCACCTGATGTGCTCCTCTTCATCAGGCTCTGCTCCCTGCTGCTCAACCAGACTGTGCATCTCTCCTCAGCATTATAGTGAAGCCCATCCACCTTTCAGACACTCTCATTAAATTTGATTTATTAGCTTCAATTCTAATTATTCTATATTATCATGTGTTATCTTGCATTTCAATACCATATTTAGTAAACTAGTTTGTTCCTCCTCAGATCATTGCCACTGTTTTTAATTATTTTGAGATCCCCTGTTTCCCTTTTCTGGAGGTGCAGATTTTGCAAAATCCCTCTACCCCAGTAGTCAAGGAACCAGCCCATAAACTCTTGACATCAGCTCTTATCACCTCTTGTCCAACTCCTCTTTTACACTATGTGATTAAGAAGATAAACATAGTACACAACTAGTTGTGTACATGTCCTGTAAACTGCTTTCCAAATGCACATCTTGGTGTCTAATACTTCAAAAGGTATGAGGGTTTTACATTCAAGTTGCCACAAACACAGAACTTGCTAATTCAGAAACTGATTAAGATTTACATCTCAGTGTTCTGAGGCTTACAAAGAAGTTACTCAATTTACGAAGCAGTTTAAAACTGCAATTTTTCTTGTGTTCCTTACTCAAAAAACAGGAAAAACATTCTCAGGTTATGCTGAGCAAAATAAATAAATAAATAAATAAATCACATGCAGCACTGTTGCCTATACCTATAATATATGCAGCTTATTCAAGTTTAATATCTAGTTGGTGTGGGAATACAGATGGAGGAGATAAGAAGCTTGCATTTATTCCCTTTCCCCTGGGGTGTTTTGCTTCAGTAATTTTGATGAAGAAATCTGAATTCTCAGAGGAGCTCTTTAATACTTGCTATTTTTAGTTGCTTGAGCTTTCATGGACTGAAACAAAAGCTAGTGTTTTTCTTACTAATTCTATCTCATACCTGGCAAAGCATGATTTTTCATATTTATTAAATTACATCTCCTGCTTATGAAGATGGAGAATATTTATAAATTAAGTGTTACTCTGCATTAGGTAGAAGTAGAGGACATTTCATATTACTAACAATGCACACATGGAACATCTATATTTTATGTTCTGCCTGAGGTACTGGATCTTGGTCAAACTAGCTCAAAGAAATTTCAACTGAAAGTATCCCTAAGAGAAAGAATCACTTTAGATAAATGGTAAGCTCTGATTTTCTTCAAAAAAGTTATTAAAGTGCTTTATATAACTCTGTTTAACTTTAACTCTGTTACCAGAACAAAACCAAGAGTCCAAAAGCAAAAGGCCCTGATCTGCTAAGGAAAGAGAGAATGATATGTGTTTAACTAGAACTAATGGCTGAAATTCACCTGAAGTTCATTTGTTCATTTTAGCCATACTTTTTTTCTTTTCTTCCCATTCTTCCGTAAGCTCTCTTAGGATTTGGTGGTCAAGTAAGTTGTGTTCGGTGAGACACTACTACTATTATTTAGAGATTTATGATGTTGCTGGAAAAATATCATAACTTCATATAATAGACTGGGACATGAAGACACAGAACAACAACAACAACAACAAAAAAAACAAGCAGGCAATTTACCCAGCAGGGCAGTGACAGGAATACAAGTCAGCTCAGCATGCAATAAGCTAGGAAATACTCTCTCCCCTAATTCACAGAGACATTCAAAAAGGCTTCTACACCTCTATCCCCATTAGAAAGACGCTTATATTATTTTCACTATGATTTCTTTCCAAATTATTAAGGCTTTGTGGTTTTTTTTAATCTCACTCTTAATACACCAATATAATTCACTATTACATTGTAACACTGCAGACCAGAAAAACATAGCATAGGAAGTCTATCTGCAAGTATATCGTGGCCTGTTCATTTAATTTATGGATTTAATGTTCTCCGAATAACAACATTCATAGTAAATCAATTAATTTACCTGCTGTGATCCAACCACTTGAACTAACTTCATGCTGGCCAAAGAGCCTTAAGATTTCAGACACCAGCATTAACAAATAAGTAAAAAAAGACTTAAGAACATGTTAATAAGCAGATCATTAATGCATATTGCAATAGATATACATGGTTACTTACATACACATGAATCACAAAGTGCCACAACTAATAAAGACAGCCTGTTTCCACTATATAATCAGCAAATATACAGAATGGCTAGGCTGGTATTTACAGAGCATAGATCTAGAAAGATTATCACTATGAAAAGGGATAATCAAAAATAAATGGAAGTGCTCACCTATGTTCCGGATTCTCAGGAAAATCCCAAAGGGAGCAATCTCCAGGAAGAAATCCTTTCTCAGTGGCAGTCAGCACTTTAATGGGGTCTAGGAGAGGTGCAGCCAGGCTCCACTCCTTCCAGTCACATTCACAGGTGAATTGCCTTCACCTGTGCTCCCGCAACTGACCCAGTGCTTGCCTCAGGTGATCAATCGGAGGTTCAGGCCATGATTCAATAGTTCTCATACACAGACTTTTAAAGCAGTAGAGAATCCAAACAGCTTCTCTGTTATTTCTTCTCTATTTGAAACATGGACTTTGAGAAGAAAAAAATGTATACACATACTTAGTGATCTCTTATTTGCATGATACTTGGCCCCCAGGAAAAATTAAGCAATCTTTAACCAAAGTATCTAGGCAAACTGCAAATCAATTCATCAATACTTTTTTTAAAAAAAATATTTTTTAAATTATTTTGTTTTTAAGTATTTTCATTGTATCTAACCTAAGAATCATGACATTGCTTATTTTGCTTACTTGTAGCAATCCCAGAACAGACAGATCTTCTGACAGGCCAGGTAAGACAGCTACTTACTATCATCTGTGTCTACATCAGATATTCCGAAAGATTATCAATACCCCTTGGGATCCTTGAAATGCCCCCTTCTGAGGTAATCTATACCATGTATGCACTGAGGCCCTGGAGCAGTCACTATAGGGTGCTTTTGCCAGTCTTTACCAGTGAGGCTTCTGTCTGCCTCTGACACAGACAATTCTTGAGCGTCCCCAGTCACATCACTCCACAAATATGAATCAATTCTAATCAAAATTCCCTTTGTGACTCAAGGCCATCAGAGTGCACTGCATACCAATGTCCACCAGTACTTTATGTTTCTATGGGTCTGACATGCCAGGCCATTGAATCCACACAGTCCAATGCACTATATTATACTTCCCCCCCACCCCCTGACTGAGGGCAGGGCCCCCTCTATTGGTTTCCTACAGTATCTGGAGCAATTTAATTGTGCTTGTAGTGCAGGAGTGAGTTTTTTATGCCATTTCTTCACAAGGCAGCTTTTGAGGTGGCTGAAATGGAGGCATGGGATGGAGATAATTGTTGTTCAGAGTTTTGAAGTGTAAAAATCAATTTAAAAACTGGGGGCCTTCTCTGTTGTTCCTCGTACCTATCAAACGTTACTACTAGTATACTGGTGTACCTTTCTGGTGCTGATCTTGTAAGTTTCTGCCATATATCAGGTGTACTCCTTACTCTCTCGGGATCATAGTCTTGATGTGGATTGTTAGGAACAAATATAGGGCCAGACAACAACTCCACCACAGATGTTTCTCTCAAATACTGGATACCTTTTTCAACAGTATTCCACTTTTTCATCTCAGGCTCCAGATTGTCTCTGAAGGGGTGTCTTTCCTTCATGGCTAATAACACCCATTCCCAGAGATGGCGACTCTATCCAGACATCTACTAATTCCTCTGTCAATAGCTGAGTTTTTGGCAATATTTCCCAGTTGGTGAGCTCCATAACCATCAAGGAACATACTACTGGCCCCATTGCCCCAACATAAAAGCAATCAGGTGAAAATAGTTTTGTATGGATGCCATATAAACTCCTTTCCTGAGCCTTGGATTTGAGTCATCTTCAAGGGTCAACAAGTAGTGGCAACAGCGACTTCCTCCTCCTCACTCTCCTCTCCGTTAGTTTTTTTCTGTTGCCTTTCTCAATGACAGCAGTTTTGGTATGGCCCTCACCTGGATCTTCCTCTACTTCCTTCACTTCTTCTTTCTGTTCTAGACATGAGGGCACCTGCTCCCATTTCTGGCCTTTCATAGGGGAAACTGACAATCACACTGGTGCTTCCTGTGATCAATACGCTTTGACATGGAGACTTCCCCCTTTGATTTGAATCTCAGCTTGGAAACTCTCTCTCTCCAGAATAGTATTACATGGAGCTCAGTAAGCATGAGTCAACCCCAAATAAGTCGTATCTATTCAGATCTACCTAAGCCGCACCATCACTGACTCAAATGTTTGCTTAGCTTCTTGGGATCCCACAAGAATTCAAGAATGAAATCCTATGACATCAGGGGTCCCCACACTCCTGAGATTTTCCTAAAGCTCTCCGTATTCTCTGCCATTCAGTATTTTCTGGTCTCAGGGAAAGCTTCCTCCACATAAAGTACATTATTAGGAGGAACACATTCAGCGAGATTGATAACACTGTCCCTGGGTTGGCCATGCATAAAGTGCTGAGAAGATAACCTGGAAACCAGTCTAAGCATCATGTTGTCTGTTAAATTAGCTACTTACCCTGGGACACATAGGTACCAGGCAGGTATCTCTATCAGTGCCCTTAATTTGTTATATGTAGATGCAACTTCAAAACTGAAAATGAACCTAATAAGAAACCAGTATGTTCCAAGAAACATAAACAAAATCATTGTATGGTAACTGTTGAGTCATGACCTGAACCATTGATTGAGTACCTGGGGAAAAAACCCAGTCAGACCTGGAACACAGGTGAAGGCAATTTACCTGTGTGACTAGAAGGGGTGGAGCCTGGCTCCACCTCTCTTAGACCCTATTTAAGGGCTAACCATCACTAGGAAAGGATCTCTGGTTGTACATCTCTCCTTTGTGGAGTCTATCCTGCAAGTCTAGATCTTTGGAGGTAGGTGAACACCATTACTATTCATGTGAAATATCGTTCAATCTGTGCTGGTCCCTTTGCTGTTGTATTCTTGTATTGCCCTTCCACCACATTAATCTTTCTAATTGTGACATTTGGTGAGCCAACTAAACTAAAAATGTCCTTTCTTTGGTATATCTTTAAATGGATCAAGGGGGAGAACGCTACCCCTCTAGATAAGAGGGTCACTAGACATATCCCAGGATTTCTGGGGTCAGGTTGCTATAAACTTGTGGTTACAGTTGAGAAATGAGGTCCCCTAGGGGGTTATTGGAATTATTTCCTCCCCGTCCTGCATGGCAGGTTATTTTCATGGATTGGATAAAGATCTTAATTACAAAAGAATTCCAGTTAGCTGCATCTACCATGTCATGGCCATTATTAAATGCTTTAAATCAAACAGAAATATAAAACAATACTTCAGAAAATTAATGTTAAAGTTAATATAAAGTTAATATATATTAACTTATATATATAATATATATAATATATAACATATATATAATATAATTAATATAATTAATATAATTAATTAATTATAATATATTATATATTATATATATATAAAATATATTATATATATTAACTTATGTATAAAGTTAATGAATATTAACTACTGTGAGATCATATTGAGTTTGGCACATTAACAGGAAAGAAATCAAGTCTAACTTTCCTGATAAAACAGAACATTATCTACATTAGAATATACCCAGACTCCTAAACCAATGGACCGGGATGATTCAGAAAACAAAGCTCCCAGGTTGAATCTCGAAGCTCCATTTAAGATGGATCCCTTTGAGATCTGCCCTATAACAACTCAGAAAACAAAAAAATACAAGATAGACCAGCAGGGATGCTCCCTGATCAATGGCACCCTGCCCAAACTCATTTGCAGGTAACAGGTTATCTCTATACAGCAACTGAATTCATGGATTTAGTTCAACAGTTTTGACACAAGCCTAGAGAAAGCATACCAGCCTGGATTTTAAGGTTATAGGACTCAGGGGCAGAAAGTGTTATGGTTAATGGACACCAGCTTAGAAATTTCTGGTGCATTACCTTGCACCCTGCCCTTAAGATTACACTCTGCCATCAAGACCAGGATGAAAAGCAGTATTAATAGACTGGTTGATGGCAACATGCCACATGTCTTGGCCTAATAAGACTGACATACCATTGCACATAGGTTTATGGTCCTCCATGGAAGACCTTCAAAACTATATTTTTGAATTAGGCATGAGAGAAGCAATGTATGAAGAGACATTTGAGATCCCAGACTCGGAGATGGCAGACCCAATGGCCTGAAAATGCTACAGACGACATGGGCCTCCCTGCTTAGGAGCCAAATTACAGGTACTGATTATCAGGTAAGACCCCGAATTGGCAATGAAAGTAACCATCTGCTCCCTGCCCCTGACAATCTAGAACCAGATACCCATAGAATAAAATGGCCTTGGAAGGCGCAAGTAGGACCAAAGTGATATGGCCTACTTGCACCTTAGGGGAGATTATTGGAGGTGGGAGGCTTGATGGTCCCTCTGGTAATTGGTGCATGGCCTACTGACATTGTGGCCAGCACTCTGGTCTTCATTGCTAAGGGGACCCTCATCATGCCCCTATGGCAGATCAGGACTTCCCCTTCGGAGTCTGATATCTGCAGTTGCATGACCATTTCCAGCCAAAGGCTGTGGTACCAGGATAGGAATACAGCCTTTATCTTGCCCTGGAGGGCAGACTTTTCCCTCCTAGTACCCCTGAAATATTTGTACTACTCTCCATGAGTTTTTGAGTCTCTAGGATCACTGGAAGGAATAAAATTTCATTGAAACATTGTAGTGTCACTGTGAGATCAAACACAACACTCAGTGATGGCCTATGTGGTACCTGATGGAACATAAGATAAACCTGCACCAAACAACAGCATGCCTCCAGTAGCACCATCGAGGACTGGCCCATGAAAGAACACACCCTTCAACCACAAATCAACCAATCATCTTGTATTATGTCACCCCCATCAGAACAGTCAATTGTACAAGTGTCATGGTGCACTGGATCTTTATATTAGGGAAGGCTCATCCTTCAACCAGCTCAATCATTGGTTCACATTGTGAAGGTGTTGAGTCATGGCCTGATCAACTGATGGAGTATCTGGTAAAAAGACCCTATCAGCTCTGGGAACACAGGTGAAGGCAATTCACTTGTGTGACCAGCAGGGGTTGAGCCGGGATAACCACCTCATTAAGCAGCAGAGCGGCATTTTCCATAATCTTCCTTTTGCTGTCGACAGACATCAAGAATCCTTTTTTGTTACCCTTGACCTCCTTCACCAAATTTAATTTTAAGTGGTCATTAGCCTTCCTTGTTTCCTTCCAGCACACTGACAGTATTCCTCTACTCTTGCCAAATGGCCAGGCTGTTTTTCCACACTTCATAGACTTTCTTCTTCCCTTCGAATTTATCCATGAACTCCTTGCTCATCCATGCAGGTCTTCTACCATTTTTGCAGGATTTCTTGGTTTTCCAAGTTCAAGATTTGAACATACCTAAGAAGTAATGTACAAATATTGACATAGTCTGGGGCCTCCTTACTTTCTAATGTTCTTGCCCCTGGCGTACCTCTCCAAGTAGGTCCTTAAAGGTGACTCATCTTTGGTCTCATCTTGAAAGATCACAATTATCTTAGGCTAAACACATAACAACACCTCACTTCTGAAGCAAAGCCAGAAATCTTCCCTGGTATCATAGAAGCAACAGCATATGTTGTGTTTGCTGGAAACAGAGAAGATGACATAGGTAATAGGTACTTACTCTATTGCCCAGGAAATTCACACACTAATCTAAAACTGTACTAGATCTGGTCGGCATTAATGTAACTTTCTTCATAGTAACATGTATGTATTTCAATTTGTGACTGAAACAGTATTCATAATACACCAGTATTTTATCTATTTTTAAACAGCTCTTGCCACGTCAATGATTTCTCCTTTCCCCATCCAGCTCCCCTCTTTCCTGCAGCTAGTAAGCTGGGCGTGAGGAAAAGGTTGGGAGGATCTGGCACAAATTTGCTAGAAGGATATTTTATATCACTATCGTAATATTGTAATATCATTGTCAGCAATAAAATGGAATAGAAGAAGAAATGAGTAGAGTTTGTGTCTTCTAAGGTGGCTGTTGAATGGAGATCAATCTGCTAGAGGGAGACAGGGAGTAATATTTTTTTCACCATTTGTATGTCATGTTTTTTATGCCTGTCCATTGGTCTATTTGTCTTTTTTTGTGTGTGTAGGTTTTTTTCCCCTCTTTTCCTTATCTCCTTAATCTAACAAGTTTTCTTTATCTGGATTCACAAGTTTTCTTCTCAGTCTTTCTATTCTCTCCCTGTCCTACTAGATGAGGGCAGGAGAGAGCAGTGGCTGTATGGGTGCTTAACTACTTGCAAGGGTTTACCCACCATAGACCCATCACAAAAATAAAGGAAAAAAGAGAAAAGCAAAGGTGAAAGTACTCCTATTGTAGAAACAGTCACACACAAAGAGATGACTCAGGGTAATAAAGATGTAATATTTCTGCACAAGTGACATATACTTCAAATTATAATTAACATTAATTGAGTTTATTTACTCAGAATCAAATTTAAGAAAAAGGTTCCATTCTGACATTTAAAATAGTTTTTCTCTTTTCATTGAACATTAGTTGTGTCCTGTAATTTCAGTGTACCTTTAGGCATTGGTCTTATACTACATTCACTTCTTTCTTGTGCTTTTAAACAATTGCGTCAATTATGAAATTTAGCTAAAGCTTTTTGTGGAATCTTCCATTTTTATTTTCCATTATTCTTTAAAAGCCATTCCTGGAAAGAGCTGCATTGCAGTGTGAACTGCAGACTTGGACATGATTCATGCTTATGTTAAGACTCTTACATATCAGAAGATTTTGTTCCCAGCTCTTTACCAAAAAAGCTCTCTAGACATCTTCTGAAGTTCTATGGAAATTGTAGCTAAGGTTAATCTTTCAAGTTGTCATTGCAAGGAAACAGAAACACTTTTCACATACTAGCTCATATTTCTTGGCTTATACTTGCGACCATGAAATTGTAGAGTTCTCTATTCTTGGAGATGTCAGAAGGGTGACTACCAAAACTGCTGTCTTGAACTTCAAGAGGGCGGACTTTGACCTGCTCAGGACACTTGTAGCACGGGTCCCTTGGGAGTCGCTCCTTAAGGGTAAAGGGGTCCAGGAAGCCTGAATGCTCCTCAAGGTGGAAATCTTAAAGGCGCAAAAACAGGCTGTCCCTGAATACCGTAAGGCGAGCCGTAGGGGGAGAATACCGGTGTGGATGAGCCGGGAATTACTGTCAAGACTCAGGAAGAAAAAGAAAGTGTATGTCCTCTGGAAGAAGGGACAGGCTACTAGGGGAGATTACAAGGAAGTTGCTAAGGTATGCAGGGAGGAAGTCCGGAAGGCGAAAGCCCATCTTGAACTTAGATTGGCCACTGCAGTGAAGGAGAATAAGAAATCCTTTTACAAATATATCAATGGCAAGAGAAAAACCAAGGATAAACTCTATCCTTTAATTGATGTGGCGGGGAATGTGACCACAGATGACAAGGAGAAGGCTGAGGTCCTCAACGCCTTCTTTACATCTGCCTTTAATAATCAGACCAGTTATCTTCAGGGCACTTTGTGCCCTGATCTGGATATCTGGGCTGACATGCAGAATGTCTCCTCGGAGATGGAGGTGGAGGCCGTTAGGGAGCTCCTCCTCCATCTAGACAGTCACAAGTCCATGGGACCGGATGGGCTTCATCCTAGCGTGCTGAGGGAGTTGGCGGGGGTGATTGCTAAGCCGCTCTCGGCTATCTACCAGTGCTCCTGGTTGACTGGAGAGGTTCCAGAGGATTGGAGGCTTGCTGATTGACTCCCATCTACAAGTAGGGCCGTAAGGAGGATCCAGGAAACTACAGGCCTGTCAGCCTGACATCAGTGCCAGGGAAGGTCATGGAACAAATCCTCCTGGGAGAGATCACACGGCTCGTGCGTGACATCCACGGGATCAGGCCCAGCCAGCATGGGTTCATGAAAGGGCAGGTCGTGTTTGACCAACCTCATCTCTTTCTACGACTGGGTGACCAGACTGGTAGATGAGGGAAAGGCTATTGATGTAGTCTACCTAGACTTCAGCAAAGCCTTTGACATGGTCTCTCACAGTATCCTTCTGCAGAAACTGGCTGCCCGTGGCTTGGACAGTTTTACCCTCCGTTGGATAAGGAACTGGCTGAGGGCTGTGCTCAACGGGTGGTGGCCAATGGAGTGAAGTCTAGCTGGAGACCTGTTTCAAGTGGTGTCCCCCAGGGGTCGGTGCTGGGGCCCATCCTGTTCAATGTCTTCACTGATGACGTAGATGAAGGGATTGAGTGTATCCTTAGTAAGTTTGCAGATGACACCAAGTTGGGAGGTGGTGTCGATCTGCCTGAGGGCAGGGAGGCCCTGCAGAGGGATCTAGATAAGCTGGATCGCTGGGCCGAGGTGAATGGGATGAGGTTTAACAAGGCCAAGTATCGGGTCCTGCACTTTGGCCACAATAACCCTATGCAGTGCTACAGACTTGGGGATGAGTTGTTGGATGACTGTGAAGAGGAAAGGGACCTGGGGGTGTTGGTTGATGCTCGGCTGAACATGAGCTGACAGTGTGCCCAGGTGGCCAAGAGGGCCAACGGCATCCTGGCCTGCATTAGGAATGGTGGGGCCAGCAGGAGCAGGGAGGTGATCATCCCCCTCTACTCAGCACTGGTGAGGCCGCATCTCGAGTATTGTGTTCAGTTTTGGGCTCCTCAGTACAGGAAAGATGTTGAGGTCCTGGAGTGTGTCCAGAGAAGGGCAACGAAACTGGTGAGGGGTCTGGAACACAAGTCTTATGAGGAGGGGCTGAGGGAGCTGGGATTATTTAGTCTGGAGAAGAGGAGGCTCAGGGGAGACCTCATTGCACTTTACAACTTCCTGAAGGGGCGTTGTGGTGCAAAAGGGTCTTCTCGCAGGCTAATAGTAGGACCCGAGGAAACGGCCAGAAGTTATACCAGAGGAGGTTTAGGTTGGACATTAAGAGAGACTTTTTCTCTCAAAGGCTGGTCAGGCACTGGAATGGCCTGCCCAGGGAGGTGGTGGAGTCGCCATCCCTGGCAGTGTTCAAGGGGCGCCTGGATGAGGAGCTACAAGATATGGTTTAGTAGCTTGTGGTACTAATAGGAATGGGAGAGTGGTTGGACTAGATGATCTTGCAGGTCGTTTCCAATCTTGTGATTCTGTGATTCTGATTCTGTGTTTGCTTATCCGCACACACACACAACAGCTTTAACTGCTTAATTCATGTAGGTCAGATATATGGTAAGATGTAGCATGAGACGTTTTCTTGAGTGTGTGGCTAATCACAGTCAGCATAATACTACTGACTTTACTCTTGCTGTAGTGGCTTGGAACAGCACAAGGTCTATTATCTGTTAATTTGACAAATGTAACATCCAATGCCATAGTTTTCAGAATGCAAAGAAGGAATTGCTGAAAAACAATTTAAAGTATACCTAGTTTCTGATGAAATTCATTATTAGAATCTTCAGTACCTATCAGATTCCCAGTTACAATCCCAGTTAACTTGTATTCCCCTAGTATAATGAGTAAAGTAATTGCTCCTTGCTCCTGTTGTGCTTCCCCCCTTTTATTCTTTTCCTTTTTTTCCTCTTTCCCTCCTTCTGGGCCAGTGGACATGTGGGCACCCCTGTCACAGACACTGATCTAGAGATAAAACTGTGACAATTATGTTTGCCTTCTATGATATAGGGAACTGATAATCTCCCATTTGCTGCACAGAACCATAACACTCTCTCCCCTTCCTTTTACACTCCTATAGCTGAAGTTGTAAAGCTGTACAGCCATGTACTGGATCTGCTTGGGTTGGAGTTAGTTCTCTTCACAGTAACATGCATTGTGAAATATTTTAGTTTTGTTAACAAAGCTGTTTTAGCTAATGCTGTACAGTGTTTGAACAGAATCAGAGCACCATATTTGCCTCTCCATGAACTAGGCTGGATGTGGGCAAGAAGTTGGAATTTAATAGAAGTAGGACAGCTGACTTAAACTGAACAAAGGGATACTCTATACCATTGTGTTCAACAATGAAAGCTCAAAGAAAGAAGTAGGAAAGGGCAACATTCAGGGTTATGATATTTGTCCTCCTAAGAAGCCTCTATACATGCTTAGACCCTGTTTCCCAGGAAGTAGCTGAACATCTGCCAACCAATTTGAACAATGAGTGAAGTCCTTATTTCACTTTCCTTAGCTGCAGTTTTGATTTATTCACTAAACCCATAATTTTTCTTTATATTTGCACTTCTGATTCCCTCCTTCTACTCACTGCAGGAAAGCAGCTAGACAGTCATCCCCCACAAGCTGTGAAAATACATTATGAACACATAGTTCCATGCACACATCCTGTGTCTCCTGCCTAGCTTTTTTAAAGGTTCAAGCCTCCAGATGCTCTTTCAATTTGTAGATCACAAAGATATGCTGCAACACAAGAAATCAGCTTGATTCAGATCAAGGCAGTCTTCCAGTGCTGAATATACAATCAACTTTTCTTCACTTGAAGGACCAGCACAAAGAATAACAGCTATTATGCTAGTAAACACAATTGCATTCCTCGTAGAGAAGAATCACTTGAGCTGTAACCTTACAACTTATCACTTCATTTAGTGGCTTACTTCATATACAGGAAAAAACACATGATAAATGTTCATGTTGTTTTCTAAAACTCATTACCTCTGTCACTCAGGCTGATACAATCTATTTGATCCATTACCAATCATCTACACATACTCATGTGATTTTATAGCTTAATGCCATTATAAGTATTAACTTCATGTCACTCTTTTTCATTCTACCTATTACTAAATTATAAATCATTCTTAATCAGCAAGCTTACTGAAACAAAGTATTACCTTACCCTAGCTCCTACATTTGTTCTGCCACAACAGTGATATTTGAATGGAGGACTTTTACTAGAATCAACAGTACAAGTACTATCAGAAGGAATTGTGATACAAAATTTCTTAATACAACATACTTGTGAATTATTTTCAACAAGGATTGTTCAGGAAAAGAACAACACCTTTATATAATGTTTATTAACACATATGGCCTTTGTAAAGAAGTCAGAAGTCCAACTCATTTGTTCATAGTTTCCATTATGTTGCACTTATTTCACGGCAGTGACCCAAATTATCTATTTTGTTTTTTTCTAAGTGATGTGTTTTTTTCCATTACTGTCAGACATAGATCACTAACAGTAGTGGAAAAATTTAACCCAAAGTTTTTTTCTCCTCATCTTCTACTGACTTCTGATGCCCCATGTAATCTCAGAAGTTACCTACATCTTTAGAAAAATGCATAAACTAGGACTCAGCTCTTGTACTTTTGTTTATATGTCCCATCATGGGTACAAAGTTCACAGAGCCCTCTTTAATCTTATCTTCTTTTCTTATACATCAAGTTTTCATATCATTCATTTTTGCCACAGAATTTCATCACAAATTAAACTACATTGCTAATTGCTAAGTCCTTTACGAAGGAATTTCCAGGGCAACATCTCTCATTCTTCATTTATTAAGATCTTACTTGGCATATAACTGTCACATTTGAGTGTAGACTTTACTCCATTAAAAACCAGAGTTTCTATAATATTTGGTTTAACCTGGAAGACAAGTTAACACAGCACAGGTCTTTGCTCACTCCATATATTTGCTGGAGTATGAGGAAGAAAATTGAAATTTGCAAGAACTCATGGGTAGAGATAAAGACAGTTTAATAGGGAAAAGATGTGTCGAGAAAAAGGATGGAAAAAACAACAAAAACAAAAGGAAAGGGGAAAGGAAAAGAAAATAGAAAAGGAGAAGATGGGAAAACAGGAAAAGAAACACGCCAATGACAGTGAAATAATACAAGAAGCAAGGGACATAGAATACAGTGCCATTCAACTGATGCCCACGCAGTCCTCAAGCAGCAGCAGCCTTCCAGCCAACTCCAATTACTTTTGTCATTTAGTATGACACCATATAGCATAGGATTTTTTTCCTTTGCAAGTTTGGGTTTGCTGCCCTCGTGCTTTCCTCTCCCCATCTCTTGTGGGCATCCAGCCTCCTCTCAGGCAGGACAGTATAACAAGTTGAAGAATCCTTGACTTAGTGAAAGCAACAGGAGAACAGCCATTTGTTATAAACATTATTTTTATCCTAAATCCAAAGCACAGCACAATATCATCCACTAGGAAGAAAATGCCTCTGTTCCAGCTGAATCCAGAACATATAATTCTGCACATATTCACGCTTTTCCTGTGCATAAAGCAGCAAAAGACAAAACATTTAAAAAAAAATGCTGAACAGATCTAAGAAAATTTCTAAAGTTTCAAACAAAGATTTAGAAGTTTAGAACATCTATTTTGTATAAAATTCTTCTGACAAATACTTATTGGATTTTTTTGGGCTTTTACTTAAAAAATATAATAGGGCCTGTAGCCCAGTAGAGAGTCATATAACATTCTAACATCAGAATAGCCTTACTTATGTAGTTGACCATGAATTTCTACAAAAATTAAACCAGCACAAATGAGAGAGTGAAAATAAATGGCTGAAAAAAAGCAGAGGAAGCATATATGGGGGGATCAAACATTCTCTCCAAAAAAATCATCATCTTTAATGTACTGCAAGGACACCAGTGGAAATTGATATTTTTTTTTCATCCAACTGAATACAGAGTAGATTTCAATCAGAACTAATCGTACATATTGTCAGTGTTATCATTACTGAAAAGTTGCCTGTATGGGAACTGCTGAGTCACGGCCTGAACCTCTGATTGATCACCTGAGGTGAGCCATGAGTCAGCCAGAGGAGCACAGGTGAAGGCAATTCACCTGTGCTGCCGGAAGGGGTGGAGCCAGGCTGCACCCCTCCTAGACCTATTTAAGAGCTGGCTACCAGTGGGGAAGGATCTCATCTGGAGATCCCTCCTTCTGAAAAAAAAAAAGCAAACATTTTTCACTTAAAGACAACAACCAGAACTTTATCCTAGGAAAAAGTGCGTATTATGATCAGAAGAAAAATTTTGGCTTATCTCCTCTCAGAGATCAGTGGGGCACTCTCTTTTGTCAACTCCTGTTGATACAGCAAATGCTATTGTAAAAGATACTCAGTAATTATGATTGGTAATTAACATTTCTGCTACATAGGGCAGTAGTCCTCGTGGAAAACATTACTCCAGTGTCCATAAGAGATAGTTTTATTTACTGAACACTTAATCATGAGTCAAGAGTCTTAGAAAACTAAAAATGTTTAATTATTAAGAATTGAATACAAGCTATGTGTGGGTATGATGAAGTTCTTATTTTTCTTGAAGCTATTTTGAATAACTGTATGATTTTAACAGAAAAAAGTATATAGAAGCATTTTCTTTAATATTAGTACAGCATTGAGACTACTTAGGACTTGAAAAGGCTGAGGCCCTCAAAGAGATCTTGGTCTGATTTTTGCCATGTATTATTATGCAACTCTAATGTGTGTAAAGAGAAAAATGCAGAAACATAACAAACTCTTGCTATCATTGCATATTTGTCTGAGAGTAAATGACAAATTTTACAGAAGTTAAAAACATCAGCCTAGTAAAACAAATAGTTGAGTGAGGATTTTTTCAATAGTCATGCCTATAAGAAAGGTAATATAATTACACTTTCTGTTCCTCTGAACAGTTTTCAATATTTTCTGGGGTATCACATCCATAATTCAAGGAAGAGGTGGCTCAAATAAAGAGTCAGGAATGTAGTTTAATGAAAGTCCTTCTTTCAAGAAAGAACTGAAGGATGAGAGTTTTCAGACAGACAAAAAGAAGTTACAACAGCATTCATGTACTTGAAAGATTAATGAAGGTCCATTATCCATGCCTTCTGGGGATAAATCAAACTAGTTGTGGTAAAGGAGACAAAGTTTTTCTGATTCTAGTTTAATGGAAAGCACTGGGTAGCTTTCCAAGGAAGTCTACAGAATTGTATCATGAGAGTTTGGGTTTTGTTTCTCTTTCTCTCTCCAAGAAGAGGTTAGACGAAAAACTGACAGAACAATGAAGAACATCAATCCTTTTCCAGGATACCTGTGCAGACTATCATCTTTGGAAGTCCCTCCAGACATTCTTTTCCTTAGGAATCTGTGGTTCTGCTCCATTTATGGACTAAATACATGTACAGACAGGCTATGGATGGAAATAAACTGTTCTCTTAACTAATTTGATGTCTGCAAAAGAAATTGCTGAAAACAACAAGAAAATTCAAATTATGTTTTCTATTTGCAAACAAATATGAATCCTCTCTGAGCTTTATTTTGCAGCACAGTATAAATTATTCATATTTTCATTATTTAGTTCCCTGTAAACAATGGGAGTTAAATACAATTTCTGGAATTCTAGAAATCCTGACATAGCTTAAAAGGATGTCATAACACACACAAAAAAGTATTTTTCCTTAGTCTTGACCCAAACTGGATTGTGTACAATAAAATCTCTATTATGAATTTGTCAATAAATCAACAGTACATGTACCCATATAAATGGATTCCTTCTCCCTAGCTGCCTAATATCTTACATTCTTCCAGCAGATACAAGTTACTAATTAGTTCTGGTCAATAATGACTCTGTTTGGTTGACTCTAGCTAGCAGTGAATATCTGCTTTGCTCTTGCAGGTGAAAGCACAGAAGAGGTAACGCAGGAATAGTTCATTGCACACAAAATCAGAATGATGCTGTGGATATGCTGGTATGTTCACACTTTCCCATTTCTACTCCCTATTTTAATAAAATAACTTTTCAAAGAAGTCTCACATTAATGAACTGGTCCTAGGGGACCATCTGTGGTATGCCTGGAATAGTCTCAAACACTTGCAAGGTAAGACTATATTCGTGGCAGAAGACTGAAGATTGAAAAAGTGGTTCACAGGAGGCAGCCCAAAAGAGCAGAAGAAGTTTGCTGAACTGTTTGCTGAAGAAGTTTTGACTACAAACTTGTTTATTCCAAATTCATTGCAAACTCATTTGTTACAAACTTTATTGACGAACTTAGTTACAAAGTTGTGATGGCAAATCCCATAAATCTAGCAGGCCTAAAAGGATGCCTGATAGAAACTTGTTGGGAATTTGATACTTTGACATTTCTGGATGAACACACTCACAGACTGAAGATTCCCCCCATTGACTGAACCAACTATGGAACCAGGACCTTTCTCTTTCTCTGTCCTTATTATCTCTTTCTCTCACAAATCTTCCTCACCCCCACTTCCCCCATCCATCCCTCTCTGTTCTTTTTCTCATAAATTTGAAAAGTAATGCAAGGCTTATTTCAAATTCGTATAAAGTTGCATAGTTTAGCCACACAGCTTACACAGATAGAATTTTAACAGTGCTCCCTCCCTTTGAGGGAGTTGGCAGATGTGAGGGAGTTGGCAGATATGATTATCAAGACAATCTCCATCATTATCCTGCAGTCCTGGCTAACCAGGGATGTCCCAGTGGACTGGAGACTGGCAAACATGATACTCATCTTCAAACAGGGCTGGAAAGATGATCTGGTAGCTACAGACCTATCAGTCTCATCTCGGAGCCAGGGAAGGTGGTGGAATGGATAATCTTAGGAGCCATCACGGATCAATTAAAGGTCAACCAGGGGATCAGGCCCAGTCAGCATGGCTTTACGAATGGTAGATGCTGTTTGACAAACGTGATTTTGTTCTGTTACAAGCTGACCCATTTAGTGGACGAAGGTAAGGCTATCAATGGAGTCTAAATGGACTTCAGTAAAGCCTTAGACCAATGGGGTCTAAATGGACTTCAGTAAAGCTTTAGACACTGTTCCCCACAACATTCTCATAGAGAAGCTGGCTGTCCACACATTGGATGGGTGTACACTCTGCTGGGTGAAACACTGACTGGACGGCTTGGCCAAAGAGTTGTGGTCAGTGGAGTTAAATCCAATTGGCAGTCAGTCACAAGTGGTGTTCCCTAGGGTTCTGCACTAGGGCTGCTTCTATTTAACATCTTTATTAACAACCTTGATGAGGGGATAGAGTGCACCCTCAGTAAGATTGCGGGAAACTCCTAGTTAGGAGGAGTGTTTATTTGCCATAGGGGAGAAAGGCACTATAGAGGGACCTGGATAGACTGGATTGATGGGCCAAGGGAAATTGATGAGGAGAAATGGCCTCAAGTTGCACCAGGGTAAGTCTAGGTTGTATATCAGGAAAAACTTCTTTACAGAAGGGATTGGTAAGCACTGGAACAGTCACCATCCCTGAATGTGTTTAAAAATTTTTTGGATGTGATTCTCAGGTACATGATTTAGCAGTGGGTTGTTAGAGTTCAGGAAGTTTGGTTAGGTTATGGTTGGACTTGATGATCTCTAAGGTCTTTTCCAACCTGAGCAATTCTATGATTCTGTGATACTTATAAGATAAGCCTAGTACAGAGATTCTCATTAAACTTGATGGCTGTGTTTAGAACTTGAGTATCATTTTCTCTTAAACTAACTCTGGGATGTGTGAATCTGGTCACCTCTTTCTCCCTTCATGAGTGGGACACTACTGTGAATAATCAAATAATCATGAGATTGTCAATATGACCACTGATCCTCCTATTCCATCTTCTTATCTACACGGTAGATGTTTTAGGCAGCTGAGAACAGATATCCATGTCAGGTGGAGCATGAAAAGAAATCATAACTTCAGAGCATAAGGTTGCAAAGTGATGCCTTTCTCTCATTGACAAACATCTTCTGTGGAAAAGAAAAACTGTTCAGAGCAGAAGCTGTGGAGCAAGATAAAAAGCATGAGAACCAAGAACACCTCTAGAAGAAGAAAGAACGTCTCGTGGCTCTGATTGGATAAGCGCCTGTGTGAACGGTTGAAGAGTGTTTAGCGTTTTGCAGAATGCTTTGTTGACATGTAAAGGAGGATGGGAAAGTTGTAGGGGTGGATGGGAAAGCTAGAAAAAGAAAACTTGTGAAGATATATAAGTGATGTGAGAACATGCAATAAACGATTTGGATCATTCACATCTGAATCCATGCATCGGAGATGCTGCAATCTTCCTTACAGCAGACACGAAAATTAACTTACTTAAGTCTGAGACAGAAATTTTTGTATTTACAAAGAACACCACTAACCATTTCTGAAGAAACAGGGTCGAGTCTTTAGCTGATTAACAACTACAGGCATCAAAGACATCTTATTTATGATTCTGTCACTACTATATTAGTGAGATATGTAGTTTTAATATATTTTGCTACCCTAGGATGCAACAGACATTGTATTTCCTTTTGTCAATCAATAGGACAGACACAAGATTGAACATGTGGAAATGTTTGGTAGACTCAAGAAAGAAATTACTTTTACAATGAGGATGTGAACCTCCAAACTGAAGTAAAGATACTCAGGAATTGATTGGAACAGCTCCTGAGCAACTAGTCCAGTCTAGATCTGTGTTGAGCAGGAGGCTTGACTATATTTCCAGTGGTCCTTTCTGAGCTACACATTTCTGTAATTGCAATTGCTCTGGTTTCAGCACAGGGAGGAACAATCTGATTCACTTTATTTGTTTACTATGCGAAAATAAATAAGTATCCAGCTAATCACACACACTTGGAGCTGTATGAAGCCTGAAACACGAACATGTTATGCATGTAAAAATAGATATTAGCTGAGTAACTAGGCAGGACTAATGCTATGGCACTATGAATTTATTAGATCTTCATCTTATATGATGATTTCCATGACATAATTGACCAGATGCTATTTCTGAGGCAGTGGTCTTCGTACAGTTGTGTTCCAGTGAAATAAGATCTTGAATTATGATATGCAGCTTCTGTATCATAAATCTTCTCAGTTTTAGAAAACAAATTTTTGACCTTTCGTGGAAAAGTAGACTATCCTGTCTTTTCTTAGCCTAGTTGATCCTACAGCATGACTTTTGTTTTGACAAGACTTTTTACTAAAGTTTGGATTGATGATTATGAGTTACATTTAAATGCAAATATTAAATACTTTATTTTTATAAAATGAAAATTTCTGAGCTAGAATGTAGCTTTTATGTCTTGCATTATAGAGTGAGAAGCCCAGTCTTAAAGTGGGGGGAAAAAATACAAAATGAGCTCTTGTAGTAACTGAATTCATTGTACTTTTTTTCCAGCTCTTTTTTACTATTTTAACATTCTGGGCAGTTAACAATTGAAGTATTCAGTTATTCCATATAATCTGATGCCATACATAGATTTCATATGGCTTTCACCACTATATTGAAAACTATGGTGATATGCTATAGAATTACAAAAAAATTCTAGCCATCGCTGAAGGCATTGTTACCACATTGTTACTAGTTAGCAGGTAGGCAAAATGTCTAGTAAGAACTAAACAAAATTTGAAAGAATACTTAAAAGGCACTAGAAGTTTTAGCAAAGCTTCAAATATTTCACAAAAGCTGTCATCTGTAGGAAATGAAACCAATCTAAAAAAAACTGCACAAAAACCAGTCTGTGATAAGTAGACATCTCACTGAGATACTTTACTGCCATCTCCTTTCCTTTGTGCTTTGAACAAAAGCTACAGAAAAACTTTGAAAAAATCTTCATGAAAGGAAGTAACACATGAGAAAATACTTTTTCTCCCAGTAAGCAGTTTTTCTAGTGTTCCATATAGAAGATCTATTTTAAAAGCAATGTCATACCAATTCTACATCTGCACAAGAAGCAAGTTCTGAAGAGCTGTTTTACAAATCATTTCATGTTGGACTAACAAAAGTACCTTGTTAAATAAGCATAAATACTTGATCCAAGCATATGCTGATGAACTTTGGGGCAAAGATAGGATAAAGAGAAAGTAAATGCTTGTTATTATTATTATCATTTTTATTTTCACTTATTTGTATTAATAACATACAGAAATCATAATGCTTACAGTAGAGGTAACTGTAAAGTTTAATGAATACATGTTGGAATGAAATTATTTCTGTCCAAGATTATTGATAAACATCAGCATTTCAAATTTTGGGTTCAGAAGCAACATTTTAAAATGAATCCAAGCTGGCTGAAAAACTTCATGACTGAAGAATAGTAAAGGTCTAAAAGTTATCTTCTCAACAACAGATCTATTTGTTTAATCTAAAGACTAGATAAGGCTTCAGAAAATGGGGAGATAAATGGTAGATAATGCAATATGACTACCAGAGAAAGATAATTCTGACATGACCTACTTACTTTCTTTGACATGACATCTACTTCAATTCAGTAAACAAGAAAAAATAACTCTCTGGGCATCTACATATGTTTCTTATTATTCTAAATGGAAACTTACTGTAAAATCCAGTGAATACAATTGTCAGAACAACTATGAGATAGATGAGCTGAAGATAAATCCAAAATGACTTAAACTAAAATAAAAGATATTGATAACTACATTGACGCTGACACACAAGTCAGTATGCACTCATGAAATTTGATGATGAAATAGGGGAGCAGTCATTACAAAAGAGTCTTGGGGAAAAAATAGCTGACCTTGATGACTGGAGGAGTAGAAAAATAGTGAAGCTGTTTATTACAAAATACAAGTTCATGCTCCATGGGAAATGCAATAAGGTGAGAGTTAACTCTCTGGCAGAAGTGACTTCTTTAACTGCTCATAGGATGTAAACTGGTGAAGTCGAACATGACCATGTTAAAAAGATGAAGGCAATTAATAACTAGGATCAATATCCAAAACTTATAGGGAACAAAAAGTAAAAATAAAAAGATACATAGTATAATGAATGGCCACTGAGAAAGTGACCAGAGAAAGCTCTTCATACCCTCTCTTAACAGAAGAAATTCAGGACCTCAGTATCAAATGTAGTTAAATAAGAATGCACTTTTTTGTAGTATGCACAACTAATACCATGGATTTTATTTTATGAATAATGTTGCAGATGTCAGAAATACAGATGTTTAAGATTGTAGAATGGAATACAATATCACAATGAAAACTCTTTTGCCTGTGCTCCTGAAGTCATGTATGTTTCATGGCATTCCCAGTGTTTCTGAACATAGCCCACTTATATTTTAAAATCAAATTCTGGTTATAGTAGTTTCAATATTGAAGTTTTGAGATAGACATATATTTATAAATCTATGTATTTAAAATAAAGTATACCTACACTATTTCAAATCCAGTCTTACTGGAAGAAATTGAATTGCTGACTTGCTAGAAATTGCAACTATTTTGTATGTAGTATGTTATGGAGGAATTCATCTACAACTGTAAATTAAATTTCATAATAAATAAATTACGTTATATTCTATATTTTATTTATATCTTATATTTATATATATTTATATATTTATATTAATAACATTTTATATGTTGTATTATATATTATTAAATAAATAATATATATTATAATAAATCATTATATATTGTAATAAATAAATACATTTAATAATATTAAAAGAAACATAGTTTCTTCTGTTAACTTCTATCAACACATCTGTCAGCAACCTGAAGGATGTGAAGACGGACTACAGGGAGCTGGGAGCAGCAGTGAAGAACTTGGGAACATGGGTAGTCTTTTAATCAATTCTCCAGGTTAGGAGAACGGGGAGGGAAATGACTGACAGAATTAAGAAAATGAATAAATGGCTAAGGGAGTGGTGTTGTGAATAGGACTTTGGCTACTTATGTAATGAAACTAATTAAGAAACATCTGGTCTTCTGGAGGAGGATGGGGTTCATCTGTCAGACAAGGGGAAGACCATCTTTGGCAACAGGCTTTCAAGGTTAATCAGAAGGGCTTTAAACTAGAATTGTTGAGGGAGGGAATCCTCAAACAATCCCACTTTGAGCTGATAGTGGCCCTGGGCCTGGAGCTGGATCACAGGCCAGTAAGACAGCACCTCAGGTTCAGGATAAGGGAACTCTCATTGGTAGATCAGCCTCAGTGGGGAACAGAACTCAAATGCTGGTACACCAATGCACAAAGTATAGGGAACAAGAAGGAGTTGTTGCAGGCATGTGTGTGCCTACACAGCTATGATGTTATGGTCATCACTGAGACATTGTGGGACGATTCTCATGACTGGTATGTGGGAATAGATGTGTATAAACTCTTTAGAAAAGACAGGCAGGAAAAAAAGTACATCAACGACCAGCAGGAGTCCTTGGAGCTTCACCGGGGGACAGACGAGGAGCTGACAGAGAGCTTATGGATAAGGGTTAAAGAGAAAGTAGGGGAAGGAGTCATTGTAGTGGGAATCTGCTACAGGCCTCTAGGTTAGGAAGACCAAGTGCATGAGACCTTCTATAAACAGATAGGAGCAGCTTCATGTTCACAAAACATGGTCCTCATGGGGGGACTTCAACCACCCTGATATCTGTCAGAAAGAACACAACAATGCACCAGCAATCAAAGAGTTTCCTGGAATGTGCTGATGATAATTTCCTCTTCCAAGGAACCCATGAGAAAAGGTGCTATGCTGGTGAGTAATATGAAGCTCAAGGGAAGCCTTGGCTATAGTGACCACATGATAGAGTTCAACATCCTGAAGGTGCTAAAGAGGGTGCACATCAAGCTTGCTGTTCTAGACTTCAAGAGAGCAGACTTTGAACTCTCCAGGGAACTGTTTGGCAGGCTGATGTGGCATAAAGCCGTGGAGGGAAAATGGGCCCAAGATAGCTGGTTGGTATTCAAGGACCGTCTCCCCCAAGCACAGAATCAGTGCATTCTGAGAAAAAGGAAGGCAGGCAAGAATGCCAGGAGGCCTCTGTGCATCAACGAGAGCTCCCGGACTTACTCAGGCTCAAAAGGAAAGTCTATAGGGAGTGGAAGCAGCAACAGGTTACCTGGGGGGACTACAAAGAAGTTGTCTGAGCAGCCAAGAATCAGGCTAGGACAGCTAAAACACAGACAGAATTAAATCCAGCAAGGGATATCAAGTGGAGCAAGAAATTCTACAGGTATATCAGTAGTAAAAAGAAAGTCAGGGAGGATGTGTGCCCTCTCTGGAAGGAAACTGGAGACCTCATCCTGAGGGATATGAAGAAGGCTGAGGTGCCCAATTACTTCTTTGCCTCTCTCTTCACAGGCAAGGGATCTAGCCACACCACCCAAGCTGCAGAAAGCAGTGGTAAGAACTTGGAGAAGGTAGGTTTGCATGCTGTAAGTGAAGACCATCTAAAGAACCTGAAAGTACACAAATCTGTGGGACACAACAAGATCCATCCACAGGTTCTGAGAGAACTGGTGAATGAAGTTGCCAAGCCACTATCCATCACATTTGAAAAGTTATGGCAGTCTTGTGAAGTTCCCACTGACTGGAAAAGGAGAAACATAACCCCATTTTCAAGAAGGGAAAGGAGATCCAGGGAACTACAGGCCAGTCAGTCTCACCTCAATGAGACAATCCGCTTGAAGGCCCTACTAAGAAACACGGAAAATAAAGACGAGGTGACTGGTGGTAACCAACATGGTTTGTCATGCTTGACAAACTTTTATAATGGAGTTACAGCAGTAGTGGATAAAGGAAGACCAGCTGACATCATCTACCTGAACTTGTGTAAAGCATTTGACACTGTCCCACATGACATCCTGATCACCAAATTGAAGAAAAATGAATTTGATGAATGGACTGCACTCTGGATAAGGAATTGGCTGGATGATCACACTCAGGGAGTTGCAGTCAATGTCTGAATGTCCAAGTGGAGATCGGTGATGAGTGGCATTTCTCAGGGACTGATGTTGGAACCAGTGGTGTTTAGTATCTTTGTAGGTGTCATGGACAATGGGATTCAGTACGCCCTCAGCAAGTATGACTTGACAACAAGCTGAGTAGTGTAGTTGGCATGTTAGAGGGAAGGGATGTTATCCAGAGGGATCTGGACAGGCTTGAGAGGTGGTCCCATGACAGCTTCATGAAGTTCAGCAAGGCCAAGTGCAAGGTCCTGTACCTGAGTCTGGGCAATTCCAAGCACAGATGCAGGTTGGGTGGAGAATGGTTTGAGAGCAGCTTTAAGGGGAAGGATTTGGGAGTATCAATTGATAAAAGATTAAACATAAGCCAGCAATGTGCACTTACAGCCCAGATGGCCAACTGTATCTTGGGTTGCATAATGAGAAGTGTGACCAGCAGGTTGAGGCAGGTGATTCTGCCCCTCTACTCTGCTCTCGAGACACCATCTGGAGCTCTACATCCAAGTCTGGAGCCCCTAAAACAAGAACGACATGAAGTAGTTGGAGTGGGTCCAGAGGAGGTCTATGAAGATGATCAGAGGGCTGGAGCATCTCCTCTAAAAGGACAGGTGGAGACGGCTGGGGTTCTTCAGCCTGGAGAAGAGAGGGCTCCAGGGGAACCTTATACCAGCTTCCCGGTACTAGAAGGGGCCTACTACAGGAAAGCTAGAGAGGGAAATTTTACAAGGACATGTAGCAATAGGATGATGGGTAACAGTTTTAAATTGGGAGAGGGTAGAATTAGACTAGATATTAGGAAGAAATTCTTCACTGTAAGGGTGGTGGAACACTGCAACAAGTTGCTCAGCGAGAGTGTGGATGCTCCCTCATTGGAAGCATTTAAGGTCAGGCTGGATGGGGCTTTGTGCAGCCTGGTCAAGTGGGAGGTGTCCCTGCCTATAGCAGGGGGGTTAGAACTAGATTAGAAAAAAAAGTTCATTTTCAATCCAAATCATTCTATCATTCTATGATTTTATTATTCTAGGAATTGTCATTATAAACAAGATCCATTCTCATCTTGTCCCTTAGAAATTGAATTAAACTGCAATAACTAATATGGAAAAGTGAAATTTATAAAATACCAGAACGTGAAAGTAAATACCAATAGCTTTGCTAGCAAGGAATGCAACAATGTACATTAATTATTCATTCACATAAGAAGTTATATGTGTTTGTGAATGGTAAGGCGACCCACTCAGGTGATGAGGGAAAGGCTGTGGATGCAATGTACTTAGACAAGCCAAAGGCTTGTCTCCCATAGCATTCTCCTGGAGTAGCCGGCAGTCCATGGCTTGGACAGGTGTGCTTTTGCTGGGTAAAAATCTGGCTGGATGCCAGGCTCAGAGAGAGGTGGTTACTGGAGTTAAATCCAGCTGGCAACTGGTCACTGGTGGTGTTTCTCAGGAGTCGGTAATGGAGTCAGCCTTGTTTAATTTCTTTATTCATAATCTCGCATACTCTCAGTAAGTTTATTGGTCACACCATGCTGGAGGAATTCTCAATCTGCTTAAGGGTAGGAAGGCCTGCAGAGGGATCTGGATAGGCTGGATTCATGGTCTGAGGCCAATTGTATGTGCTTTTACAAGACCAAGTGCCAGATCCTGCAATTTGGTCACAAAGATCAGTTTAATTTCTACAGACCTGGGATAGAGTGAATGGCAAGTTGCACAAAGAAAAAAATATTCGGGGTAGTTAGTTGACTGCTGGCTGAACATGAGGCAGCAATGTGCCCAGGAGGCTAAGGAGGACAATAGCATTCAGACTTGTATCAGAAATAGTGTAGCAGGGCTTTGGAGGTAATTGTCTCTCTGAACTCAGCACCGGTGAGGCTGCATCTCAAATACTGTGCTCAGTATTTGTAAGAAAGACCTTGAGGCCCCGAAGCACGTTCAAGGAAGGGCACCAAAGCTGGTGAAGGGTCTGGAGCACAGGCCTTATGAGGAGCAGCTGAGGGAACTGCGATTGTTTAATCTGGGGAACAGGAGGCTCAGGGGAGGGAGACTTTATTGCTCTCCACAGCTACCTTTAGGGAGGTTTTAGTGAGGTGAAAGACAGCCTCTTTTCCCAGGTAACTAGAAATAGGATGAGAGGCAATGGCCATAAGTTGCAGCAGGAGAAGTTCAGATTGGCTATTAGGAAAAAAAATTCTCTCAGAACGTTTTGGGACAGGAAACTAATAGTGTATCTCTTATGTAACTTCTTTCCATAGCTGATTTACCCTTTGAAATTGTGAGTTTCACGTATTCCAATGTGCAGCAATGTGCCTCAGAGTAGTCAACTCTAGGACTTCACAAATGCTAATTCTGATATTCCAATTTATCAATACCCATACCCATATACCCATTTATCAATAATCTGAATGAGGAGACTGAGCGTACTTTCAGTAAATTTACAGGTAACACCAAGTCGGGAGAAAATGTCAATCTGCCTGAGGGTAGAAAGGCCCTGCAGAGGGATCGGCTGAGGCACACGATTGAACATTATTGATTGTTACCACTATTATCAATTAACAACATTATTATTAAAGAAAAGCATATATTGTTCACAAAATAAATAAAGTTGAACTTTGTAGTTTTCCTTGTCCTCATTTATTACATTATTTGTTTTCTAGCAATTATTGTGTTCATTTATACGAGTATGGGAAGTGTTGAATCAAGCCCTGAACCTCTGATTGATCACCTGAGGCAAGCATTGAGTCAGTTGCGGGAGCACAGGTGAAGGCAATTCAGCTGTGTGACTGGAAGGGGTAGAGCCTGGCTGCACCTCTCCTGCAGCCCATTTAAGGGCTGGACTGCTGCAGGGAAAGGGTTTCTTTCTGGAGATAGCTCCCTTGGGAGGGTTTTTTCCTGTGAGTCTAGGACACAGGTGAGTATTTTCATTTGTTTTTGATTAACTTTTTCCATCATTATAATCCTGCTAGTTATATGACCTGTAAAATACTAATCTAATCACGTCACTCTCATAATTATATATTTGTTGATTGTACAATATAGATACTGGAAGAGATATTAAGGCACATGCAAAATGAGGAGATAATCCTTGACAGCCACTATGGCTACACTAAGGGTAAGTTATGCCTGATCAATCTGGTAGCATGCTGTGATAGCACTAGTGGACTAAGGAAGGACATCTTGTGTTATCTATGTGAACTTGTGCAAGGCCTTTGACATGTTCCAAAACCTTATCCTTATTTGTAAGTTGAAGAAATGTGGACTCTAAGGGCGGACTATTCAGTGGATGAAGAATTGTTTGTGTCAATTCAGCTAATTGACTTTACGTCTTTACCCTGAGTTTGGCTATTTCCACTCTTCAGTAGAAACGTCAGTAGATTGGTGTTGTCATTTAAGATCATCATATGCCTTGGCGCTTAGTTACCATTGTTCCTGAGGACCATACACACACACAAAAAAAAAAAAAACCAACAACAACAAAAAAACATTGGGTAGATTGCCCCTATCTAACAAACCCCAATTCAGTTCACATGTAGTCACTCAAATGCATAACACCTACAAACCCAATAACGGCCCTTCAGTGCCCAAGTGCTATTCTTAAATGGGTCTTTCGCCTTATTGCAGGGGGGAAATGATTGAAAATTTTTTGGGATTTTTGGGATTTTTGGGATTTTGGGATTGGGAAATGATTGGTGTTCCTCTGCCATAAGGGTGTTGTGGTGGCAAGGTTGAACAGCCAGGTTGTTGGAAAGCAGAACAGGATTATGTTCTAGTGTCATTACTGTCATTACTCCAAGATCAATTCACACTAGTGCTGTAAGGTAGGGAGTACTTTAGAGTAGAACTGGTAACATAGTAGCAGGACAGATCAATAGCTAGAAAACCCTATGCCCTGTTTGACTCACCCAGACTCATTCAAGCCAGCAAGGACTACGCTCATCAGTGAGGCAATGGTTTTCATAAATATAGGTTTGGTTACATTTGCTAACTCCAAGAAAAACCCTATTATTTCGTGTTCAGTTTAAGCAATAATTGCCTCAGGCTGTGTATTGAATGTCCCAGGGCTTTGTATCCTCTCTCCAATAGGAGTCATTCTTAATTTCCATTATCCACTCAAGAGAAATAAGAGATGCAGTCCATGGCCAACTTTCAAGGCCAGCCAGACTGCCACAAACCCAACTGGGGTTTGCTGAGGTTGTGAATGCATGAGCTGTCTGATGCCTTGGAGCTACAAATTTGTTTTCCTAATCATAAAGTGAAGTTAATTTCTTACTGGCTATTGAGGTCATAATGAGGACAGTTGTCTGAAGCGGTGATGTTGATCACACCATAGACAGCCTACAAAAACAGCCAAGACAAGGGAGACCATCATGCAAAGTACTAAGGCCAGCATTTTTCCTCTCAAGTACCTGAAAGACAGAAAAGGAAAAATTCTTGTCCTAAAAGAACCAGTTAATAAGAGGGGAAAATTCACCAAATGTTGATCTTGTACATTTTATGCCAGTTGTTCTTAGCCTTCCAGGCATACTCATCATCATTATAATCCCTCATTAAGGGATTCCATTAGAGTTATTGTGAGAGGCCCCCACATTAGGCAAGTTGATCAACACTGATTATCTAGGGAGATAAGCCAGAGAAACCTTATCTATATCTGGATCAAGATCAATGGGTATGAGTGATGGTGCCTCAGGACAGAATGCATTAACTGGGGGCAACCTTTAATTCCTCAGTAACCACTGACTCTTTTGACAGCATCAGGAAGGTAAGTAGCCCAATTGGATTCTGCCAGTTTCAGAAATTTCTCAAGGAGGCCTTTTGATCATTCCATGATGCCATTAGCTGGAGGATATTAAGGAGTGCAGAAAACCCACCCAACGCTTTCTTCTTTGGCTCATTCTTGTACTACTCCTGAAGTGAAATGGGAGCCATTGTCCAATTAGATTAAGTTTTGGAAAAATGCTGAATTTCTTCAGAGCCTTCAGAGGGTTTTCCCATGTTGCTTGAGGGAAAGATTCAGCCTGTAGTAGGCTAGAGAATTCTTCTATCCCTACTAACTGTTTGCCTTCAGATTCAAGAGAAGGGACAATATAATCAATCTGTCATATTTCACATGTGTTCTTCCCCTCCCTTAAATGCAGAGGGGCTTTCTGTAGAGGGTGTCTGTCCAGACACTCTTCTTCAAGTTTAGCAAGCCAAGATCCCTCAGCCTGTCTTTGTAGAATAAGTGATCCACCTCTCTGTTTATCCTTTATCTGTATTAAAACAATTTACTAAGACAGAAAGCAGGTTAAAAAAAAAAAAAAGTGAAAGCAGTACACTAGGACTGCTCCAAAAGTAATGTCTGCGATTTTATAACATTCAGACCCTTGTTCATCACTAGCAAGGATGCATAGCTAATGGTGGTGACTGTGTTGAACGGCAGTGTTTTGTATCTGAAAATTGGCTCTATAAAATAATGTGCTTTTGGTATCTGTTGTAGTCCCATGGAAATAAATAGGAGGCATTACTTTCTGAGTAACATACATTTTTATATATATCCACAATGTAACTATACACCACCACTAATTGATGCCCAGACAATCCCTGACCACTGGCCCAGTCTCCATGGCCAACTCCCTGCAGCTTTATAGCCTTCCACATCTTGACACATGGTATGGAATCTCACTCCTTGCCTAATTCAGGCTACCAGATCTGGCTCTGCCGTGCCTTCTATCACAACACCGTAATGGCTCTTTTGCCAAGCGGCCTGGCCTGGCCCTAGGCATGCATCCATGACTCAGCCACAACCAAAACATCAGTGTGCTATTAACACTATCTCATCTAAAACCAGGATAAACATCATTCCTCAAGTTCTTGCATTACAATTCAGGGTCTTCAGAGATATGGGAAAAGCAGTTGCATGTGAAACCCAAGGCATCATTGAGTAATGCAGCCACGTCCATGTTGTCCACTGTTGTACCCAGGACTCCTTCACCAAGTGCGGGTGGGGTGGACAGTAAAATACAGTGCTGTCTTCTGCAACTGTGAAAATTCTTCTTCACATCCTTTCCCAAGATGAGCCCAGATATGCCTTAACTTTCTTGTTCCTATGCCTGTACTCCTGGGGGTTTCATAACTATTATCTTACTAGGATGTGTATCTCTGCATTCACTGTCTATGCATTCTCTTCTGACATTTCAGTTTGACTGGGAGCCTGTGACTCAGCCATGATTATTTCCTCTCCCCCTTACCTGATTTTTCACATATTAGAAGTGAGAGTTCTTGTGTCCTAAGAAAAATTTATTTAAACACCTGCTAGTTCTCTTCTGCTTGTTTTTCCCTGAGGGTGTTTTCTTCCCAAGAGATTCTATCCGCTAGTCCCTTAAAGTGCTGAAACCTTGCCTTCCTGAGATTTAAGGTCATGAATAGACTTTTTGCCAGTGAGACTAAATATTTAGACAACTATCTTTGAAATTTTACCTTTGAAGTAGAGAATACAAGACCAAAGCACTGCCAATTCATAACACAAAATACACAAATGCCTCATCGTTTAAATTTTAGCTTTGCTTGACAGATTATTCTTTGTCACTATAATTCCCTTTGATGTATGTACTTAGGTAAACTTTCATCTCAAGCCACATTGAATTTGAAAGAGATTTCAAAGTAACACAATAGCCATAGGTAGTGGTAGTGTTAAGGAATAAACTTCACTCAATGTCTAAGATATCAGTGACTGTTTGATATTTAATTGAGTTGTCATTTTTAAAACAGGGGTAACATGGAGTTCTGAGATCACAAATTTGAGAATTTTATACTACCAGTTCAACTGCAGTATCTCTGATTTTCATTATAACACAATAGCTACAATTTTAACCACTTACACAATACATAGATACTTCATAAATGTGTATTTAAAAATATCTGCCTGTTCAGTGAACTAAGGATTCAAGTGTTTTTGCTTGCACATTTTAAAGCAAGGTACAGAGCTTTCAACACTACATAAGGAAATTCAAGGCTACATTACTACGAAGCTTAGCACATTATGCCAAAACAAAGTTTAGCACTATTGTGACTTGCTAAACCTTTCCTTGTGTACACATACTCTTTGCATCCAAATTCTACTGGAAATCTCATATAACTTTTGCTGAAGACATACATTTATACAAAGGTGCTATTTACCTGGTTGGTTTAACCAGTGCTGACTAAGGAGTTCTGCATGCTCCCCTGAACATTACAGGAGCACCAAGTGTTTCAGGACTCAAGGCACAGCTACTCAAATGTGCAGCAGTTCAATAACATTTTCCCACTGAGAGAACCTTCAAGGTCTTCACGTTAGCTATTCACCTCCTGTCACTCCTGAAGAGTGATTGTTCTTCCAGTTATTCCAGACCATCTACCTTTTTCTGAATTGTACCAATTAGCAATCTAATTGCAGTGACAATCATGGGGTTGGCAACCTCCTGTTATGACAGCTGGGTTATCCTACCAAAAGAGATTAACTGCTTCCTCATGATACATATTTAATAAATATATTATTGTCTTACAGTTTTGCTTACCAAATTTTCTCTAGAGAGAGATTTCACGATTGTGAGCAAAACACCTGCAAAGGAAAAGTGAAAAATACGCAGCCTGGCTTTTAGTTTTGACAAAGGAATTTGAGAAAATGAGTTTCAAGATTTCTGAAAAACGTCAATAATTTTTTTCTGTATATTCAAGACACCATTTTCAATGAACATAAACATATTACTTGCAAATTTTCAAATGGAACGTATAGAGTTGCAATCAGACATTCAACTCAAAGAAAAGAATTGATCTTGTCTCTTCATTAGACTTTTATAAGACTTGTTTTAACAGACAAAAATATCTCATCACACCTTACTCATATCATTTTCTTGGGAGTATCTAGATTTTGAACAACTGTTTCCAAGGAGGAATCACAGAAATAGTAATATTTCCAAAATCTCTTATGAACATCTTGAGAACTCACTAAGAATTCTAACCACTTCCATTGAATCAGACATTGACCAGACAAGTTCAAATATCTCAAGCCATGAAACAAACAACAATAAACCATTAACCAAACAAAAGAATTTCATACGGAATTTCTAACATGACACTAACTGTATTACCTAAAACCATACAGTCAGGCCTCAGCAATCATGATTTCAATGTTTGTGAACTCAGTGATTTGAGTGCTGGTGTAATCTCATTTAGAAGGAGGTTAAAATCTAGCTGTATTTTTTGAAATAAACTCTCTGGCACAGATGAGCTATTTAATTTTACCAGTATTCCTCAGTGTTCTAAAAAACAATTTTCAATGAATAGCCATTGAACAGCCCGTCTTTCTTCAATCACTCATTAAGCCATTAAAAACTGTAGACAGTACCCTCATTTTTCTAAAACAAGATTCCACTCAAGAGTTTAGATGTATAGATAAGATATTGTACATATTTTGTCCAGGTTTTATACTTTTTAAACAGAAGTTTTTCTTTCCTTACACTAGTTATATCTCTTAGCTGTAGCAGCAGAGTTGCTTTTGTATATTTGTGAGTAAATAACTATAAGGATGCTACTGTATGGTGAGAAGGTAAATGCTAACATACTAGTGGAAATTACTGCAGACTTTTTCATCTGTGCTTCAAATAGTGCACTGTTAACTATAGCAAAACTAAAAAGCTCACATGACCACGGTAAAAAACTGTTATGAACAGCAATCATATTGATAGCCCAAGTGAAGAGATATCAGGTTTTCATACCCTGTTTCAGTAACTATGTATCTGCACGGAGCAAAGTGAAACAGCATCAAGAATGACTGAGAATGGTTTAATCTCTCTTTGTATTTCACAGCCTAAAAACCTGCAAGAATGAAAGAGTGATCAGTGTGTGAGGAAAAAAGAAAACAGGGGAAAAAAAAAAGAAAAAAAGAAAAAAGGGGGGAAAGGGGGAAAAAAGAGAAAAAAAGGAAAAAAAAAAAAAAGAGAAAAAAGAGGAAAAAAAAAAAAGAGGAAAAAGAGAAAAAAAGGAAAAAAAAAAAAAGGAAAAAAAAGGAAACAAAAGGATAAAGAGGAATGCTCTTTTACCTTCTGAATGGGAACTATCGAATCATGAACTGAACTTCTGTTTGATCACCTGAGGCAAGCAATGAATCAGCTGTGGGAGTACAGGTGAAGGCAATTCACCTGCGTGACAGGAAGGGGGTAGAACCTGACTGCACCTCTCAAACCCCATTTAAGGCTGGACTGCCAATGGGGAAGAATCTCTCTCTAGAGATTTCTCCTCTTGGAGTTTTTTCTTTGGGCCCAGAACATAGGTAAACTTTTCCATTCATTTCCAATATCTCTTTCCAACATGATAATCTTTCCATCTCTACACTCTCTAAAGACCAGCCTAACTTCTCCCTGATAGACCTTCTTTTTGTTTAGTGAGATGATAGTCAGGCTATACCCTGACTGCAAGACAAAGTAATGAGGAAATGCTACACAAGCAAAGTGTGATTCTTGCCAAGAATGTCTTCCCCATTCATTTTGCTTGCCTATAACTGAATTTAGTAATTTTATGTTATTTTTATTCTAATCTAAGAGAATGCTTCAGGAGTGAAGGCTTTATATACAATCAAAATAAGTAAGTCACTCCCAACATGATTTCAAAAGTTTTTTTTTTTTTTAATTATTTCTGAAGGGACCATGATTACTGAAACCTATGCAATTAGTAGGTTAGAATTAATTCTCATGGACTTTTTGCACCACAAAGAACTATTTGGTATATCAATCTGTTTGGTAGCAAAGGTAAAGCTAATGTATAATTCTGATGGAATTCAGCTTAATCCTTCTTTCCCTGATCCATAGCAAGTAATCTAGGACCAACTTTTAGGCAATGTGACTTGTTCTACATGCAATTCTCCACTTGGAGGTTAAAAAAAAAAACTAAACCAAAACAACAATAAAAAACCTAATAGAAAAAACTTCCCTCAAAAAAAAAAAAAAGTAACACATCTTAAAATTGTTCTTTTTCTGCCTAAACTCAAATGAAGAACAGGTTATGTAGTTTACAGTGATATAAAATACTATCTCATGCATTCGTGCAACTAGCTGTTAAACATCAGACATATTAAGACTAAAATTCCTCAGACTGTCACTATTGCAATATGTAGAATTAGAAAACGGAGTTCTTGGCTGGTCAATCTGTGTCAGAGCATGAAAAAATAAGAATTTTAAACCAAAATTCAAAAGCAGAACGTATGGTAATATTTAAAATGACATTATAAATTAAAAAAGATAGGTAAAGAAAAAGTTCTGGATGCACCAACTTATAAACTCTTTAGTAAAAAAGATAATGAAGACTAATACTGAAAAGTGTTACTTAGTGAAGAAATCCACTTTTAATGCGCAAAAAACAGCAAGAATAATCTGTACTAAAACAGCAATTCCACACTGCTATATTGAACTGTGCAATAAGATTATTGATTATTTGTTTTGTTTTTAAAAAGTATTTAACTTCTCATTACATCAAGTAAGTGTCTTTGTCTCACAAACGTGCTCATGCCTTAAGGACATCTTTTCGTATATGAAGGATGCTTATGAAGACAAAAGATGAAGCTGTTTAGAAAGAAAATCATTGGAAAGAAGCAAAGAATAACTTGCAAATGCAATGAACATCCAACTACTGTATTTCTTGCTTTCACTATTTCTCACAGTGTTTTCTCCCTAACTAAAGATGTTGCCCAAGTTAACATTGTGAAAACACAATAACAGGTATATTTACAGGGATAATTTTAAAATATATATAAATAAAATCTGTGAGTTTCTCAGCAAATTTATGAACACACTAGAGGATTTTTCCTAAGTCGTCTTGATCATTCTCTCCCTTATCTTTAGCAAGTAATCAGGACCAATGTTTAGGCAACCCTAAGCACTTGCTGCCAGAAAAACTCTTCATACCATGAATGGAGCACCTTGTTTACACCAACTGTGGTGATATTCACACTAAGCCTAGCAATACTGCATAGCAATCTTGCTTTCCAGACTTTTTAAAAGTACTATTCAACCTGTAACATACTATATTACATGAGAGAGTCAGAAACTTTCTACAGAATAAAGGAAGAAAGTGTGCAGTATTCATTCTGGATATGGCTTTCACACAGAGGAAAATAGAAGGAACTGATTTAGTATAAGCACAGGAAAGTTGGTTATGGATACATGGATAGACTTACAGTTCCCCTCCAAATATCCTTTCACCAGGTCTAAACGGCAAATTGAATCATAGAATGGCTTAGGTTAGAAGGAATGTCAAAGATCATCTAGTTCCAATCCCACTGCTGTAAGGAGGGTTGCTAGCTACTAGACCAGACTTCTGAGGATCCATCCAACATAATCTTGAATGCCTCCACAGCTTCTCTGAGCAACCTGTTTCAGTACCTCATCACCCTCTGATTAAAAAACAACAACAACAAAAAAAACAACCAAAAACCAACCAACCAAAAAACTTCCTTCTAGTATCTGATCTAATCTCCACTTTGTATTTTTAAACCATTTGCCTTTGTCCTATCTGCCTACGTGGTTTTTTTTTTGTTTATTTTTGTTTTAAGTCAGTTTCTCTCCCTTTAAGTACTGGAAGGTGCCAGTGAGTTCTCCCTGGAACCTTCTCTTCTCCAGGCTGAACAACCTCAGCTCCCTCAGACTTTCTTCAGGACAGGTGCTTCTGTCCTCTGATCATCTTCATGGCCCTCCTCTGGGCCCACACAACATTTCTACATCTTTCTTGTGCTAAGGGCCCCAGGCCTGGGTGTAGTACTCCAGGTGGGACCTCATGAGGGCAGAGCAGTCTGGACACCCATCCTGCTGAACATCCCTCTTTTGATAGAGCCCTTTTGGACTGCAAGCTTACACTGCTGGTGTAGGTCTAGCTTTTCATCCATGAGGACGAAGTCCTTATCCATAGGGCTAGTCTCAATACATTATTCTGTATACATATTACCCTGAACCAAGTGCAACATCTTGCTGTTAGCCACGTTGAATCTCATTAGGTTAATGTGGGGCCACTTCTCAAGTTTATCCAGGTTCCTTTGGATGGCATCCAATTCCTTATGTTGTGTCAACTGCGCCACTTGGGAAAGTTGCTGAGTATGCACAATCCCACTGCCCAGATCACTGATGAAGATACTGATGAGCAGTAGTCTCAACACAGACAATCCCGGTGATGAGTGGCACTGCCACAGTGAACGGCCTTATGGATAATAGAGTGGGATTTTTTTGTCCTTAAATTTGTAGAACAAAGGGAGGTATGTTAGTAGTTAAATAAGATTTTTTTTTCACTCACCCGTTTGACAGGAGTTTTTTTCCAGCCCCAGATCAGTGAAGAATCTTCACAGATGTTTTGTCTTTAACAGATAAATATTCAGCATATTTATTCTGTGTTCTTTGTCAGTATTTCAGATTAGTGGCAGTGTAAAATCAATAGGTACAATTCCCAAGTAACTTCTATTGCTTTTGATAAAGTGTAACTTAGTTTGCTTTTAATGTCTTGCTCATTTGTGTTCTATTGAGAAAAGGGGAAAAAAGGCTGCTCATGGAGAGGAAATGCCAAGTGAAGTAAGCAAATAAGTTGCTCTAAGGAGAATTTCGCTGAGTTAGTTTACTGTTAAAACAACAATTTTTTTCTTGGACTGTGTGTTTAGTGTCATATTTTCTTTTTAAATCTGCAATTGGCAAAAAAAATACCCAGAGTATTTGATGGGGATTATTTGACAATTTCTTCCTTAGGAAGAGTAGGGTTGGTGGGAAATGGATGGGAGGTTCCCCAGGACACATAGAAGAAAAACAAAAATATTTTTCTTTCAAGTATTTTTTTTTTCAAGTAAAATAAACCACAAGTTCTTTCCATGCCTGCGTTGCAAGGTCAGGGTTTTGTTTGTTTGTTTGTTTTGCTTTTATAGGAAAATATTTATCTGACCTGTTTATTTCACTTTAAAAGTTGGCTTCTTACAGTAATATAGCTCCTACAGCTCTTAATATTGCAGATGAGGCCTCACAAAGTGGAAAATATATTGAAAAAACAGCATGAATTTCTCACAGTCTGAGCCTGCAGGCAAACCATGATAAACCTATAAGATGAGAAGGGATTCAAAAGCCTCATCTAAATAACTTGCATCTGCCAGTAACTCATAATCCTTAGTACAGGAGATTGCTAACAGTCTAGAATGATAATACTGTCAGTGTTGCTGCAAAGAAAGCATTGATTCTATCATGGTTATTTATCTCCTCCATACATTCTTAGGTATCTAAATTTTAACAAAAATGCAGTAATGATTTTCCAGCCTCAAGGGCAACTGAGTCGGGTCACTGAAGACCCAAGTCCCACTCTACGTAGTTCTTAATTTATGATCTAGCATTAATAATCATCAGAAGCTATTTCATTTTGCCTTTTTTTTTTTTTTTTTTTTTTTTCTCCACAGAAAGTAAACATTAGATTGAAGAAAGCCAGATACTCATTCTACAGATGATAAAATCTATCTTCTATAAAGTCTACCTTGAGATTATGTATTCTGAGATTGAACAAATCTTCATAGTCCTCATGGGCTGAATGTTGAACAGCCAGTATTGGCTTCCATGGAGCTTTAAGTGCTGCTTTTTATTTTTGATGGATGAAAATCAGTCAGTCTGGGGCTAGCAGAGGAAGTCAGAAAAATCCAGAAAATCAGTCAGAAAATCTACTTAGTGAGAGAATGCTGGAGTTCATATCTTATATTTTATAAATATATAACACTGAGAAAATTGAAGTGCTACCAGTGAAATTTCTTAAATGCATATCTATTTTGTATCTGTACTCTCACAAGATGGAATAATACTGCAATCTACTGATGTGCTTGAAGGCATATGCTTGGTGTGTTTTCTTAAACTCATAAATCAAATGTGTTGCTTTTTCCTTTCTTGTCTGAAAAAGCAGCAGATGGAAAGTGTTGCATGCACTACTGCTTACAGACTAAGTTCTTTACAGTTCAGATGACAGACTTGTAAGTGCAGTTTACAATGAAATCACGATACCACTGAAACATACAGAAAAGATACATTTGTTGATGATTATTTGTAACATTTGGAAAGTAAGACTTTTTTTTTTAATTTCTAGCTGTGGAGGAGTTGTTTGCTTCAGAAAATAAAAGGTTATTTTATGCTAATGAGACCACAATATTCATTTCCTAGTTTTTAATCACCATATATAATAAAAGACAAATAATGAAGTTGAAATTTGAAATCCACATTAAAATACTATTATTGAATATACCAATGAGACCAGAAAACGTATTTCATATATATAAAAATATCAGAGGCTTATATCAGTGGCATAGCAATAGAGACTGAGCCATCCACCAATATTCCATCACATTTTTTTGCTCTATGACAGATACAGCAAAAGGGCAGTCTGTCAAAATAACATCTGACATGGAATTGTGTATGAATAAAAGGTGTATGAATTTCTCCATGCAGAAAAGAATTGCACCCGTTGGCATTAATGGTTACTCATTGAATGTTTATGAACACTAAACAGTGGATGTGAGCAGTTAGGTAGTGGGTGGTGCATTTCTGCAGTGGCAACAGTGATGAGAAAAACAAGGTAGCTGTCACAACACAAAATGAAGAGTCTCAATCAGTTCATCCACGTAAATTGGTTAATAGGGGTGACTGTTGAAAAAATAGTGTTTCATAACTGAGAACTTGCTCTACTGAATAGTGTTATTTTCTTCATATGTCATAGTTTTCATGTAAATAAGTAGGAGTCATTACTACCTACATTTATTACCTACTTATTACCTATTATCTACATTTATATATAAAATATATGTAAATGATACTGCAAACATAGTTCAGAACCACAGGAATAGTTTGAGTTTCTCTCATTCTTTTCAAACAAACATCTTACTAAAATTTAAATTAACAGCAATATATTGTTCTGCTTTACCATGGTAACTGTCACTGCTGAGTGTATGAAAACCATCATAAATTTGCTAAAATAGGGAAAAACAGAAAAAGATTTTTGCTTTCAATTTCTTCTTCAGGCTGGTCATTTGAACTAAGAGTAGTAAGAAAGTATTTCATAAAAATAAAATCACTTGATATATTTGCCTTCCTCCGGTGTAGTCCTAAAAAGGTACTTTTCTGGCTTACTCCAGCCATTTTTAAGGCCTGTTCACCATTCTTTCCCACTCTACTGCTGGTTCCCACTTCTCTTTATTATTTAGTGCATTTTCCCAATAGTCTATCATTATCTATGTTATAAACCTATTATCTATGATATAAACAGGTTATTCTTGTAGCTTTCATGGTGTTTTCCTCTCACAGTGATGTGAGACCTAGGGTCTGGATAGTAAAACCTTAAGTATTAACAGCGAAGATACTTTTTTCTGTATGTCTTAAGTAAGCCTTCCTTTATAAATACAAGCTAAAAGCATCTCCTTCGGATGTAATGGTTTTTAACCCTGTAAATTATACTCAGATGAATTGTAGCCTTGTGTGATATAATTGCGCCTAGCGCCTAGCAATTCTAACTGCATGTAAGGAAATTGTTCCTCTAGTATGGCACAGCTTTGTGCTTACTTGGCTACCCTTAATGCTTGAGGACTACTCTTAGTAAGGAAATCTGAGGCATGTACAGAAAAGTTAGACTGGCTGTCCCTTGAAAAAAAGGGCTGCAACAAAGACCCTGTCCTCTGTCAGAGAATCCTTCATAGGAAATGTAGTGGAAATGCTACACTTCCAAGTTCATGGCTTGGAACAGTGATTGAGCACCTGGTAGGAAAGCAGGGCCAATCCAGGGGAGCTGAGATGTATGCAGTGCGCCTGAGTGACTGGAAAAGGTGGATCCTGGCTCCAGGACTTCGTGGATTCCAGACCTCATTTAAGAGTTGGCAGTGGAGATGAGGGTATCTCATCTGGAGATCCCTGCTTACCTGAGCTCTTCTGAACGTAAGTATCTGCTTTTCTTAATTGCTGCTCCCTCTGCTGTCATATTTGAGCGAATCCTCACTCAATGCAGCCTGGGATCCTGCTGCACTGCTGTCATTGTTGTGCTCTGCATTGTATTACAGTTGGCAAGCCAGGCAGGCATGACAGCAGTGTACTTAGGATGGATTATCTTAAAAGGATTGGGTATCTTAAAAGAATTGGGTGGTAATTGGAACCCCCAAAACTCCAGAAGAACTCCTAGGGGAAGCCTCAGGATTTCTGGGTTCCCTATGACTGAATGCTGCACAGATTACTGAAGAATGGGGAACCATAAGGGACAATGGTCCCATTACTAAATACTCCACAAAGGTGGCAGAACTTCTGAACAGATTAGAGCAAACTTTCCTAACAATTGAGGAAAGAGTAGTTGCGGCATCTGCAGTAGTATTAGCTACTACTAACCATTAATGCATATTATTGCTCTGAGGAAGGACTGAAAGACAAAAAAAAACTTTCAAAATCCCATGTCAGGCAAGTAGAAGATAAAATTACATTTCTGATAGGGCAAACTGCTTCATCATCAAATAGCATTTGATTTAACCAAATCACTTCAGTATTTTAAAATAATATTTTGGTTCAAAGATTTAAACAATTATTGCATGACTATGAATTGTGAGAATAGCCTTTCCCATATTGTGAGAACAGCCTTCTGCATAACTTGAGTGGATGAAAGCTGAAGGAGAGGAGACTTGCTTAAATGTAAGCTCAATAATAAAATGCAGAGGTTGCATTAAAATCTGAGAGAACAATCTCTCCCCGTATTTTCTGTCCTACATTGCAGGTTTGGTGAGCTGCTTAAGTTTAGACATTTTGGGATTGGGTGTGATATTTTTGTTTGTTTCTTTTATTTATTAGTTCCTTATATTTTAATTCAAGTGGAAAAATGCATATGATTTAAATCTGAAGTTATTAAGAGCTAAGGGGCTTTGACAGTTTGCAGACTGCATTTACACTAAGGCAAAAAATAAAAGCTGTTTTTCACATGTCATGCTTAAGATATTAGCTTGTTTAAAAATGTGCTGCCACAAACCAATGTTTTTCAGCAGTAATGTTTTTCTGCTATTGCTTAACATTAGGAAGTTGATATGAAGTGTGTTTTTCCTCCTTGGAATATTTGGCTACTAGAACAAAGACAGTAACTGTATTAGCACCTGTCTCATCCCACTCAATGGGATTAGAGGGAGGTGAATATTTTTCTATACCGAGTCGCACCTTCTGTAGTCACCAGGGGTCACTACCATGATGGAGTCATCAAAGACCCAGTGGAAAAATAAACATCTATTTATTGAGAGCTTTCTTAACAACGACTAACAAGAACTACTTGAAAGTAAGGTTGGCTAGTTACAATTAATAAGCATTACAGGTAAGACAATATTAGGCACCAGCTACTGTAAGGCATAAAAGAATGAAATAAAAGATTGAAAATGGGGAAAGAGACAGATATTCAAGCAGCAAAGCAAGGCAGTTACCGCTTCTTGATCCAGTGATGCCTTCGTGTCAGGTGCTGATCTTTAGCAGTGATGGGTAGTCGGATGTTGTGTTGTCCACCTGACAATGACTAACAGCAACAGTACAAGCTCTTACTGATAGTCCAAAGTGGCTTAGCCAGGTCTTTTGGATCTTCTGGTTTCAGGATTTCTGCAGGAACTCATTTGTTCCTGTCTTTCAGGCCTTGCAAACTTAAGACAGCAGGTAAGAGGAAGCAGGGAGACACCAGCTTGTATTTTGCCTTCACAGGATATGATATCAACTTCCAGTCTCCTGTATCAAGCCGATTTCATTTGCTCCAAGGCCAAGTCTTTAGCCACTGAGACCTTCCCTTCCAAGGCAAGCGTTGGATCTTTTAAATGAAAGATTGTCCACAGAGTGATGTTGATTGCCTCATGTTGAATTGAGACACTCCTTACCTGTCTTAGCTCTGCAATACCCTCAAAACCTATTGGAGGCAAAAGCCTTTCTCAGACACTGATACAGTATCTTGTTGAAAATTGCTTATTGGATTATTTATTCCAGTGCTCATTGATACAATTTATTTTAGTAAAGAACTTCATGATGTCTGATTTTGATTTTTAATTAATTGTTTGCAGAAGTAGTAAGCTAGCCAAAGAAGATTTATATTAGTTGGTTCAAAACACAAACACATTGAATGAAAATGTGTTAAATGTCAGGAAGTATTTTTGCTTTCAAAAGAATATTTTTAATAACAAAGAATTGTTGAATGAGAACTCAAAGGCTAGATAACATTCTCTTCTGTGGAAGCCCCCTTCCTTGAAAGCATTCAAGGCCATGGTCTTTGAGCAATCCGATCTAAAGGGACATATCCCTGACTATAGAAGGGAATGGAACTAGATGATCTTACAGGTCCTTTCCAATCCAAACCATTCTATGCTTCTAGATGCCTTCTAGATCAATGCCTTCAAAAAGTCACAGATTCTGGGTAGACACAAATTGAATGAGATCTGGCAATTTGATCAAAATCCCTTTGCCTTTGATAATACAGCATACAAGTTTAATTGCTCACAGATTGATTCATACATAATAACTGAAAACTGAAATGCGTCTGATTAGGAAATTCAGAAGTATTATTTGATTTTTTTTTCTACTGTTCTAATCTTATAATATTTCTGTAAATCTTTTCAATCACAGTAAATCAAATCCATCTATTTTTCATGTGTTAATATTGATAGAATATTCAGAGCAGAAGCTGCAGAGCAGGATAAATGGCATGAGAAAGCAAAGTGAGAACTAAGGACATCTCCAGAAGGAAAAAACAAAGCCAACTAAGCTGGGTGATCCTCACAGGATACTGACTTTGGCTGGAGGATGAGCGCATGGCTACGAGTGACTTATGACTGATCGGATAAGCATATACAGTAAAGGAGTGTCTGTATGGAATGTTTTTTTGACATGTCAAGGGAGGTGGGAAAGTTGCAAGAGAAAAAGCATGAATATATATTGCAGGTTCTAACACGTCTCATAAACGATTTGGATCGTTCACATCTGAGTCTGTACCTCAAATGCTGCAGATATCAACTAAAATGTCATGTTGCCAGCTTCATTACATGATTTATTTTTTTTTTTCCATGAGATATGCAGTTCTTCTTAAAGTCTCAGCTCCTGAAGATTTCCTAGCAATCTTGGCTATCACTAAATGAAAAATGTGAGACGAGTTAACACTTAGACTTCATAGTTTTAAGAGACTGTTTGAAAATGTGAAAGCTTATGAACTATTCTGAACAGTAAAAATACATAAATATTAAATATATACTCTGTTTTTAAATGCCATAATTTTAAAATGAATTCTATTATTCCAGGTAGGAATGGAGGAGGAATGAAGAAGTACAACCTGTGATTTTCCATGTCGGGGAAATGAATACTACTAAAAACACAAGCACAATGTAGAATTCAATAAAATTAGCAGCTTTCTTCCATGACTTTTCTGATACACTGCTGATACATACATGCTGGTAAGCTTGTTATGTAGTGAGTCCAGTGGTCTTCAAGAGACTACAGACATTCTTCTGCGTTTGTTTCTGTTGGTAAACGTTAGACATAAGACTACTTTTCATTTCATCACAAAAATCTAAGTGATCAGCTTTTCAATTCTTCAGTTATAAATTACTTCTAGAAAGTTTACTAATTTCAAGGGAAAGTGTAATGAGAAGATTTTTAAGGTCACACAGTCAAGGAAAATCTCTTGGCTTAAGACCTAACAGGGAATAAATGTTCTTACTGAAAAAAAAAAAAAAAAAAAAAATTCTACCTTAGAATAGAAGAGACAAAAACGTTAAGTGGGCATACACATAAGAGGATGATAACATGGATAGTCTTGTGTTTGCTTTAGCTAGGTGGCTTCTCATGCTCAGTGTGTTGATGATCATGAAAGTGCCACACTAGACAAATTCACACCTTCCTATTCATTCAGGCTTCAGTCCTGCAAAGTGTAGAGCAGTGATGGCTGAAGGTGTTCAGCTAATTGCTGATTTAAGCTGTAATATAATAACCTTCTTTTAACTCCTCATTTCACAAAGCTGGTGTTTTTAACTTTTGCTTAAAGACTATTGTACATATAAAATTTTGTTGTTTTCTCCTCAGGTTTCTTGCTAGTAGGTGTCTTCTGGCATTCTAGCCTTGAGAAATGTATATGAAAAGTATCATGTTAGAAATGAAGCTAAATTTAATGTCATATTTTATATACTGATTGTTTCCTGCTAAATGAATCATGGAAAAATGCTACTTAATATTTCTACAGGATTCTTACAAATGAAAAATTTCCAAACATGTAATTCCATCCAAATAAAAGCACACTGTGCTTCAAATGGAGGAAAAAAATAACACTATCAAAAATGTGCTTGTCAGACCACAGGCATGGGATGCTCCTCTTTTAGGCGACATTAAGTAATATACCATGTCCTAACCCTGTTGGTTTAGCATCTAGCTCATTTTCAATATGATTCAGTGCTCTGGACATCAATCAGTACTATAACAATGATGATAAAACACTATTTAAATACAGTTTACATCAAATACGTTACTAGTATTTCTTGATTTATTCAATTTAAGAATATGAATCTGAAAATCTGCACATAAAGATTGTGTAATAGCTGCCATAATATCTTGCACAACTTCTTGCTATGTATTTGCTACTGTACAGTCCATGTGCTGAAGTTTATGATTGTATTTGTAAGAACAAGTGCAGTAAAATTGGGTGTAATTTCTAAATCACAAATCTGGAAGAAAAATTAAATCAGATCTGGCAGCCTGAGAGAGGCAACACTTCTGCAGCTGCATGCCCCCAGGTTCAGCCACTTGCAAGGCTGCGCATGTATTCCCAATAGGCACGCAAATAGAGTACCCATATACTTTATAAACATACATATTTACATGGTTAGCCACACTGATTGTAAGCAGAACACTCAAAAAAATAAAGCAGAAATTGCCTCATCCTGATCAACTCTCTGGTTGATCTGGATGGAAGTCCATTCTTGAAAACATGTATATTTAAAAAGTGGATACTTCCAGTAGCTGGGCTCAAACACTTGGTTTGTCCAATACGTGTCCCCTGATCTTAGTCTCCCCAGTTGACATAGGAGCATAATTCTGACAACAACTTAAAGGCTATATATTAAGAGACTTATTTATTTATGGATTCTTGAAACTGGGAAAAAGTAATTAATTGCAGGCATCTCTGTAATCAATCAATAATTGAAATTTCAAAACCATGATGGCTTTTATTCTTTATAAGAAAGAGAATTATTATTGATATAATGTTGTTGTGCTTTAAACCAGCAGCTGGTCATTCTCTTGCTCCACCTCCTTCCTAGTGGGATAAAGGAGAGAATAGGAAAAAAAGGAACAAAGTAGAACTTGCAGAAGAAGTTGATATAACTACTTAGTAATACAGAGAAAAGGAAGAAGGGGAAAAAGAGTGACAGTTATGACAATTATAGATGTTTGTATATGTACAAGTGACACACAAACAATTGTTCACCACTCAACAACAAATGCCCACCTATTCTTCAAACAGCAGTAGATGAACTCCCCTCTTTTTCAAACTTTACTTCCACATGATCTTGTAAGGCAGGGGCATCCAGCTTGCAGGCTGCTCAGCTCACTATCTGCCTTGCATCTCCTGCTACCACATCATTCTGGCAGTAACTCTGACCCACCAAGCTGCAGGGATATGGGCAGCACAGTGCCATGCTGACAAATAATATAGTATTTTGCTTAACTTGCAAGAAAATTTTCCAAGATTACAAGTGGAAAAGGTGTTACATGAAAGAATCCTTCGTAAAGACAAGGTAGTGAAGAAAAATCCTGTCACCTCAACAAAATATTTTTAATAAGTTAGAACTTAAATGGACTCTATTGCAACAGCTGGTTGCATTATAACAAATCTGCCTGCAAAAAGATCAAAACTGTTTCCTGACGGTGAGTTCATTAAGCAATGTATGGTAAGCATAGCATATAATGTATCCTGATCTAAATAAATAAATAAATTTCTAAACTCAGTTTGTCTCACCAGACTAATGCCTGATGAACTGAAGAATGAGGAAAATCTATTGCAAAAACAAACAAACAACAAAACAAAACAATGGAGATCAAAGCTGCTAATACAGTTTATGATTAAATAGGTTAAAGGTAAGCCCTTTCCATTATGGTGACGCAGTATACCACAACACTTGTACAGTTACCCACTGCAATGCATATAAATAAAATATGAAATAGTTGATTATTGGTTCCCGGTTGATGTCCTTAGTTCTTCAATGCACATAGTTTCTTCAAAAAATGAAGGATCGGCTCGTGTCCCATCATTCCCACAATCAACCACTGAGTGTCACACTGATATTACAAGTGACACTGGAGTATACTGATTCCACATTACTCCTAACAAAAATTCTGAGGACCAAAAGGAGGGATCAGCAGATAAAGATCCCTCCTTTATGGCAGTCAGCCCTTAAATGAGACTTAGGGAAGGGTGGAACCTGGCTCCACCCCCTCCAGTTGCACGAGTGAATTGTATTCACCTGTGCACCTAGAGCTGGCTGTGTCCCTTCGTGAGGTGCTCAATCACTGGTTCAGGCCATAACTTAGCAATTCCCATACAGCTAACAAGGGGGGGATGGTCCTAATTTGCCAAAAGGATATGATTAAAGTGATGAAAACTGTAGCGTTTACCATGATGTCTGAAGTCCATGTACCTATTACTGGGGGACTACCAATCTGCCAACCTTCCCCAAGGTGCAAGTAGACAACAGTACTTTGGACCTACTGACATCTTTGACCGCCATTCTCTTTGATGAGTACCTGGTTCTAGGTTCTCAGGGGCAAGTAGCAGAAGATTATTGTCATTGCCAATCTGGGGTCTTACATGATTATCAGTGCCCATAATTTGGATCCTAAGTGGGGAGGCTCATGTTGTCTGCAGCATGTTCAGGGCACTGGATCTGCCATCTCTAGGTGTTTCATTCAGGTCCCGCAGGGTTTTGTAGATTCTCTTTGTCAACACCTGAAGGGACTGAGAGTCTGTTTTTAGGCCAGCCTTAAGAATACTGTTACAGCGTTCAGTAAGGCCAGCCCCAATTGAATGATATGGCAGGTGGAATAGCCACTGAATGTTCTTTTCTTCTGCCCACTGTAGTACCACTGTGACAATAAAATGAGACTTTTGGTCACTCTTGATGACTTGAGGTGTCACACAGGTGGCCATCAACTTAGTGGGTCCATTGCTGGTATATGCTTGGTTTGCTCTTGGCACTAGATAGGCCTGCATTAGCCCATTTGCTTCTGTTGATGCAGGTACTGGCATATCTCTCCCCCTCAGACTAGGGAAGGGCCCACTGTAATCAACCTGCCATTGCTGAAGAGGACCGTGTCCTCTAGCAAGATTGGTTGTTGTTTCAGACAGTGGTCTCGGTCTCATCTTGAAGCAAGCACTGCAGTTTCAGCATGCCTGAATGACGTCAGACACTTGCATGGGCAGCCCCCATGCTTTAACAGCTGCCCACATTGTCCTGTGTCCATGCCACCGCTTACAATGTAACCAGCAGGTGATGTTCTCAGACAGTGAATCCTCTAATCCATCCGACTTGGGCCAGTGTTTCAGCTTCATTGTTTCCCAGTGAAGAAGCTGGTGGCCAGAAACGTGGTAGCAATGTGTGACTCTGTGTTTAACCACATTCCATATGTCTAACTACATAACTCCGCCCCAGATGGATTGGGCATGGATAGTCCAGTCCTGGGTGGCCCACTGTGCAATCCAAAGAGTGAACCCTGGTACGCAGCCCAACTATCTGTACAGATATTCAGGATACCATCACCGGGTTCCTTGGTTATACCATCCACAAGGCTCACAGTTCTGCCTATTGGCTATTCTGACCATCCCTTTCTTCAAATCAGATAGTTTCAGTCAAGAGATAGTACGATACCACTCTCCATTTATTCAGATTACACTTGATGGACCCATCCATATACCAGGCATCGTCAGGAATGGGGTATTTCCCTTCCTAAAGGGACTCTTCTCCAGTAGAGCAACCACTGTCTCTTCTGGTGCATCACTGTGATACACCACTGGGCCTAGGATCTTCTGTTAATGGTAACAGACTACTCCTCTGGCTGATACAGGTGATCCATTGTTCTACTGTCTGTGCTTAGGTAACCCCTATCTTCAGAGTGTGGATCAGATCTTTCATTCACCCCTGAATTGGCAAGGTTGTCTTAACTACAAATTAAGCTGTTTGGGTTATTGGCTCTACTGCCTGTAACATGAAGTAGGCAGCCAGTAACTTTTGCACTCAGGCTGTACCTTCCTTCTGCTCTGTGCCAAAACTGAGTCCAGAACCCAGCTAGGGCTTGAATGGAATTTTGGTGCTGCCACAGGCCCCAGCTGAACGCATTCTGAGTTACATGGATATCTAGTTTGGCTGAGAGGCTGGGATCAAGTATATACAGCACCTGGGCCTATTTAACAGCTAGTTTTGATTGCTGAATGGCTTCTTTTTCCATTCTCCCCCAGTCCTATTTTTGGGCTTTCTTTGTGAGTCAGCATAAAGAACTCACAACCTATGCTAAGCAGGATATAAAAGGATGCCAGTATCAGAGAATGACTTGAGAGCAGCCCTGAGGGGAAGGACTGGGGGTTCTCAGTTGATGAATGACTCAACATGAGCTGGCAGTACACATTTGCAGCCCAGAAGGCCAATTATATCCAGGATTGCATCAAGAGAAGTATGACCGGCAGGTCAAGGGAGGTGATTCTGCCCCTCTGCTCTTATGAGACCCCACTTTGAGTACTGCATCCAGTTCTGGTCCCCTCAGTGCAGAAGAATGTCAAGCTGTTGGATCATATCCAAAGGCAGGCCATGAAAGTGATCAGAGGGCTTGAGCACCTCCCCTGCGAGGACAGGCTGAGCAAGTTGTGGCTCTTCAGCCTGGGGAAGAGAAGGCTCCAGGAGGACCTTGTAGAGGTCTTCCAGAAGAGGGCCTACAGAAAAGCTGGAGAGAGACTTTTCATAAGGGCATGTAGAGACACAATGAGAGAAAATGGCTTTAAATTGGAAAAGGGCAGATTTAGACTAGATATCAGGAAGAAATTCTTTACTGTCAGGATGGTAAGACACTGCAACAGGTTACCCAGAGAGGTTGTGGATGCCCCTTCCCTGGAAGTATTCAAGGCCAGGCTGGATGGGGCTTTGGCCAACCTGGTCTAGTGGGAGGTGTTCCTGCCTATAGCAGGGAGTTAGAACTAGGTAATGTTAAATGTTCCTTCCAACCCAAACCATTCTATGATTCTACAATTCAGCATAACAATATCTTTTAATGTCTTGACTGTCCCTAGATGATTTTCCAAAAATTTCCTGTCTAGCTACTAATCTAACTACAGACTAAACAAATACACAGAGAATAATAAGAAAATGTCAAGACTGCAGGCTTAAGTTCATTCAGACTTTCTTTTAAAATTTAAACACTAAATTTCCTGCTGCTGGAGTGTGCTGTTTTAAAAAATGTTTAAGCCTAGTAATGCATAAAGAAATAATGTGCAAATCCCTGCTGCACAATATCCTGTCATTCCCTTCTCCCTAGAAAATAATTTGGGCCACGTACCAAGGAAATAAAATATTATGAATGCATAGGAATAAATAAGATTAATTTAATTAGCATGAAAGTATGAAAGTATGCACTGGCATTCTGGCATTCTCTTTGCTTTTTTTCTTTTGGTTTCTCTTCCAGCTCTCTCCCTTCACTCTTTTGTTCTTTCTCTCTCTTCATTTTCCTTTCTTATATATTTCATGTATATCCCATATTTTCATGAATCGTTCTTGCATTGTTAAGTTCTTCTTATGGACCACCATGTGCTTTCCTGCTTCACCAGAATCAAGAATCATTATTCTTGATTTTTATTTCTGAAGCAGCTTAGATTTGGCCATGCCTCTATGAGTAGCAGAAATGGGTTTAGGAACACTCATTAACCTGAAGCCACAGGGCATGACACAGCCTATGCTTGTGAGCTTGAATTTATTTTCCTTCAAGACTGAGCGGCCATATACTAAGCATAAGGTGGTGGGCAAGGCCCTGGCTCATCTCATAGTCATCTTTCTATTAATTGCTATTCTAACACATATGTACCACACTCTTTCCACTTCTGGTCCATGTGTACTACATCACATACCTATTGCATACAGAGTTATTGCATCCTCACATCCCTGCCTAAGTTCTTCAGGCTCCATGGAGCAACTGTTGCACACCTCCTACAGATGCTGAACAATCCCAAATTCAGTCGCTCCCTTTTACTCTTGCTTCCACTATTTATATTGGAGCCAGACAGCCTTTAACCATTCTCAGAAGCCATCTTTTCTCTGGAGTTAGTAGAATATAATAAAATAAGCATGCTACACAGCATGCAACTATTTATGACATCAATCATTTACAAATATTTTATTAAAAATCTTTCCCATCAGTCCTCAAAAAATCTGAGGTAAGATTTCAACCATGCAGATGTAGATGCAGGTAAAATGTTTAATGGAATAATGCTAGATACCCAGCCAGAGGAAGCCCACCAAACAGACACAGCCTTTTGCTTACAGATCTCATGGTATCCCCAAATCTTTCCCTGAGAATAGTTTTGGAGACTCTTAATAACAATTTACCAACTTTCAGAAATCTGTTGTGTTTTACCTTAGTTCATTCTGACAGAATGTGTCTGAACAGACACTAACAAAAGAACAACGAAAAGCTGTTAGGAAAAATCCATTATTTTTCAAGAGCAGAACTACGAGAAACATTATTTCCCATGTAAGACAGTGCTGTCATGCCAGTGTGAAAGGATATGGAGATACAGACTGAGACTCATATTAAATCCCTAATTTAAGTATTGTTTTCATTTATGTCTGGCATTAATTCATTGCCTTCTTATATCTGATCCCTGCTTGTATCTGGTTGGGATTATTTCTATACTTTTCTAGAAACTTGCCAACTTATTTCAGATTGCTTATGTCAAGCATTACTGACTAGTTTAGCTAGTCTGCAAGAGGATCACAAAAAAAGTTTGTCCTAAGTCATTCTATATTCCTGCTTCAAAATTACAATTTTCATGCAGTTTTCACACAGATGCATGTAATGTAGTGTAACAGTGCTCCTCCTTACACCCAGCATCTTCCTTTGGCCCGGTCATAATGCCCACGGCCTTCCTCAGGACTGATACTAATAACACTGTTCTGATAATACTATGACCATGAGCCAGTCATCTTACCCCATAAATAGTAAGCAGCCCAAAAGACACTCGAGCTCTAATTCTCATAACAAGACTATACATGGTGACCCCAGATCCTTCTAAATATTAAAAATCTTGAGTGGTTGTAGTCACAGGGTGGATTATATGGAGTAATCATGGGAAATAACTTATTGGGATATTCCCCTCTTAAAAGAAGAAATGCTTTGAAGAAACCCCCAAGGTAAAATACTGCAATTGGGTAAAATTTACACATTCAGTTTTAATAAGTATTTCATTGAGGAAACTTAGAAATCTTAGCAGAGTTATTCCACAGTTTGATGTATTGGCCGTCAGCTGCATTGTTCACATTTCTTGTATTTGCACATCCTTTGCAAACTGTGTATTTATCACCAGAATTCACAGGAATATGTAATCAGTTGCTGCAGTAAAGAGTACTATAAAGCCAGCCACAAGAGTTATCACTGGGCATGTCCAAGCTCCTTAAGGGTGGATGCATGATGCCATCTGAATGTGCCTAGAGGAAGGTGCTCTGCACGTTGTCAGTGGACAAAGAGATTCCCTAAGGTTGGTCACACAAGTCCATTTGAAAGCTATTCTACTTGCAGCACAGAAGTGGCCCTTTAATGCAGCATATGTGAAGTTGTTTGTTTTCTAGCTACTGAGCAGACCCAACTGCATCTATTAGTTACAGTCAGAACTATAAAATAATATTGTATATTGCACGTGCTACATACTTTTATAGCACATGCAACATATGTAGTACTTTTATGTGTGTATTTGTATATAGCGTATACTACAAACAGCATACTGTACATAAAAATAAGAACAAATGAATGGGAAAGAAGTAATTTTGAAATATGGATAACGGTGGTCAGATTTTTAACGATATTTAATATATTTAACCATAACTATATTCTGGCCACCCATATTTATTATTCTACTATCACTTGCATTATATGCCATTACTGTTGAAATCTGACAGAAGGAAACACTGGTAATATTTATGAAAAGGAACACTATTACAAATACTTCATCCCTGTCACTCCTTCATGTTCACTGCTGTCCCCTGCTCCAGTGTGAGGTCCTTCCCATTTAATGCCATCCTTCCAGAACTGATTCCACATGGGTTTTGAATAGGCTGCAGCTGTTCAAGAGCTGCTTCAGATTGGCTCCGTACCATGGGGCCCACCCTTCAGGAACACACTGCACCAGTGTGGGTCCCTGGCCTCCTGTTCCACCATCGGTTCCCCTCCATGGGCTGTGGCCATCTTCTGGCCATATCCACCAACTGCACCATGCATAATAAATGACCATTTTCCAGAAAGGAGTTTCAGATTCAGACAGAGAAATGTGTGTTTATTTTTAATAAGATACATTTGAATTTTCATGTTATTTCACTCAAAAAAGATATATAAATAGATCATTCCCAAGATTTAAATGTAAGATTTCATAGTATACTGCAATGTCTTAAAGCTAAATGGAAAAATGGAATTTGTAATGCACACGATTCTAAAGGCTGTGAAATTAAGACAAACCTCCCCGAGTACTTTGTGAGAAGTTATAGTCTGAAAGAGAAAGGAATAGTAAGCATATGTTGAATGTTTCCTCAAATATAGGTGGAAAATTTCAAACCACCGTAGAAGGGACATGTATTGGTTTTGAAAATAGAAAGTATCTTACATTAGAATATGTTGGTGGTTTGTATCTTTTACTAGGGAGAAGGAAATACAGCCGGTGAGCATATGAAACTTCTACTTTTACTTACTGTAAAAGGTTAGAAGCTGTCTCGGGCAAAGCAATCACAAAATGATTGAGTTCTCTATCTGTAAAGTCAGGAGGGAGTGCAGCAAAACTGCTACCTTGGATTTCCAGAGAGCTGACTTTGGTCTGTTTAGAACATTGGCTGAGAGTATCCTTTGGGTGTCAGTCCCGAAGGGCAATTCCTCACGAAGGAAATCTTAAAGGCACAGGAACAGACTGTCCCTCTGCTCCTTAAGATGAGCAAGCAGGTAAAAGTACTGGGCTTTTATCAAAACCCTGGGAAAAAGAAGACTGTTTACCATATGTGGAAGAAGAATCAGGCAACTCAGGGAGAGTACAACAATGTTGCTAGGCTTTTCAGAAGGAAGGTCAAAAGCCCAGCAAAAAATATATCTTACTACTATATCTTACTACGGTTGTTAAAGATAATTAAAACTGCTCTTACAAAAATATTAACAGCAAGAGGACACACACACAGACACACACAGGTTGTTCCAAAAATAATGCCTGTTATTTATTTTCATGAAAAATATAACAGATACAAGGAGCACAATAACCCTATTTGATAGAGCACATTCTCAGCTACAAATCGCTATCTTTCAACATAGTCACCACCATCAGCTATGTATCTTCACCAGCTATGAGCAAGAGCCTGCATACCACACTGCAAAATCTGCACCAGTGGAGGTGATCCACTGACTCTTCTGTCTCTTATTGCCATTGTTGAAATGCACCACCCACCACCTCATACTTCTAACACCCACTGCCTCAAAAAATATTCAACAAGTATTAATGAATGTCAGTGGATGTAATTTTTCTCTACATAGAGGAAATCAACAACACACTTTTTCTTAATATGCATTAATATGCACTTTCATGTCAGACACCATTTTATCAGACTGCCACCTGTGTCACATGGCAACAAATTGTAATGGAATATTGGCAGAAATATTCAACTGCTATACTGTTTATAACTGCTTGCCATACCACCTGTGGTGCTGTGGGCTAACATAACAAAAGAGAAGGCACTGCTTTTGGAGCAGCCATTGTATACATACATATGTGTACAAATATACACATACACACACACATATATATGTAACCTTATCATTACTTTGTTTTCTCTGACTTTTCTGTCTTGGTACTTAGCTCTTCTACCCCTGAATTCCACTAAGAGGCAAGAGTGAATAAATGACCGTGTCATGCTTAGCTATCTGCCAGGTTAAACCACAGAAACTTCACATTGTTAGAAATATTCAAATACAAAAAACCTAAGCCCAATCCAAAGAATGAGCACCTTGTTTTGTGAATATCACATACAAGTCAGAGTTAGAGTTGCCTAAATCAGGGCAAAGTTTGTAGTATATTGCCATTTTCACTGTTTTTTCCTTTCCCTGTCAGTGTATCTACTGCTCCATATACTACCATAGAAGACTTCAATAAAATGAAGTTCAGTCCGTTAGCACTTCAAGACACAGTAGCACCAGTGCAGAAAACCTCTGCCTGAATGCATATCCATGTAAGGTACATTAAATATAAATACCCTGACTGCACACAAAATTCACTGACAGTGAAGAACAGGTAGAATATGTCGCCAAATTTTAAAAAAAGTTAAAGTTTCAAACAACTTTAAACACTGATGTATATACATCTCCACAAATTTATAAAGACATTGCCTTCACTGTATGACAAAGTCAAGTAAATTCAAACATGATGAATACTTCTTTCACAGTATCTTCTGTAATAACAGAGGAACATCTAACACATTAGTAACTCATAATCACAGGTTTGCATACCACTGCTGGAATAAATGTCTAATGTGCTGGATCATGAGATGATCAGGCCACAGCATTTCAGTCTGTGAGAAGTATTAATCCAGTGGTGTTTTGTTGTTTTTTTGTTTGTTTGTTTGTTTGTTGTTTTTTTGCAAAACAAAGACCCACTGGTTTTCCCAGCACATACATGAGCCTTCTCTAAAAGTTCAAGTGAGTTCAGTGCTACATTAAGGAACAGAAGATGAGGACTTAGGCTCTCCTACCTCCCCACTGAACATGAGCCGACAGTGTGCCCAGGTGGCCAAGGAGGCCAATGGCAGCCTGGCTTGCATCAGAAACAGTGTTGCAAGCAGGAGCAGAGAGGTGATTGTTCCCCTGTACTGGGCACTGGTGAGGCCGCACCTCGAGTACTGTGTCCAGTTTTGGGCCCCTCACTGCAAGAAAGACATCGAGGCCCTGGAACGTGTTCAAAGGAGGGCAACAAAGCTGGTGAGGGGTCTGGAGCACAGGCCATATGAGGAGAGGCTGAAGGAGCTGGGAATGTTCAGCCTGGAGAAGAGGAGGCTCAGGGGAGACCTCATGGCTCTCTATAACTTCCTGAAGGGAGGCTGTAGTGAGCTGGGGGTCGGCCTCTTCTCTCGTGTCATCAGTGATAGGACCAGAGGGAATGGCTTCAAGCTACGGCAGGGGAGATTCAGGCTGGACATCGGGAAGTATTACTTTTCAGAAAGGGTGGTCAGGCACTGGAATGGATGCCAAGGGAGGTGGTGGAGTCACCGAGCCTGGGGGTGTTCAAGGAAAGGCTGGATGTTGTGTTAAGGGATGTGGTTTAGTGGGAGCTATTGGTAATAGGTGAACGGTTGGACTGGATGATCTTTTAGGTCTTTTCCAACCTTGGTGATTCTATGATTCTATGATTCTATGATTCTATGATTCTATGATTCTATGATTCTATGATTCTACGATTTTGAGCACTTGTGCTCTTAGAAAGCTGTCCTTATAGAGCTGCCAGCTCTGTTCAATTCCTTTAACCCTAAAGGCAGCTTTCCAGGGAATCTCTTCCAGTAATACTTTAAAAAGCAGAATTTTGCTTTCCTAAAGTAAAAGGTCTAAGTCTGTTTTTTGCTAGGCCCATATTTAGAATATAGTCTGTGTCCAGCTTTCATAGAATCATAGAATCACAGAATCATAGAATCGCAGAATTGCTCAGTTGGAAAAGATCTTAAATGTCATCAAGTCCAACAGCAACCTAACCAAACTATCCTAATTCTAACAACCCTCTACTAAATCATGTCCCTGAGCACTATATCCAAACAATTTTTAAACACATCCAGGCATGGTCACTCAACCACCTCCCTCTGGGAAGCCTATTCCAGTGCTTAACAGCCCTTTCTGTAAAGAAGTGTTTCCTAATATCCTACCTAGACTTACCCTGGTGCAACTTGAGGCCATTTCCCCTCATTCTGTTACTGTCACCAGTGAGAAGAGACCAACCCCGCTCTTGCTGTAATCACCTTTCAGTCATTGGAAGAGAGCAATAAGGTCTCCTCTCAGCCTGCTCTACCCCAGACTAAAAAGCCCCACTTCCTTCAGTCGCTCCTCATAGGCTATATTCTCCAAGCCCTTCACCAGCCTTGCTGCCCTTCTTTGGACCTGCTACAGCACCTCCATGTCCTTTCTGTACTGAGGTGCCCAAAACTGAATACAGTACTTGAGGTGAGGCCTCACCAGTGCTGAGTCCAGGGGCAGGATGACTTCCCTCACCACACCATTCCTGATCCAAGCCAGGATGCCATTGGCCTTCTTGGCCACCTGGGCACACTACACTGCTGGCTCATATTCAGCTGACTGTCCATCAGTACACTAGCGTCCCTTTCCATCAGGCAATTTTCCAGCCATTCTTTCCCAAGCCTGTAGCATTGCCTGGGGTTGCTGTGACCAAAATGTGACCTGACACTTGGCCCTATTGAAACTCATACGGTTCATATGATTGCCCATCAATCCAGGCCATACAGGTCTCACTGTAGTGCTTTTTTCCCCTCTGGCAAATCAACACTCCCTCCCAGCATGGTGCTGTTTGCAAACTTACTGAGGGTGCACTAAATCACTTCATCAAGATCGTTAATAAAGTTGTTAAATAGAAGCGGCCTCATACTGAGCCCTGGGGGACACTGCTCATGACTAACTGCCTATTGGATTTAACTCCACTGACCACCGCTCCTTGGGCCCAGCCATCCAGCCAGTGTTTAACCCGGTAGAGCGTATACCCATCCAAAATGTGGGCAGCCAGCTTCTCCATGAGGATGCTATGGGGGACAGTGTCAAAGGCTTTACTGAAGTTCAGTTAGATCACATTGACAGCCTTACCTTCATCCACTAAGCGGATCACCTTGTCATAGAATGGAATCACGTTTGTCAAACAGGACCTACCATTTATAAACCCATGCTGATTGGACCCAATCCCCTGGTTGACCTTTAATTGATCCATAATGGCTCCTGAAATTATCTGTTCCATCACCTTCCTGGCACTGAGATGAGACTGATAGGTCTGTAGCTACCAGGATAATCTTTCCAGACCTTTTTGAAGATGGGCATCACATTTGCCAGTCTCCAGTCCCCAGGACATCCCCAGTTAGCCAGGACTGTCAAAAGATAATGAAGAGTAGATTGGCAGCCACTTTCACCAAGTCCATCAGCACTCTAGGGTACAATCCATCAGGTCCCATGGACTTGTGAGCATCCAGCTTTCACAGCAGGTCCAAAACCATGTCATCATGGATTATGCAGGGCCTATTGTGTTCCCCATCCCTATCCACCAGTGCAAGAGGCTGCATGTCCAGGGAGCAACTAGTCTTACTATTAAAGACTGAGGCAAAAAAGGCATTCAGTACCTCAGTCTTATCCTGATCCTTGGTCACTATGTTGCCCTGTGTGTCCAACAAGGGATGGAGATTCTCCCTAACCCTCCTCTTACTGTTAATATATTTATAGAAATATTTATTGTTGTCCTTCACCTTAGTGACCAAATTCCATTCTAGCTGGGCTTTGGCTTTTGTAATGTTCTCCCTTCACAGCCTTACTACGTACTTGTAATCCTCATACATTTCTTGCCCACTCTTCCAATGACCATAAACTTTCCTTTTGTTCCTGAGTTCCAGACAGAGGTCTCTGTTCATCCAGACCAGTCTCCTTCCCTATCAGCTCGTCTTCCATGACTTGGTTATGGTCAGCTCCTGCATCTTTAAAATAACTTCCTTAAAATATTCCCAGCCTTTCTGGGCTCCTGTACCTTCCAGAACTACCTCCCAAGGGACTCTTTCGACCATGGTCCGAAGGAGACCAAAGTCTGCCCTCTGGAAGTTCAAAGTGGCAGCTCTGCTGACTCTCCTCCATGGTTCCCTTTCCGACATGCACTGCCAGGATAACATCTGTTGAGAAACTGTCAAAGCGTGCCAGGTGTTAACTGTAGTGAATTCCAGGATCTAGACAAACAACTATGAAATGTGCATAGAAATTCTGCAACTAATTATGATTTCAGCGGAAAAGTTTACCAAGAGAAGTTGGGATGTTGCATCCTTGGAGGAGTTCAAGGCCAAGTTGGATGGGGCCTTTCCAACTCAAGCCATTCTATGCTTCTGCAAAAAAGTAAGTAGAAAGCTATCACTATTTTATGTATTGTATGAAATTTTAAGATACCTCGAAAATTGTGATAGACTTTTAATTAAGTTACTTCTTTCTTTCAGAATGCAGTCAATATATAGTAGTTTCTAAAATCAGATGGCATCCTTATATGTTTCATCTCCCAGTCTGATACACATGTTCCCCCTACAGAGCTACAATAGTACTGTAATGTTATATGACAATTTACTACAGAAGCGCGTCAAAGAGGTTAGAAACTTTTTAAAGATACAATGATGAGAATTCAGATTTCTCTGATACACAAGTCAGGTTGATAATGGATTTTCTTCATGAGATTTAGAGTGTGTTCTGGGTTTAAATGTCTTATGAATTTTTGTTAACTTTCCACAGTGCATGCCGATTCATGCACCTTAAGTAATTTTGACCCTACACAGTTATTGTATAGTATTCTGGGGCAATATGCAAACTCTCCTTTGAGAAATCTGAAAAGGACCTGCTGAGTTTTATTATGTAATGTCTTGTCCTCTCAGAAGACAGAAATGCAATTTTAATCAGATTGTAGCACAAAGAGAACATGACACAGAGTGATTTTTAAATGCTATTAGTCAAAATTTTTAGGTTGTGAAAGGATGAAAAGACATTTACTTTTCCAGAATCACCGATCAGGCCAGTTATGAGGTTAAATCTTCTGGGAAATTTGGTAAATGATTCAAATTCCAAAGGCATTTATACCTGCCTTCCTTTGAACTATGCATTTTCTAAGTGTTTCCATCCACTGGGGAACATCCTAGGATACCCTACTTAATTTCTCTGGAAACCTAAACTAGATCTGAGTCCTTAGAGACTTAAGGAAATTAAAGTCAATGCGATCTCTTCTGCTCCTCCTTTGTTTTGGAGAATTTATTTTAATTATGAGAGACTATTTTAGGTCACTAATGAGAAGCTAAATTCAATCTTCACTATTAAAATCTTTCTGTTAATCCCTGCTTCAAGCCATATTTTTAATTTTGTCTTAATTAAAAACAAAGAAATTTTTAATTGCCAATTTATGCAAATGTTCTGCTGATTATAGTACAGATTGTGAAACTTTTTAATGAGTAATCAAAGCTGCCAATTTGATAAATTTATCAAAGAAAACACATTAAACATTTTAGCCACCCAGTCCTCTTTTCAAATCCAAATCTTTCCAATTCAGAGATAAGGATGTGGTGTGCAACCAGGTCAAAGGTCCAAGTAGATGACATTCCCATTGCCCTCTGATGCCATGACTCCACCATAAAAGGCCACCATATTGGTAAGACACATCTTTCCGTTGATGAAGCTATGCTGGCTGCCTTGAGTCACCTACACATTGCTCATGTGCCTTAATGTCTTCCAGGAGAATTTGTTCCCAGATCTTCCAAGGCATATTACTGGCCTGTAATTCCTTGGGTCCTCCTTCCTCCTTTTCTTGGAAATTGGAGTGATATTTCACTTTTTCCAGCTTTTGGGGGCTTCACCTGACAGCCATAACTTTTCAAATATGATGGAGAGTGGCTTGGCAATCACATTGAGAATCTCCAGAATTAACCATCAATATTATAGTGAGCAGTTAATTGCCATGAATCATAGAATCATAGAATTGCTCAGAATGGAAAAGACCTTAAAGATCACCAAGTCCAACTGCAGCCTAACCATACTACTTTAGGAGTTTTCAAGTTCCTACCTCATAACAGTGAACAATCGGTTTTATAAATAGCTGTATTTGAGAAAGCCTGATTCCAGACTGAGATGTACTGATCCCATAACAAATTAGGAACATTCTCAAATCTAAACTTTCCCACTCTGAAACTTCTTCTTTTTTTTTCTTCCCATTATACGATAAAAATGTTTCTTAGTGTTATATCATGGAGATATTTTTAACTACCACTAAAGGCTACCCTGTGCCGTATTTTGGTTCTCTGTGCATTGGGGCAGCTGCTGAATTATGTTCTAATTCTCTATGATACTAAAGGGTAAAAAAAAAATTAGTTCAAATAAGAATAATACACATTTAGTTTTCAGGTTAAGAAGTTAGATATACTGGGAATTATATAATTTTAAATAGCAGATACATTCTTCACACACATCCAAATACATTTATTTCAACCTAGTTGTTCATATTATAAGCCTGCACAGGATTCTGCACAGTAGTTTCAGATGTTTTCTGTTTTCTGTGCAGATTCTCACAGTCGTCTTTCCCAACACTCAAATCTCTCATCTCCTTCAATACTTCAGACTTTCCTTTCATCCCCAGCAGAAATATCAAGGACAACACAACAGCTGACAGCAACAGATAATACTAGCTAAGCCACTCTCATGTACTCACTCCCTTAATCTCTCAGGAGCAGAAGCAAACCTCACACTCCCAAGCCTGCTGGAGGGTTCATGTGGTTTCAGGTAAGCTGAGTTACAGAGAAATAAGGCATCAGTGACCAAGAAGTTGCAATAGTAATCCCAGCAGGAACCAGTTTTTTACTGTCAATATTTCTGTAGCAGCAAAAATAGTAATAGAAGCCATATTAAGCTTTTGAATAAAAAGTGGTGCAGCTATTCTCCCTTTCTAATAAAAGCAGAGATGACCAGAGTCTGGTCTCTGGCAACATAGTCTTTTATTTTTAGACTGTTGCATTCTCCTCCTCCTCCTCACATTGATTGAACATACTGATGAATGATAAAAATAATATTTATATCAGAACTTCTGAATATTTATTATTGCTTCTCTCCAGTATGCAAAGAACTGAATGAATGCAAAACTTGCTATTCTATATGTACATTCATGATACAAGATACAAAATAAGAGCTTTGCTTTTGGAGAAAAATATAATGAGGTGACTGGTAATGCAGTTCATGAGAGGAATTAATTACCAGGTCTTAGCTCCCAGATAAGCTCTATCAACAGCATAAGGAAAAAAAATCATAGAATTATTACAGTTGGAGGGGACATTTAATTGTCATCTTGTCAAGCTACAGTGAACAGAAATCTCTACAGCTAGATCAGATTTCTCAGGGTGCCATCTAGCTGTGCAACCTTTTCCAGTTCTTCACTACTTTTTGTCTTAGGAGGCAGCAAAACTGCTTCTGACACAAGTTCCTTGGATTTTTGGATTGACAGATTTGGCTGTCAATACCAGCCAAAGTATCCCTGGGAATATCAATTATAGAATCATAGAATCATAGAATCACTCAGGTTGGAAAAGACCTTCAAGACCATCAAGTCCAACAACAACCTGACCAAACTCTCCTAACTCTAAAAACCCACAGCTAACCCATGTCCCTGAGCACCACATTCAAATGGTTTGTAAACACATCCAGGGATGGTGACTCACCCACCTCACTGTGGAGCCTATTTCAGTGTTAACAACCCTTTCTGTAAAGAAGTGTTTCCTAATATCCAACCTAAACTTAACCTGGTGCAACTTTGTCCTGTCACCTGTTGTCAGTGCTCAGTCGAGTTAGAGAGCTCTCACAGTTTCTTGTAGCATCAAAATAGTTCTCAGAATAGTTCTGCTTTATTGTGTTAACATACATCACCATCACATATCATTCACTTACAATTCCTGTCTCTCTAATCAGTTAATTGGCCTAGCTTCTCCTAAAATGCAGTGATAAAGGATGAAAGGTTTCTTAAGTGTTATGAGGTTAACAATGCATACAAACAGAACCTCCTGTTTACCCTTAGACACAAACAGATACCATTTGCTCTCTGTCTTACACTCCTGACTCCCAAGGTTTCACAGTGGTAGGATATCAAGGAGTCTGATAAACTCTTTGCTGACTTGCTCACACTTACATCTTCACCCACAGCCTGTCATCAGTGAGAAGAGACCAACACCGCTCTCACTGAGATCACCTTTCAGGTATTTGAAGAGAGCAATAAAGTCTCCCCTTCCAACTCTTTCCCAGACTAAAAAGCCCCACTTTCTTCAGTCTCTCCTCGTAGGGCATATTCTCCAAGCCCTTCACAAGCCTCTTGCCATTCTTTGGACCTGCTACAGCACCTCCATGTCCTTTCTGTACTGAGGTGCCCAAAACCGAATACCTCACCATAAACTGAATCCCTCACCACACCATTCCTGATCCAAGCCAGGATGCCATTGGCCTTCTTGGCCACCTGGGCACACTACACTGCTGGCTCATATTCAGCTGACTGTCCATCAGTACACTAGCGTCCCTTTCCATCAGGCAATTTTCCAGCCATTCTTTCCCAAGCCTGTAGCGTTGCCTGGGGTTGTTGTGACCAAAATGCAGGAGCCAACCATATGTATGAAAAAGTTGATTCTTCCAGCTGGCAATGAAAGTCTCTTGTTCTGGAACACTTCTAAAGAAGTTCTCTTTTTGGAGCCTAGCCCTTAAATGATCACAGGGATGCCTTCCAGTCCCCTGTGAAGCACAGGTAAGACATTTGCAAATCCGTTTCCTGGGTCAATTACCCCCTCACCAAGTGCTCAATCATCAGTTCAGGCTACGAAATAACAGTTCCCCTACAACTACACTTATCATAAAAACTTTTTCCTTATACCCAGTCTAAGTCTCCCCTTTTCTATTTTGAAACCATTTCCGCTTGTACTATCACAAGAGACCCTGCTAAAGGTTTGTACCTTTCTTCCATATAGTGGCCTTTCCATATTTAAAAGGGGAGCTATCAGATCTTCCCAGAGCCTTCTCTTCTCCATGTTAAACAGTCCCAGCCTTCTGAATTTGTCACTATAAGGAAGGTGTTCCTTCCCTTGGATCATATCTGTGCCCTCCAACAGGTTTATGTTTCTCCTCTACAAAGGACTCCACAAGCTTTGTAGTGTATTGACAATTTTAGTCCTTAAAATGAATGAGTGCCAGAAACAAATTATTACAGAATTTATGTAGAAAGGTTTATTTTGACAATTTCAAATTTCATGGGATTTCCCTGGAAATGTTTTGATTATTGTAATATGCAGAAAGCTGTCATTCCTGCTTACTTTTCCATTTAGGAACTTACATTCTCAGCTGTTTCTTTTTTTAAAAGCAGAGTCCTTGTTTATTTTGTTCCACTAGTTAAGATTCTGTTTTAAATACCTTATTGTCTGGAAAATCTCCTCTGTTGGCATTTGTTTTTGTTTCTTTGGTGTTTTGTTTTTTTTTTACCTTCATCTAAAATATTAAATATTTGTATTGAGATGACTGAACAAAAGACACGAAGTATTTATGGAGTAGAAATAACCATTTTTCGTACCAGTGTGATCATCAAGACTGGGGAAGTGACTGTACTCAGCACTGGTGACACTGCATCTTGAATCCTCTATTCAGTTTCAGGACCCTCAATACAAGAAGGAAATACAGAGGCACATTAAGAGAGAGCAGCAAAGCTAATGAATGGACTGAAAAACAAAATAAGTGAGGAGTGGCTGAGGGAACAGTGGTTATTTAATTTGGAGAAATGGAGCTGAAAGGAGACTCCCTATAACTCCCTATAACTACCTGAAAGGAAACTGTAGTAAGGAGAGTGTTTGATTTTTTTTCTGAGGTGTCAACTGATAGGATGTGAGGAAACAATGCCTGAGAGGTGGAGGTAGTTCAGATGTGTGGAAGTTGCAGTAAGGGACATGATTTAGCAGTGAATTTGTAGTGTTTTGTGGATTATTGGGCTTGATAATTTTGAGAGATTTTTCCAACCTATATGCTTCTATGATTCTATGATCAGAAACCTGCAGAGAAGGCACCAGTAGCAGGGCAGTGAACATGAACTTCACAGCTGATAACATTGCAAACCAGCTACTGTTGGGAAGAATCTGTGAGGATGCAGAAACTGCAGAATTCTGCAAACCAATTTGTGGGGGTTGCAGAGGAGGAAGATGGAGGACAACGAAAGAGGGGGAATAGGTAGAATAGGGTACAGAAGCGCCAGTTGCATCTAAAAAAAATAAAAATCAAATGTTACTTGGTCTAACATTGTGGACAAAAAAGCCAAATACATTAGACCCACAATTATAATTTTGATAGATATGCAATTAATAAAAATCTGTCATCAGTTCCTCTTACAGTTACCTTTTTAGCTGCACAGATGGCTTACCAACATCATAGCTTGTTCAGGCTGTTGCGTTGGTGACAACTGGGACAAAACCTGATCTTTTTCCCTTTAGGTTTTGTAAGTGTCCCACAATACTTTGCAAGTTGTTTTAAAAGGAATTTGGTTTCCATATTGGAAACCCGTCAACTTCCAATTCCTGTGCTGGATTTCATTTAGAAAACTGGATGCTTCTGGATGGTTTAAATAAAGGTAATTTGGTGCGGAGATCTCCCTCACGTGACCAGTGAAGAAGCAGAAGTCAAATACTTCCCCATATCATCCATACTATTCCACTAGATTCATGAATGTGAAATACTTTGTGAAAAATTCCTAAAGACAAGAATTCATAAGGCTAAGGTGGTGTTCTTACAGGAGTATTTCAATCACCACAAAGAAGGTACATCTTCTTATGACAGTAACAGGATTTCTGTACACTGAAAATATCTGAAGAACTAAGTGCAATTTCACCATGTTCATCCAGTATTGAGATGCAATTTGAAATATTTATAAATGAACTAAAACAACGGCACGTCCTTTTCTATTATTGTCTTTCTATGCAAATAGATTATAGTGTCAGTATGCAGTATTCCCAATTGCACAAAACATTCCCAGCTCTGATGGAAATCAATGTTTTTATGATCTGATAGTGATAGAACAAGGAGAAATTTGTTTTAACTAAATAAGAGGAGAGCTAGATTAGATCTTAGTAGGAAATTCTTTACTCAGATTGCGGTGAGGAGAGGTTGTGGATGCCCTATCCCTGCAGGTGTTCAAGGACAGGATAAAGCCATAGGCAGATTGATCTAGTGGCTGGCAATCCTGCCCACAGCAGAGGGATTGAACTAGATCTTTAAGATCCTTTCAAGCCATTTTATGAGTAAGTGATTCTATGATTCTATGTTCTTAGAATCACCTCTCTCACGTTACACCAAATACTACATACTGCTTTCTTTCTGAGTGGACAGTAGGAATGTGCAAAATAGTTGGATCAGTAAAGAACATGAAAAAGGATTTCAAAGAATTCAAATTCAGACTGATGTCCTTGTTGGCCATAATAGTTAAAAAGAGAAAATACAGTCTTGAAAGAGTAGTGATTTGTCATGCTTTGTTGACCTAAGTATTTTATTTCGGCTTTGCAGTAGCTCAAGGGATTGGAAAAGGCAAAGCAGTGAAAGGAAGAACTATTAAATTGGATTAGTCATGCTAGTATTACCATATTTTTCATGCTAACATGCAACATCTGTAATTCATTTTTACACATCTCTAAGAGTTGATTTCTTCTTTTAGAGTTCGTTCTCCTTTACAGCAACAGAGAAAACAACCGATTTTCCATACCTATGTAGATAAGAAGTGGTGACTTTAAAGTGCAACATGTTCCGATACCAAGATAGTTTATAAAAGTAAGCACAACGAATAACTTGAATAAGCTATCTACAGAGAGAACTTCAGTAGAATTATTAATCACTCATCCTGAGATAAGTCCACACAAAAGAGCACTTGACAGCCATTTGGCTGCAGATCATCTCTCCTCCTTGCCCCTGCCTTGGCCATCTGTGTCCTTCAGACAAAGGATTTCGCAACCCTTGCCCAGGACTTGCCCATCAAAGTTCTCCAGGCAAAGGATTTCTCAACCCCTACCCAGGACTTGAACAAGTTCATCTGTGTCCCCAGCAAGCTTTGAGATACCGATGTTAACAGAATAATATCTTACAACTTGGAACAGAGTTTTTGCTGAGGAAAAGTTAAACTTGCCACAATGACATAGAGTCAGAGTCAACAAGGATGGAAAAGACCTCCACGATCACCAAGTCCAACTGTCGAAGTACTACTAATATTTCATCACTAAATCATGTCCCTAAGTGAAACATCTAAATGTTCCTTGAACACCTCCAGGGATGGTGACTCAAACATCTCCCTTGGCATCCTGGTCCAGTGCACGATCAGTCTTTGAGGGCTTTTCCTAATATCCAATCTGAATGCCCCCTACCCCCAGCACAACTTGAGGCCAATCCCTCTAGTACTATCTCTAAATGTACAAGTATACATCTCTGAATGTTGTGAAGTTCGTAAGTTACAGATAAACCTGAAACTGACAGGCTGCAAAAACTAACTAATGTCTCTCTGAAAATAATCAAATCTCTGCTGTTCTTCTCAAATCACTCCCAGATAATTATCAGACAAGAAAGCTCACTGTTTCTAAAGCTTCACTGATGCTTTTGTAGACTGTGTTTTGTAGACTCTCTGATTTAGAATTATTTAGCAAGAGTATACCATTATCAAAGGTTATGTTTAGCATGAGTAAATTTAAGGAAGTTGGCAAGGAATTATTCAAAATAAATAGAAGAGAAATCACAGCTACAGACTACTGTGACTGTAAACACAGCAGAGACATAAATGCCAAATAAAGATTTCTTCACAGCTGTGACAACTCTGAGAAAAAGCAGTGGATCTAGTTAGAGAACGTGTAGTACTCTCTGTATGGTCTTTGACAATCTTGATAACCTCTATTCTGATAATTTTTTCTTTTTTTCCACTGCTTCATGCAAGAATATCTAAGCAGGCTTTCTTTGATAAGATGATTAATTTAAGTAAATCAGAGTGAACAGAGTGTTTCAACTGGCTTTCTCATCCACTTGACCTAGTTAAGACTCATCTATTTATAAAGAAGAGGAAACAATAAACACGGGATGAAATGAAGAGCCAATTTACCTCACTTATGTGTAGTGTTGTACAAGTCTTAGATATTAACATACATAGTAGTATTTGCTGTGTTTTATGCAAATTATGTCATGTGATTGGACTTTATTTTTAACCTGATATCAGACAGGAATTTTTCAGATATGGTGCTTCGTAATTTGCAACATCCTGCAGGCAATCTGCCACATCTAGTATGGTTTCATTTGAGAATAAAATGTCCTTTCCTACAAATAAAGTCTGCATATTCTGACTCATAATGGTTATGAACCACATTCATCAGTGCTTTTGTTCAACTGATGAGTTGAAAGCCTATTTTGACTTCTTAATTATCACCACTGAATACCTCTGGTGAAGATAAAATAATATGCAGTTAATATCTAGCAGTACTCTTACTTTTCAGTAGCATTTTTGATACTTAGGCAGGTTTGATATCTTTGAAAAACTTTTTCTTAGTATTTTGTCTTTAAGAATATATTTCCCATCAGCAAGCATATATTAACATTCTTTCTAGTGCAAAACAAATGTACCTATAGATCCTACGATGCTGAACAACTGACTATATAGAATTAAATCTGATTTGTTAAAAAACAAAAAGAACAACCCTATTTCAAGGCACCTATATAAAACTACATCTCAAGATCACACCTATCCTAAAAGCATACAAAGAAAAATGGTTTTGCAAATACTGTTTGTTTACAGAGTTGTGGTGAAAAAGCTTGATTATGAGATAGGCCCACTGCTGTCACTGTGCATATATTTGTATGCTTGTGTTCTTCAAGTCAGTAAGAAGAAAGCAGTCGTACTCACAGTGATACAACAGTCCTATGAAGCTCAGAGTAGAGACATAAGTATTAGAGGCAGAAAACAAACATGAAGCATTTCAAACTTACCTATTTATATAGATAAAGGGTCACACACATAAGAAAAGAATGTATATATGAGTGGACTGTTCATCCAACATGCACATTATTCTTCCATTCTAGCAGTAATACTTTAAACTTTCCCAGAATGTTCTAGATACAAACAGTGTACAGTGTACAATTAATTTGTTCAAGAAATCTACTACGAAAGTCATATAATCATCTTGCATAAGTTGAAAATTTTTATCTCCCATTTATGTCTCTGGAAATCCTTATTTAAAGGAATATCAAATCACCTATCACTTCAGAATCACTTAAGATCTTTCTCTAAAAAAAATATATATGTATATATATCCAATAAGACAACTAGGGGATTGTTGATTTTCTTGAGTAAAGAGTACTTTAAAAACCTTTAAAATTGATTTTATACACATCTCTGATACTGCATGGATGGAATGCACTCTATGGGAAAATACATGTTGTATTCCTGTCCTGCATCAAAATTTCCACTTGGACACAGACACTTCCTGGATTTTTATACCATACCGTTTGGACTGATAACGACAATTGAATAATAAGATCAGGTACCAAAGGGGAAAGCGGGAGGTGCTGATCTGTCACAAGACATAATTAGGGTTCCCTTCATGACAAAATTTTGGTTTGTATTATAATTTCTGATGGCCATGGGCAAATACTTGTGCTGTTACCATTCCACTCCCTTCTAAAAATTTCCCCCATGGTGCAACTAAGCCACATCATTTTGATCCCACTTGATCCCAAGGCCATCTTACCTCACAAGTTCCTGATTCTAAACTCTCAGGGGCAGGAAGCAAAGATTGTTAATCTTTCCAACTTGGGGTTTCAATCCTATCTCACTTCTCTTAATTTGGATCCTAAGCAAGGAGGCCCAAGTTTGTAACATATACAAGGCACTGGGTCTACCATCTCTGGGTCTTTCATTCAGATCTCTCAATGTTTCATGTAGTCTCTTAGTCCACATCAGCAAGGACTCAGAGTCGGTCTTTGGAGCTTTTGATGACTTGAGGAATCCCGTATGCTGTCATCAATTTAGTTAATGCCTTGATAGTATAGACTTGAATTGCTTTTGGCACCAAACAGGCCTGCATAAATCCACCTACCATGTCTACACAGGTCAAGGCATACATGGCCCCATCAGATCTAGGGAGGGGCACCTCTGCAAGGTGTTGTGTACTCTGGCTAGATACACTGTTATTTCTGGCAAGGGTCTCAGTCATGTTCTGGATCACAAGTCTCATTCTTGACATGCCTGGATGATATTTGACATTCTCAGCCCTCATGTTTTTAGTGCTGCCCTGATTGTCCTCTGTCTGGCATGTCACAACTTCTTATATAGCCATTGGGCAACGTTATTTGATGGCAAATCTTCTAGCCACCTTTTCCAAGCTAGTGTGTTGGCTTCATCATTCCCCAGTGTCCAGATATAAGGAAGGCATATGCTGTTCTATGCTAGCCACATCCCTTATACCCAACCACATGTCTCTGTCCCAGACTGATCGTGCTTGGATAGTCCAATCCTGAGCAGCTCACTGAGAGATTTAAAGTATGAGCCCTCAGTAGACTACCCAGATCTCCATGCAAAAATTCAATGCACCGTCACCTGATTCCTGAGTTACCACCATCCACTCTGTTATTGGTTCAGCGTACTGACTTCTCTGTCCATTTGTTTATTTGAACTAGATGGTCTCAGTCAAGGGATGGTACGCAATTGCTTGCCTGTTAGTAGGATTTCTTCTGCTGGATCCATTCGTGTACCAGGCTGTTAGGATATAGGATATTACAGTTCACATATGCGACTCCTGTCCGGTGAAGCAATAGTGTTTTCTTCAGTGACATCACAATGGTTTATCCCTGGGCCTAGTATCTTTTGTAGTTCTTCTTTTTTTTTTTTTAACAGTGAAGAGAACTGACTGTGCTGCCCCAGATAGGTGACCCAATGCGCCTCTGTTTGGGTGTGGACCACCCCTGTCTTAGGAATACATGATAGATCTTTTAGATAGATAGAGTTGTTTTTCCTGCTACTTCAACAGTTATTGTTGGCTCCACTGCCTGCAAGGCAGAGTATGTAACAAGTAACTCTTTTTCATTCAAACTGTACTTTTCTTCTGCTTCACGCCAAACACTAGACCAAAACCCAATTGGGGTCTGGATGGAACACTGACAACAATTCCCATGCAAACCCTTCCTGGGTTACATGCATATCTATTTTGGCAGGTAGGGTGGGATCGAATATACTAATCGCCTGTGAAAGGTAGATTGTTTTTTTGCAGTGGGAATTTCCAGTATTTCTGTATGTAGTATAGGATCAGTTGTTTTTCACAGAGAAAGCTGCTGAACAAAGGAAAGTTGAGACTGAGACATCCTAACCTGGGTAGAATTGGCATAGGCACTAGGTAAGGTAATTATGCAGGGTTGGGGAGAGCCTAGTACAGGACAGAATGAGTGTACCAAATTTTGGAAAGCTTGTCTTCTTATCACCATAAAAAGTACAGAACGTATTTAAAAACAATGGGTTGGTAACAGACATTGTATGAAAATGTATCGTAACAACAGTGTCAGGAAGATTGTGAGCCTGAGACGCTCAACCAATGAATGCTAGGAGAGGCATTACCTGGGACAGAACCAGGGTATATAACAGAGTGGATTTCATTGATTAAGCATGCAGTTTATCCCTTGTCTGTAAGGGGTGTGTGCCTATTACTACAATAATGAATAAACTGCTCTTCAAGAAGATCTGTCTGATTATAAATTTTTGATTTTGAGCTTGTTTCTCACACGCCTGTGCTCATTTAACAGCTAGTTTGAACCACTGGAAAGCATCTTGTTTCATCCATCTCCAAATCCATAATTGAACCTTCTTAGCCTATACAAAGGCCTCAGGATCTGTGCAGGGTAGGGTATAAATGTTCTCCAGTATCCTAGGATGCCCCAAAATTCTTGCTGCTGTTTTGCTATAGTTGGTATTGAAAATGCTTCTACTTTATCAACAATGACACTGGGTATGATTTTGGTCTTCCCTGACCAAATGATTCCTTATAATTCAACAAAGTCGCCGACCTCCCTTCCCCATCTTCCTGATTGATTAAGATTTGTAATAGGCGGGTTGGACCAACATTTGAAGTTGTTTCTTAATCTCATATCAGATATACATATATCAAAGAACATCCTCCCCCTCCTATAAATTGGAGCGAGACACCCACAAATACTTTTTGCAGACTCATTCACTGAAACTGATCCATGTACTTTCTGCTGAGGAGAAAAGTGTCTTCTGAGATTTGCTTGTCTCCTAGAATCTTTCAAGGAAAAATTTCCCAAAAATGAACTTTGAAATTGAGACCGTACTGAAAAGCGATGTTAATGCCCTGGATTACAGAAAACAGCATTTAATTTGACACTTTCGACTATTTCCTTCTCTATATATCTTGGTCATCATCACAGGGAAGAAGACTGCTATGTGGAAAGCTAAAAATACTGTCTGTAATAATAAGGAAAGAAGAAATAATAAAAAATCAATTGGGTCTCTTTTCCAAAACATTCCAGTAAAAGAAGAGAATACTGGCCATAGTTTTTCAGAGAAAATAATATATTTTTGAGTCATTGTTAGAAGAGCTCCCAGGGATTCAGCTTCTTATTGGAGTTATTTAGCTGGAGTTGTCCACTAAAACAAAAGAATGTACAAAGAAAATATTTATTATAATAACAAAAAGATACAGATGGAAAAAGACCATAAACTTTCCACTCCTTCTCAAAAACAGATTCCGGGACTAAAATTTTTGTGGTTGGGCAACTTATGCATTTGGGTGAATGCCTGTAAAGGTCTCATGGGAGATTCTTCTGTCAAAACCTTCATTTCAGTAATTTCTTAAATCCAAATTCAGGCAATTCAACGTGAGTAGGTAAAAAATAGAACAAAACACACACATACAAAAAAAGACAACTAATCACAAAAATATGTCCACTGCTACCAGTAAACCATTTCTGCACTTTTTCATTTTAATCACACTGCCAGCCAGAACTGTGGGCAATGAAGACAGCAGCATCTACTGCAAGAGGAATAAATCCTCTTAAAGTTGCATATGGCTCTTTAATCTAAGTGCTCTGTAGAGATGACTTTTTCTAGCATTCATCCCATATGAATCAGCTGGAATTCTGTAACTGACCTCATTTGGCATCTGTCAGAAACTAAAAGCAATAGCATTCAGCTGTTCACTTCAGTAAAACACACAATTGCATAAATAAAATATAAAAATATAGATCATAAAATCATACAATTTCTCAGTTGGAAAAGCCCTTCAAAATTATCAAGTCTAACAACAACCTGATCAAACTACCCTAACTCTAACAACTCACAGCTAAATCATGTCCCTGAGCACCACATCCAAACAGTTTTTAAACACATCCAGGGATGGTTACTCAACCACCTCCCTGGGAAGCTTACTCCAGTTGTTAACAACCCTTTCTGTAAAGAATTTTTTCCTGTTAAACAACCTAAACTTACCCTGGTGCAACTTGAGGCCTCATCCTGTCACCTGTCACAAGTGAGAAGAGACCAACCCCACTCTCACTGCAATCACCTTTCAGATATTTGAAGAGAGCACTCAGGTCTCCCCTCAGTCTCCTTTTCCCCAGACTAAACAGCCCCAGTTCCTTCAGTCTCTCCTCATAGGCCATATTCTTCAAGCCCTTCACCAGCCTTGTTGATATTCTTCGGACCTGCTCCAGCAGCTCAATGTCCTTTCTGTACTGAGGTGCCCCAAACTGAATACAGTAGTCAAGGTGAGGATGCCATTGGCCTTCTTGGCCACCTAGGCAAACTGCTGGCTCATATTTAGCTGCCTGTCCATCAGTACACCAAGGTCCCTTTCCATCAGGTATCTTTCCAGCCTCTCCTCCTCTCATCTAGGGTGACCAAATGCAGAACCTGACAGTTGGCCCTATTGAAACTCATACAGTTTGCCTTGGCCCATCAATCCAGTCTATCCAGGTCCCTCTGTAATGCATTTCTCCTCTCTGGCAGATCAACACTCCCTCCAAGTTTGATGCCGTCTGCAAACTTACTGAGGGCGCACTCAGTCCTCATCAGGATTGTTAATAAAGATGTCTTCTGTGACATGGGGATGGTCTCAGTAGAGAGGATTTAAATTCCATCTCATTTCTTTCTAGGATGTTAATCCTTCTGAACCAACCTAATCCAGTTCCAATTCTTTTCCAAAAGAGTTTCTTCTGTGATTTTTCTGATATACTCAGACACTGCTGAGGCACCTGGGATTCCTTTCTATCCTAACCTGGAAAACTTTTCTGAGAGAAAAGAACATTTTCAGGGTCATTTACCATCACTCAGAAAAAAAAAAAAAAAAAAAAAACATTCAGCAAGTTGTTGACAATGAGTTAGAAAGGACTTTATTCCTTTATATTATTTTTCCTATTATTTTGGAATATTTATTAAAAGCTGAAGTTCCTCTATCTTGTGTTGATTACCACAAAAAATGATACTGGTGGTTCATCTGTAACATGGAGTACTACTCAAGAAAGGACTGTTATCAGGACCCAACACTCTTGCTCTCCTGCTCACACTCTACATATCCTAGGAGTCTCCATAATTTAAGTATGTAGGCAGATACTACATACTGCAAATAAAGACAAAAGAATACAATATCATAATTTAAATTTTGAAGTATTAAGAGAAAAGACTAGAATAGAAGAGAGGCAAAGATTAGGGGAAGACAGAGAAGGGTACAAATTCTGTACTGGGGATAAGAAAAGATAACAGATATTATATTACTGAGTTAAGTCCATGCCCTTCTCTAGTAAATCTGTTTTTGGCAAAAGAATTAGACAATTTCTTTCATATCCAGACAGATTCATAGAAGGAACCTACATATTTCAGATACTACTAGGAAAAGGATGTTGAACAGAAAAGGTGGTATTTGGAGAAAAACAGTAGAGGATGAAATACTGGGAATTTATGGAATTAAAACCTTTTGGGAAGAAGATAGCAGGGAAGAATCTATCAGCAGAAAAAATATAAAGTTCAAAGCATTTTAGGTCAAGATGAATGGAACAAACCAGAAACATGGAACTGTGTTTTTATAAGAGAAATAGCAAAATGAATAAGATCATGAAAAAAAATAAATGAAAAAGGAGACGAATATGGCAAACTCATAAAGTGTACACCAGAAACAAAAACTAGATTAGGAGACCAGAAGTAGGGCAAAGATAGAACAGATGCTGAAAAATAATTGGCAAGAAGAGCAACAAAGTCTAATACTAATAAAAAGCTACAGCTCACTATGTGCAAAAACAGGTGAGAAATTCCTACATCTCCTGCCCACAAATCTCGCAACGGCCACTGAGAAATTATGCCTTTTTATTTCAAGCCTAAATGGAGAATTAAATGATCTATTGCTAATCAGCTTTTTCAAGTGATGAAAAGAGCATAATCATCTCCAGATGTTCTTGCCTAGAACTTCTCCTACCCAGAAGCTGCAACCCAGCCTGGTGCCTGGGGATCCAGGGTTCCTGCTCTGGTGAGGATTTGTGGGCATGACTTTCTCCATTGCAGTGTTCATTATCTGCAAAGCTGAGCACCTGTCCCAGTTATGCAGGCACAGGGACAGATACATGACACTAGCAAAACAGAAACACACACCTATGTGTCCTCTCCCCTTCCTCAGCTGCCAGAAACAAGAGATGAACAACACAGAAACATGCACAGCACTCTACACTTTACAAGCACGTGAACATTCATGGGTCACTCTGTCTGCCTATCATCCATGCTTGATTCCTGGGCCCCCTTACCCATGTCACAGGCCTGTCACAAATAGATTTTTTTTCACAACTTTCAAGCAATTTAGAATTTATTTAATACTTTTATGATAAATCATATAATTATGTCTTATGATTGTTAGTAACACTTAATCATTAGAAGATTGAACACAATGATTCAACAGAATTTACTTCAATAAGATAAAAATGACTGAACAATTCCAGAATGACAAAGTTCACTTGAATACTGCAGAGTATTACAAGGAAGGTTTCTAAACTCAGTAGCATGCATGAGGACTCTCTCTGCTCTGGTGAGATATTCTCCCCTTCCCTTTTGTCAGATCTGAAGTAATGGATTAGAATCTCTCATCAGTCTACCTTGGCTAGCAATGCATCTTCAGAAGTCTGCTCTGTGAAGGATTCCAGCCCAGGAAAAAAACAAGGATCACTTGTTGCTTATAAACAGCAAGATTATTTTCTTTAATCAGAGAACTTTCCCTCTGTCCAAAATTCAGCTGAGATTACTTTGGAGCTATTTCCTAGCTGTACTTTTGAGAATGCCCCTCAGCAATACAAAGCTATGGCTCTGTCAGCGCTCCACCATGTTCCTCCTCAGTGACATGCAGCTGTGACTCAGCACCACAAGACTTCCCCTCAGAGACATGCAGTCTCGTAAGAACAACCTGCTTTGTTTTTCAGTGATGTGCAGCTGTAGATACCTCATAGCAATACCCAGCCATGACTGCCTCAAAAAACCCTGCCATGTTTCACCTCAGCAATACACAGACATGAGCATTGCAAAGAGACACGACCAACTGTGAATGCACTGCCATGTCTTCCCTCTCAGCAGCATTCTGCAGTGCCTACCTCAATGTGCTACACTATGTATACCCAGGAGACACACAGCCACATCCACTTCACACGAAGTTGATGTGACCCCCATACAAGTTTTAGTGTGGCAAACTCAGACTAATTCATCGTACTCCCACTCAATATGCTGTGGTTTAATCTGGAAGGTGGCTAAGCACCATACAGTTATTCACTCCCTGCTCCATCTTCCAATGGGATAGGGAAGTACATTAAAAATACAATAGAACTTGTGGTACAGATAAAATCATTTACTAAGATAGAGAAAAGGAAAGGAAAACGCAATCGTATAAATGTATAGAAATGTAAATAACAAATGGTGGACTAGTAGTTGTTCACCACCCCCAGTCATGGCCCATCTAACTAAAGTGTAAGAGTGTGATGAAGTCCCACTGCCTTAAAAACTCCACTTGTTGTCATATGATATGGAATATCCTTTTGGTTAGTTCAGGTAAACTGTCCTAATTCTGATCCCTCCCAGCTCCTTGGGCCCATCTCTGTAAATGACCATGGCTTAGCAAAAAGCTGTAAAACATTGATGTATTTTGAAAATTGTTTTTTTCTTCTAGAACCAATATTAAAACCGCATAATTCTAGAAATTCTGAAGAAAATTATTCCTTCCCAGCTAAAACTAAGACACAGTGCCTCACAGCCATGGCCACGTTGGGGCTCCATCATAGCACCACTGCTATGAATGACTCAAAGTTCCCTGCCATGATTCCTCTCAGCAACACAAAGCCATGGCTGCCTCAAAGCATCCCACCATGTCTCCTCTCAGGTACATAACACCATGGCCAACTCAGACTACCTCATCATAGCCCTATTCAGTTTTGGTCATCATTTATGGAGCTAGGATTCCACGATTCTTGCAATCCTTCTAATGCAAGATATACTTTGATTGTTTTGATCTATTGGGCTGGGCTTTTTATTTGTTTATTTCCTAGTTTGTTTTCTTGTTTGTCCCAAGATGATTGTGTGATGCTGTGTCATGGTTTTATGATTTTGGGCTATTGGTATTCCACATCATAACATCATGTAATGCACTGGGAGTTAAAGAGTTAATGCTCCAATTCTGGTTACCTGACCCAGAAGAGAAGAAGAACTACATACCCCAGAGGACTTTGCGTTCAGAGAGGAGATAAAGCCCCTGGCAAGATCACGAGACCAGGCTCTCCTCCCTGCTGCTTGACCCGACTGCACGTCTCACCTCAGCATTAATGTAAGGCCTTCAGTTTTCAGACACTCTCATTACATTTGATTTATTAGCTTCAATTCTAATTATATTGTATTATATTTTATTATAGTGTGTTGTCTTGCATTTCAATATTTTCTTTAGTAAATTAGTTTGTTTCTCCTCATATCGTTGCCGTTTTTGGGGCCCATCTCTCCTTTTATTTTCCCCTTTTCAGAGGTGCAAACGCGTGAGTCCCTCCACCCCTCTTGTCACAGAACCAGGCCAAATCAGCCCATAAGCCATTGATACATTGGTAGTGATATGCAGAAATATAAACTCTCGGGAAGTTGTTTTCCAGGATCACATGGTTGAGTTTGTAGCAGATTAAAAAATCAGGCTGTGACAGCAGTAAGGCCTGTAGCCAGATTTAAGGGGCAGTGATGATTTCAATAATGCACATAACCACTGTTGAGAGGATTACCCTGGTGTTCTACTTTAGAGGTAGAGCAGTGCAATTTGTTATGACTATAAGGATGTTGATGGTAACAATTATAATGGAAGCAAATTCCAGTCTCTTAAACCTGTCTCTTGTGCAACAGTGCACCGTGCTGGGCATGGACGGCCAGTGGATGAGCAGCAGGAGGCACCGGGTACCAGTAGGTGGGTAGGTAGGAGGGTCAGTGCTGCTGGAACTGGTCAGAAATGGCTCTTGGCCAGCTTCAGAACTGCTATGAGCAACCCCCTGCCTGACAAGCTTCCACCCTTCAGAGGAGTGCACAGAACCTTGGTATAGATTTTCATTCAGTGAAAATAGGAATTTCACATAAGTTGTTAATTCAGAGCAACTGCACCAGTAACTGATTTCTTCACCTCAGAGGGACAAAGGGGTAGTTTGAGATAAGGATGAGATCATGCACCAGTAATAATCTCTGTTCAAATACAGTCAGCATAAATGAGATTTGTATAAATAATTGCATAGTGATAATACGGTAGAGAAGTGAGAAAGAAAAGGTAAAACAACATTCCCCACCATCTTCATCTTATTCCCCCCCTCCTCCTGAGGGGAAATGAATGCTTGAATGCTAAGAAAAAGCTTCCGTACACTCCGTACCATACACTCCAACAAGATATTCCTGGTTTCAGCTGGATAAAAGAACAAAGTGCTGTAGGAAAACAAAGAGAAACAAATTAGATAAGCAAAGCACAGCACCAAAGAAACTGAAAGCAAAGAGAGAAGTGGACATACCAAAGGTCCAGGTACTCTGCATACCTCAAGCAGCACAGAGATAGGGAAAGGGATTTCTGATCTATCCCTAATTCTTCATCTCTGTTGCTCCTTCACTGTCACTCTCTTGACCTGCAGCAACATGGGTTTCTTCTCATATGATATGGTCCTTTAAAAAATGATCAGACTTGGCTTTCACAGACAGGCATTCCATGAGAACTTCTGCAGTGTGGGTCTTTATCACAAGGTGCAGCCTTTAGTGACAGACTGCTCCAGAATGGGTTTTCCATGTAAAGCAGCTCCTGCCAGACTGCCTCCTCTGCCAGATACCTCTGTTCAGACAAACTGTTGTTCTGTCTCTAAGTGCGTTCCTGAGTTGGCAACTCCATGGGCTCCCTTTAGGCCACATCCATCTGCTCCAGCATGGGCTCCTCCGTGAGCAACACATGGAGATCTGGACACTGTGGTGCCTAAGGGCTGCATGGAGACAGCCTGCTCTATAGTGGGCCTCTTTACAGGATGCAAGGGAACTTCTGTTCTGTGCATGAGGACCTCCTGACCTCCTTCAACTCTGATCTGGCTGGATGCCATTCTGTTTCCCTGACATTTTCTCATCTCTCCCATATACTTACTCATAGCAGTATTTTCCTTTCTAAAATCTATTCTCCCAGATGTAAAATCAGTATCACTCATTGCTCAACTCTGTTCCTTTTTTGAGCCATCTTGATGGAGCTCATTCTGATCTGACATAGAGAAGCAGTAGAGCTCTACTCACAGACGCCTCCACAGCAGCCCCCTACTACCAAAACTCTGCCATATAAAACTAATGGACAAAAGGAAGCAAAAGCTAAGACATAAAAATTGGAGATGCCAATGGCCCAGATACTTAGCATCTCTTATAAAAACTTACATAATTTAAATTTTTGTTCTGGAAGGTTTAAGAAATGTTCTTTGTTAAGGGATGCTAAACTGACCACCTACTCCAGCTTCTGGAGCCCAGCCCCAAAGTTCTGAGGGACCTGGACTCTCTGCCCATGATGAGTTACGTGAGTTCTACAATGAACGAAAGTCACATTACTTCTTATGTAAACTTGATCTAAAGATCAGTGGTTTGGGTTCTTCCTATCTGCCTCCAAAACACCAATGCATACAATTTATACATTTTGTAAAGTATTGTACTGGTTTCAACTGAGACAGTGTTGATAGCACACCAATGTTTTGGTTATTATTCTGTGATGATTCTGTTGGGCCAAGCTTCTCACCAGAGAAAAAACTTCACCATGATGGCTTAGCATCTGGGCAAGAGGTAGAGCAAGCACGTGGCTGAGCCAGGACAACTAACCTGATTTATATAAGAGATCATTCCATATCCAATGATATCATACAGAAGTCTGTAAAGCGGTGGGAAGTTGGTTGGGGCTGTGTTGCTTTTCAGGGATTGATTGTGTTCTGGTTGGCATATGTTTGAGTAATTGTGTCGAGTGCATATTGTTATGATCACTTTTTCTTTTTTTCCTTTTCTGTTGTAGTTAATACTAAAAATAATAAAATAATAATAATAATAATAAAATAAATAAAAATAAATAAATAAATAACGGTTTGTGTTTTAACACGAGTTCTACTTCTTTCCCAGTTACCACATCCCAGAGTATGATTAAGGTGTAATGCAAATGCGTAAGGGAGAGGGGCAATGTAAAGGCATAAGGTAAAGGAGATGCTGATGTACCCTCAAAGTACTGCAGTAAAAGGGGTGCTTTGTCACCCCCCAAAATACTGAAACATTAATTGGTAACTGTGCTGCTTTATGGTTGCTGGCATTGTGCATTTGTATGTGAGCACAGCTATGTGAGGTAATGGTACTGAGCTTTCTATTTTTTCTGCCTCTTTGTAGTGTGTGTACAGTGAATCTGCAGATTGTGTTAAACACTCCAGAAGAGTTCCAGAAGAATTAAGAATGTCCAGACATTCCAGACACGGAGCAGTCAGTTGTGGAAATTGAAGAGGAAATTTGTTGAAAATTGTAATTACTGATAAATTGAAGGAGATTAAAATTACGTGTTGAAAGCTGGGATCTGTGGGAACAATAACAAGTGAAACTCCCATCTTGCTATAGGGGTTATTCGTTACTACTCTCACTGAAGGAATTCAGTATAAAATCATGTCTTAAGGGAGTCAGTGGACCTAGTAATCTGAGGAGGGACAATAGTCCAGCATAAATTATATTTAGAGGCTTCTTGTGGTCTGCACTGGCCAAGGCAGACAGGTGCTGGGACAAGAAACCCTCATGCCAACCCCCACACAACTCACAAACAGAACGCTCAGAGAGAGGAAGAGCCAAGGGTAGGGACACTTGCAAACTCCTGTATCTGCCTTAATTGTTTAAATGTAGAAACTGAACTCTGAAAGAGCACGCTTGTTTCTCAAGTCGCCTTGTTTGAATTGTGAGGAAAAAAGGAATGCCACTTCCTAACACCACATTAGAGGTAGAGATTTTTCTTCTTGGATTTTGGATGACAGTTTTATAATTGTCATCCTTTCACTATAAATAATCTCAATGCATAGCTTTTTTTTGTCTCAAAATATTTGTGTAGTTTTCATCTTTGCACAAAAATCTGAACTGAAAGCCCCTAAAAATAGCAGGTTCCTATACAATTTTCTATATAAATTTTGTTAGAAACTGACAAACTTTTCATAATAATTACTAAAATGTACAACTAAATAAGAAAATAGAATGTTTGCGTTGCTTCCAATAGGCTTTATTATCAAAATAACATGAACGTTTCAAAAGAGATGATTGTATATTTGGGGGAAAAAAAATATGGATATTACTCAGCCTCCCTACTTACTTGACTCCTCACTTTTTGCAAATGAATCACAAAAGTGGCAGAGGATTAATTGGTATCACAACTATAGTTGTGGTCCCAAATCAAGACCAGACCTAGCTGCTCAGGTGTTTCATTAGATAGAAGTTGCTGGATTGAATTCATGCAAAGTTTGTGGTAAAAATTATGAAATGAGACAGTCTTTTTGGAGGGAACTGTAAAAGTCTATTCATGCTATTCAAATAAACAGTTTAAAAATATATTAATACTATATCAAATATAAAGGCTGTTGATGTGGTCTACCTAGACTTCAGCAAAGCCTTTGACACTGTCTCCCACAGCATTCTCCTGCAGAAGCTGGCAGCCCGAGGCTTGGATGGGTACACTCTTGGCTGGGTGAGGAGCTGGCTGGAGGGCCGGGCACAGAGAGTGGTGGTGAATGGAGTCAAATCCAGCCGGCGACTGGTCGTGAGTGGTGTTCCCCAGGGGTCGGTGCTGGGGCCTGTCCTCTTCAATATCTTTATTGATGACCTCGATGAGGGCATCGAGTGCACCCTCAGTAAATTCGCAGATGACACCAAATTGGCTGGAAGTGTGGATCTGCCTGGGGGTAGCGAGGCCCTACAGAGGGATCTGGACAGGCTGGAGAGCTGGGCTGAAGCCAATGGGATGAGTTTCAACAAGGCCAAATGCCGGGTCCTGCACTTCGGCTACAACAACCCCAGGCGACGCTACAGGCTTGGGGCGGTGTGGCTGGAGGACTGCGTAGAGGAAACGGACCTGGGGGTGTTGATTGATGCTCGGCTGAACATGAGCCGACAGTGTGCCCAGGTGGCCAAGGAGGCCAATGGCAGCCTGGCTTGCATCAGAAACAGTGTTGCAAGCAGGAGCAGAGAGGTGATTGTTCCCCTGTACTGGGCACTGGTGAGGCCGCACCTCGAGTACTGTGTCCAGTTTTGGGCCCCTCACTGCAGGAAAGATATTGAGGCCCTGGAACGTGTTCAGTGGAGGGCAACAAGGCTGGTGAGGGGTCTGGAGCACAGGCCATATGAGGAGAGGCTGAAGGAGCTGGGAATGTTTAGCCTGGAGAAGAGGAGGCTCAGGGGAGACCTCATGGCTCTCTATAACTTCCTGAAGGGAGGTTGTAGTGAGCTGGGGGTCGGCCTCTTCTCTCGTGTCATCAGTGATAGGACCAGAGGGAATGGCTTCAAGCTACGGCAGGGGAGATTCAGGCTGGACATCGGGAAGTATTACTTTTCAGAAAGGGTGGTCAGGCACTGGAATGGATGCCCAGGGAGGTGGTGGAGTCACTGAGCCTGGGGGTGTTCAAGGAAAGGCTGGATGTTGTGTTGAGGGACATGGTTTAGTGGGAGCTATTGGTAATAGGTGAACGGTTGGACTGGATGATCTCTTAGGTCTTTTCCAACCTTGGTGATTCTATGATTCTATGATTCTATGAAATATATAGTGATTGTGTAATGGTAAATCAGATTTACTCCACAAGGGCTAACCTCAGATCAATCTCATGACTGGGACCTCCAAGTTGCCCCTAGGACAGATAAAATTGCAGTGAGAATGGAACAGAAAATATCATTATGCCACTAAATTTTGTGATTTAGCTTCTACTACAAAACCATAATCCTTAATATCAAAGTATAGGCCCTTACTAAAACTTATAACTATATTACAAAATGGCTGCATAGGTTGCTTCAAACCAAAAGTTGCTGAGACAGAGACTGGCACAAGATAATGCAAAAATATTTGTCCTAAAAGCAGAAACAGAAACATTCTTACTAATATGTGATAAGGCAATCTGCAGGATAGTCCTAGCACAGGGCAGAAGGAATGTGAATTAATGTGAACCTTAAGAAATATAGCCATTTTTATCTCCAAAGAGAAATACAAAATATACTTAAAAACAACAGGCTTGTAACAGACTTAATATGAAAATATTCCTTAGTAATCGTGTTGAAAAGATTGTCAGCTTGGGATGCTCAATCAATGAGTAAACAGGAGAGATACTGACGTGTATTGGGAAAAAGGTGCGTAACGGTGCATATTTTGCTAACAAAGCTCACGTCTTCTTTTCCACAAGAGGGTACTAGTCCACCATTACAATTGCAAATAAAGCATGCTGCTTCATGAAGATCCTTGCAGGAGTCGAGCTTACTGGTTCAGTGTTTCTCAGACCTGGAGAAGCGCAGAGGTGAGCAGGGTATAATCCTGGAATCTCTTCTATTGGGTGCTGGAGCACACAGAGGTGGAGGTCAGCATGCAAGGCATTCTGAGAGCTGGGGACTGAGGGGCAAGATCCACAGTGTGTCTGAAGATGCATTTTGGTGTCACAGATGGTGGTGACTGTACAGCTCTGGGGTTAGGAGAGGAAGAGTGGTTGCAATCCAGGCTTTTGGGAGGCTGCACAGTCAGGACAGTGTCAGTTTTCAGCTCAGGTGACCCCAGGTAGCTGAAAGCATTGATGTAGGTGACAACTGCTGAGCTGCAGTCTGCGGTCACTCTGTCAGCAACTAAAGAGCCAAATCAAAGTGATAGAAGGCATACCCAAGTTTACAGTCCAGCTTGTGTCTAGCACTAAAAGGTATGTTTTGTCAGAGCAGCCCAATGCTTTGGTCAATCAGTGCTACAGAACAGAAGCAGACAGTGACTTGTGTGTGGGCAATTGATTCTACCAAAGAGAAAAGCACTGCAGAAAGCCTTATCTCCAGCTGCTCAGAAATCAGTTCCCAGTCCTATGTCCATTCAATTAAGCATTGCTCCTCCATCCCCAAGGAGAATCCTGTATGAGAAGCAACACAGCAAAATGTGACCCTCTCACAACATTACACCATCATCCTTCCAAACTGAGGCATCCAGCATCTCAAAACAGCTGCTGCCAGATGCACTGCTGGTGGAATTCTTCTTCCAAGTCATGTCAGATACCACCAATCCCGCTTAGGGATTGATAATTGTCTATTTCTTAATTACTTTACCAATCAAAGTTATGACTGTTACTCTACAAGGAGTAAAACTATGCTAATCATATGGTCAGAAAAAGGAGTTGAAAGGAAGAAAGAAATTTTAAGTAAATGTTTCTGTCACTTATGTCACTACAAAACATCTCATAACTCAACACTAGGGTTGCTGATGGCGAGAAGGAGAGATGCACAATTAATAATACACTTCGTAACTCCAATGAATGTACATGAAACAAATGCTAATGACAGATTAGGGTATTTATAGAGAAGAATCATGCTGCTTTTTATTTGCTATTTTTGTTTACTCCACTTGTTTTCATCAAATCTTTAAATCCTTATTTAAAATAAAAATAGATCCCAGTGTACCGGATTCTGTGGTCATCTGATATAATCTATCAAGAGCACGACAAAGCAGACCATTACTGGATGTATCTAAGTGACTTAACAAGATGGACATACACTGGTATCCCAGAAGTAAGTTCTCCTCTTTGTCAGTTTTCAAGTCCATGAAAAGGGAACAAAATGCTCCAAGTAATTCACTGAAAGAGAGTAGAAAACAAGCAATACAATTTTTACAGTCACAGTTCTGATAAGCAATATGTGAATATTTGTCCTCAGAATTACTTAAATACACACTAATTTAAAAAAAAAAAAAGAAAAGTCAAATGGCTGAAATTATGATTAAAAGACATCCTCTGCCTAATTTTCTTCCTTAAAAAATGGTTGGGAGTGGACAAAAAAACCCAGCTACAACTATACACCAAAGAAAGCGCAAAATCTTTCCAATTTCTTCCTTAAGAAAGAAAAGAAGTTGGAAATTGGATAATTTCAGACCATGTAGGCCTCAACATCTGGGAAGCCTCTATTGAAGGAGTAAAGGGCTCGTTCATCTGAATAAGAGCCATGACTTTCAGGACAGCAGCTACTGCTATTCCTTTCCATCCAAAGCTGTAATTTAACTTTCACTGGATCTGTTTCATGCAGCTGTCCATTAGTTCTGCAGTGCACTAAATGATGCAAAGAATTTAGATCAAGAGAAAAAATCCAAGCTTCTTAATTTCCTGATGCGAAATCTTTCTCAGCATCTTAGAATAGCATTGATCACCTATTGTGCACCAATTTTCTGGAGTATAGAAAATTAAAGTACAAAGGAAAAATTTTCTCTGGTGGCAAAAGTTTAATTACAGTGCCATCTGCTGGAGACCAACATCTTGAGGGAAGCAGGATGTATGCTTTCTCAGACGTACCCATAAACATCGTACATCTATATGATCTATCTGTCCATGGATCTGTAACGGCAGAAGTAGAACGTTTATAACTAACTATACCAGAAAAGAAATGCTTGGCACTGCAGCTGACCAGCCTTTCAAGGGACAGGTGAAAAATCAACCAGCTTAAAGAAGACAGTGATATTCTATAACCAGTTGAAATTTGTAACTTATTTCACTTGACAGAAGAGAAAGTGCTGTACCATTATACACAGTAAAGATCTTGGCTACTGCTGCAGCAATAGCTTGAAAGAATTACTGTCACCTACCGCAGAGACGCCACGTTACAGGGTCCCTCACTGCAGGGGCTAGCGATCTCTCCTTGCTCTACCTGCAATCTCTCCTCGCTAGGACCATTGCAACACAGACACCAATATGGAGGATGCTGCAATAGTATCAGTATACTTATATTCAGTATCTTATATACTCTCCAGAGTCCACTTGTCAGAACCTTGTTGGTGGGTATCAGTCCAGGCTGCCCAACACCAGTCCTACCATTGGCCCTTCATTGTTACACTGTTCCATGGTGGCCATCTCCAGGTGGTGTCCATCTTCATGTTCCTTCAGCTCCTTCTTCCTCGCTTAATTTCTTCCTCAAAGCCAATGGATGCACCTACCACAATGCTGAATAGCTCCCATATGTGCTTATCAGGAAACAGTCCAACTGCCTGCACCGTGACAGCCCGAATCCCCAGTTAGACACCTAATAACAAAGCCAACAGTCACCTCTGTTCTCCTTTATCACACAGGCCATCTCTCTGATTAAAGTAATTTGTATTACAATAGCCACATAAATTACAACATGAAATGAATAATAGCAAGGTTTGTATTTGTTTCAGTACATTTGGCTATACAAGGAGGTATCATTCAAGTGAAACTCCCTTCATGAGGAAAGCATCATGCACACTATGGTATCATAGAACTGCTGGGCTTTGTCCAGGTACACGCCTAGAAAAAAATAATAATGAAAGAAAACTAAAGGGAAAATGAAGGGATCAAAAAATAATCATAGAATCATAATAAAAAGATTCAATAAAACCCAGAGTTTACCTCGTGTCTTTATTGTAAGCACAATCATAGTTGACAGAAACCTCATAGGCATAAAGGGACTTGTAAAAAAGAGTGCTGATTTTGATTCGCTCTTTGCACAGAGTCCAGAAGAACTGTGCACATCTCTATTCTTATGCCTGTGAAAATATCTTCAAGTCTCGTCATTGTTGCTGCCATTGTTGGGTTCTGTATCGAACATGAGAACACGTGAAACTCCCATTTACTCGGTTCCCCTAAGGATTAAATGTGAAATAGCAAATGGTTCAATTGTGTATCACAATAGAATCTCTAGAGAGGATACTAAACGCTAGCCCACAACCCTAACTCTAACTCAGACCCTAGCCCAAAGCCTACACATAACCTTAACCCCTAAATCTTACTCTAATCCTAGCCATAAGACTAACTAAACCTAACTCCAAACCCTAACCCTAAACCTAAGCTTAACCCTAACTCTTACCATAACTTCAACCCTCAACCAAACACAATCCCTATCCCTAACCCTAACCCTAAAACTACCCCAAATTAAACCCAAACTCTAATCCTAACCCTAGCTCTAAACCTAAGTCTAACACAAACCTGAAACCTTGCTCTAAACCTTTTTGCAAATACTAACCGTAATATTAACCCAACCTTAACACCAACCCTAACCCTGACCCAGTCCCTAACCCAAAACAAACATTAACCCTAATCATAACCTTAATCCTAACCGCAGCTGTATCCTAATCCTAAATGTAAACCTAACACTAAGCCTAACCCTAACCCTTACCCGCAAGCTTAACCTAACCCTATCCCTACCCTAGCCCAAACCCTAACCCCAAGCATAACTCTAAAACTCAACTCTAACACTAAACCTAACCTAAGCTTTCACTACCCCAAACCTAAAACTAATCCTAACCCTAACCAAGTCCAGCAAGACCCTTTCTTTTTCATTTGTGGCCCAGCTAGCCCCCTTTATTCTAGTTCAGGACCCAGCAAGCACCTTTCTTTTTGCTTTGTGGTGCAGCACGTCTGGGTATGGACCAGCAAGCCCCACTCCTTGTGGATTTCAGTCCAGCAAGCTCCCTTCCTTCTGGTTTCAGTCCAGCAAGCCCCTTTCCTTCTGATTTGTTGCCCAGCACTCCCCCTTTCTTCTAGGTATGGTCTTACAAGCCCTCTTCCTTCTGGGCTTAGGAGCAGCAAAATCCTTCCTTATTCATTTCAGCCCAGCAAGGACCTTTCCTTCTGGCTTTGGGCCCAGCAATCCTCATTCCTTCTGGCATTTGACCTTTCAAGCCTCTTTTCTTCACTATTTCAGCAGAGCAAGTCCCATTCCTTCTGGCTTTGAGCTGAGAAAGCCCTCTGCCATCTGGATTTCTTCCTGGTGAGCCTCTTTCCTGCTCCATTCTGGCCTAGTAAGTCCCATTCCTTCTGTCTGTCTGCCCAGCCTGCCACCTTCCTTCTGTGTTTTAGTCCAGCCAGTCCCCTTCTTCTTGGTTTCTGGCCCAGGACAACCTATTTCTTCTGGGTATGGATCAGCAAGCCTCCTTTCTTCTGGGTTTGAGCACAGGAAGGCCAATTCCTTCTGCTTTGAGCCCAGCAAGCCTTTTTCTTTCTTAGGTTCAGCCCAGCAACAACCCTTCCATTTGCGTTTCTGACCAGCAATCTCCTTCCTTCTGATTTTCTGTCCAGCAAGCCCCCTTCCTTCTATGTTTTCACCCAGAAATCCCTCTTCCTTCTGCATTTCAGTCCAGCAATATCCATTCTTTTTGATTGGTGGTCCAGCATACCCACTGGATTTGAAACAGAACTCTTCCTTATGGGTATTTGGCAATGGATGCCCCATTCTTCCTGCCTTTTTTGCCAGCAAGCCCTCTTTTAAAGTTTCAGCATCAGCCTGTATCTACCTCAGCATCAGGTACTTTTCTTAAACGGGTAAGCAAAAGTGTCCCTGCATTTTCAAAAACTGGATTTTCTCTTGCTGGAGAGCTTTGGGACAAAATTGTCCTTTGTCTTGTCCGATGGGGAGGCCTGGGATCTTTGCAATACATCCGTTCATAATCCTTACGCAGCATCTTTAAAGCTGTGTAAGTCCTGCGGTCCATACCTTAAATTGCTGTGTTTGTTGGTGTTTCTGGATGTCTGTAGTAGGAAACTGGCCTCTGCTGTTGTTGTAGTTTTCTAGCCCAGATGTCTGTAGTAGGAAACTGGCCTCTGCTGTTGTTGCAGTTTACTAGCCCAGATGTCTGTAGTAGGAAACTGGCCTCTGCTATTGTTGCAGTTTACTAGCCCGGATGTCTGTAGTAGGAAACTGGCCTCTGCTGTTGTTGCAGTTTTCTAGCCCGGATGTCTGTAGTAGGAAACTGGCCCCTGCTGTTGTTACAATTTTCTAGTGATAAGCTTACAAATGATTTGGTTGACAAACAACAGATTGCTCCTATTACAATTCCACCCTTTGCTTTTTCCCATTTTGTTCATCAAATCGATTAACGTCTTCCCAAGCCAACTCAAGGATAAGGGTCTCATTGACCTCCTCCTCCTCTAATTGTTCAAACTGTTTTCTGATCAACATTAAATGTGCCGCTTCAAGTCTGCTTTTTACTAGGACGATTATTTTATTAAAAATACAGGGTCCAAAGGTTAGCACTAACACCAACAAAATCGAAGGAGCAGCTATTGTTGATAATAATGTAGTAAGCCATGGGGAACAGTTGAACCATGACTCATACCAATTCTGCTGCTGTTCTCTCTCTTTTTTTCACTTCTCCAATCCTTCCCTTAATTTGGTCATGGAATCTCCTACTACCCCGGTGTGGTCAGCATAAAAACAGCATTCTTCTCCTATGGCTGCACACAGACCTCCATGTTGCAAGAATAATACATCTAGTCCTCTCCAATTCTGTAATACTACTTCCGATAATGATCTTAAAGATTTTTCCGGGGCTGTTATAGATTTTTCGGTTCTTGCCAAATCCTCATCCACAGCCTCTCGTAATGATTGGAACCTTTGATTTTGCTGTACCAGAGAAGTGATGCCTGTGCCTGCTCCCACAGCTCCTACAGTCATTAGAGTTGCTATAGTGAGACCTGTAAAAGATTCTCTTTTCTATGAATGGTGTTCCCCTTTTTCCCTGTGATGATATATGAAATTCTCATTGTGATATATCCTAGGAATAATGGTCTCTTGAACACAATATTCTCGGTTTTCGTTAAACACCTCTGAGGACAAACAAGGCGTGAGTCCTGTCCTGGAACAAATCCATTTGGTCCCACCATTATCCAAAATTATCCATTCAGCTTTTTCGTTCTAGGGACACTGTCACTGCACAAAGTTTCTCCCTGAATTTGGGTATTTTACCTATACACTGCCCTTTTCCCGTTACATGCTGCATAGTGAGCCCCCTTTTCCCATCCTTCCACTTACACTGACTGGGGTTTGATTCGTTTGTTAGCTTAGCAGGAGTTGTAGTTCCTATTGCTTCGTAAAATGGAGGTTTAATATCATAGCATAGCCAACTGTGGTTTGTCACATTTGGGTTGGAGTCGTTAAGGGCCTGATAACTAGCTTTCATTAAATTCCAAAAGCGGGTTGTTACTTACTGCTTCTATCACAGGTTTTTCAGTGGATTTGTCTCCACTGTCAGCGGTGTTGTCCCTGCTGTCCTCAGTAACATCGACACTCCCTCTCTCAGGCTTTGGATCTTTTTTTAGTACTACATTTGGGCTACTGCCACAGGGGATGACTGAAGTTCTTCCTTCCTAATGTATGTCATACCCCCTCAGTCGGTACCTGGTTCCCAGTATCTCATTCCCCAAGTTTTTCCCATTGTCCATCCTGGATTTTCAGGTTTAGTTATGTTGAGGTAAATATGCTTACAATACCCTAGGGAGACGATGCCTCCACTGAAATCTCGATGAGGATGTGTACACCCTGTGGGTCCCCAGCGCACGGATAGAAAGGGATCTTTACCCTTCCCTCCTATCCAATCAGGGGCTATGGTCTCACAACCCCAATAGGCACAATAATAATGCCCTGGCCAATTGCAATATCCTTTTCCTGGGTTAGAACTTGGGCAAAAATGAAATCCTAAAAGATTCAGGCATGGTTTAATTGGTACAAGCTCGCATAAAGTAGGTGTAAAACTGGGTGGACCTTCAGTCTCTTTAATTTGAATCACTTGCTGATCCTCCCACCTGATTAGAGATCATTTGAAGGGCTGGTGTGGGTTACTTTCTGCCTGGAATGGTACCAGCACCCACCCCACAATGCATACAATACCATATAAGAATTGGATAACTGGTGGATCCTTATGGCGTTTAAATGGATTCCTCCTTTCCTCCAAAGTTTTGAGCACCCGATGGATCTGGGTGTCATATTCATGCTTTAAGAGGCATTGGTCCTGGGAGTGGGGTGTCTGGCCTCTGAGGGGGCCTCTTGGCCTACATCCCCACCGTTTTACGCCTCTGCCTCCTTCGCCTACTCTTTTTCTTAGAGCAGCGAGGTGCTCCATCTTCTCGGCAGCAGTCGTATTCTTCAGGGGTCCCTCTTTTTGCCCCTTATAGGTTTACTCAACTCTTGATCAACCACTTCCAGGCTCTCAAGGTTTTACCTCCATTAAACGCACCACTCGCTCCTTTGGGCCAATTCCTGTTTCAGAAGTGTCCCATCATAGGGCTCTAAATAATCTCTGTAGAAACTTTGACCTCAGTTATAGGTCCCGGTGTCTCGGAAGAGATATCGGTAGGTATAACAGATCCACCAGTTATCCTTACAGAAGTCAGTCAGTATTCACAAGGTCGAGCTACAGACAGTCTCATTTGTGCTTATTAGATCTTTCTTCTCAGTTTGAGTTTCAGTCCCCCAGGGTTTTCAGATACTTCCCACTGATCCTCCGGAATGGGTTCTTTTACACAACTTGCATGCGTCCATCCCCGTTCGGCTGTTCGGACAGCAGTTTCTGTGGTAAGTAGAACAATAAAAGGCCCTTCCCATTTAGGGGTGAGGGATACTTCCTTCCAAGTCTTAATCAATACTCGATCTCCTGGTTTCAACTGATGGATTGCCATATTTAGGGGTGGCCTCTGTACAATCAGGCCTCTCTTTCTCAGCTCATTCCTCCTTTTCATTGACTCCACTATATATTCCCGTAAGGAGTATTCCTCAATCCTTGGATGTTCTACCGCTAATTCTAAGTCATACGGCATCCCATATAACATTTCAAAAGGAGAAATGCCTGTATCTGTCCTAGGTTGGGTCCTTAAATTTAATAGTGCTAGTGGTAAATATTTAATCCAGTACATCTTAGTTTCTATCATTAATTTAGTAAGTTGTTTCTTGATTTCTCCATTCGTCCTCTCTACTTTCCCTGAGCTTTGGGGGTGCCATGGAGTGTGGAATTCCCACTTAACTCTGAGTGGTTCTAAGGCCTCCTTCACTGCTCTGGAAATAAAATGAGGTCCCCTGTCTGAATCTATTACCTCAATGTTCCCATATCTGGGGATGATGTTTTCAAATAATATTTTTACCACTGTTTGGGCAGTGGCTCTGGCTACTGGGAAAGCTTCTACAAAATATGTCAGATGGTCTATTATCACCAATAAATATTTATATCTCCCAGTTTTAGGCAATTCTGTAAAATCTACCTGGATTTTGGCAAATGGTCTTAAGGCTAGTTCTCTCCCACCCAGTATTCTTTCTCTTAGATGCTGCTTATTAACTTTCTTACAGGTCAAGCATCCTCCCAAAACAGCCTTTGCTATACTGTATACCCCAATGCACATATATTTTGTGCTAAATTGGTCCACTAGTGCCTGGATTGCCCGGTGTGTTTTTCTATGGAATTCTCTCATTACCCTCCAGGCGAGTCCTTTTGGTAGTACTTCCCGACCTTCAGGAAGTAACCACTTCCCATCTTTTTCTTCAGTACCCATTTGCAACAATCTTTCCTTTTCCTTAGTAGTAAAACTTTTTTTGCATTGTTTTTGTTCTTTAGGCTCCTCGGTCCCTAACTCCTTAACTATCAGCAAAGCTGCTTTCTTGGCTTCCTGATCAGCCAAGTTGTTTCCTCTTACGTGATTGGACATTCCCTTTTGGTGACCTCTTATATGTACTATCGCACTTTGCTTTGGTTTTCTCAAAGCTTGTAGTGTCTGCTTGATTCATGAACCAACCCTTTTCATTGTGAATTTATTAGCCCCCTCTCTTCCCATATCTTCCCAAAGGTGTGGACTACCCCATAGGCATATTTAGAGTCAGTATATATAGTCCCTTTCCTATCTTTAAGTAGTATTAGCACCTTCAATAGGGCGTATAATTCACAAGCCTGAGCAGACCAGCATTTATCTAATGTCCCTGATTCGGCTACTGATAATGTTTTCCCATCAACTAGTGCATATCCAGACCTACGCTTCCCATCCAGCAACCTAGAGGACCCGTCTACATATAATTTTTTTCCTTCCTGTAACTCTTCTTCCTCTAGGTCTTCCTGAATTTTGGATTGATGTTCTATACACTGTATACAATCATGAGTTAGATTTCCATTTGGTTCTCCATAAAGAAATTGAGCAGGATTCTGTAAACCCATAGTTTCAATCTCCAGTCTGGGGGAGCGTATTAATATCTCCTCATATTTTAACAACCTGGCATCAGTTATCCACTTACCTGCCTTTTGTTGTAATACTCCCCTAATGTTGTGGGGGGTATACACTTTTAATTCTCCACCAAAGGTTACTTTTCCAGCATCTTCTACTAAAAGGGCCACTGCCACTATGGCTTGTAAACAAGTTGGCCACCCTCTACTCACGGGATCAAGTAACTTAGAGAAGTACCCTGCAGGTTTCTTTCTTCCTGCCCATTCCTGTGTTAGGACCCCAAATGCTGTCCCTGCATCTATATTCACAAACAGGTAAAATGGTCTCTTAATATCTGGCAGGCTTAATATTGGGAGGGAGTGGGTCAAAAGTAAGGGGGGCAAGTGTGAGAGTGAAAGGACAGCACTCCAGAAGATGGGACAGAAGAAGAGCAAGCCTTCTGATCCCATGGGTGGTCCCAAACAAAAGAGGAGACTACCAGATATAACCACCAGATAGCCCTCTAGGACTTATGATTAAGTACTGGGAAAACTTTCCCTCGAGGAAAGGAAAGAGCAAAGAGAAAATGGTCCATTATTTATGGAAGTTTGGGGGGAAAAACAAATTAGGGCAGATAGTTTATTCCGGCCAATATTTGGATCCTTTGAGGACTGGATTTGCCAGGCCTTAAATATTTATGTTCATTCTAAAAAGCCATTTAGCGATGAGGAAAGTGAATACGCTAGTCTATGGACAATGCCAGGAACCCGAACTTTTCTATTTAACCTTAAAGAAAGGAGACAAAAAGAAAAGATTAGAAAGGAAGAAGAAGTCCCCTGGTCCCCTCCTCCTTATGTACCCCCTGAGCTTCCTGCGGCTCCACAACTCCCTGTAGCTCCCGAACCTGCCTCCGTAACCCAGGCTCCAGTAGGAGCTCCGGAAGAAGATAAGGGGATAGAGTCCAATGATGCAGAGGAGTCAGATTATCCTGACTCACCTGGACTCCAAAGGAGAACCAGGAGCCAGACCAAACAAAAAGGTTCCAGGGAGGAAAAGTTGTTCCCCCTTAGGGAAGTCCCAGTAGTGGGAGCTGGACAGCAGCTAGGAGTAGGGTACGTCTCTACTCCTTTGAATTTACGAGATGTTAGAGAATTTAAAAGCGAAATGGGGAACTTACTAGAGGACCCATTGGGAGTTTCTGAAAGGCTGGACCAGTTTTTGGGACCGAGTCTTTACACATGGGAAGAGTTACAATCTATATTAGGGATCTTATTTACTGCAGAAGAGAGAGATATGATCTGGAGGGCAGGAATGAGAATCTGGGATTACCAGCACCAGGCTGGCCCGGGAGCAGATGAGAAATGGCCTCTCCAAAATCCCTCCTGGAATAACCAAAATGCAGAGCACCGAGCTAATGTGTCAGACCTCTGAATGATTATCTTTCAAGGGATCAGGGAGTCAGTTCCTCGGGGACAGAATATTAATAAAATATTAATAAAACATTAATAAAATATTAATAAAATAAAATACAAATACAATATTATTTAGTGAGCAGCAAAAGAAGGATGAAACCCCAACTGAATGGCTGGAAAGGCTGCATAAAAGCCTGCAGCCGTATTCGGGAGTAGATCCCACTACTCCCATAGGGCAGGCACTACTAAAAACGCAGTTTGTGGTGAAATCTTGGGCTGACATCAGGAGGAAGTTGGAAAATTTAGAAGAATGGCAGGATAAGGGACTAGTTGAATTACTGAGGGAAGCACAGAGAGTATATATAAGACGAGAAGAAGAGATCAACAAGAAGCAAGCTAGAATCCTAGTGACAGCAGTAAAGGAAGGGGGAATTCAATCAAAGTGGGAATTCTCCAGAGGGAGAAAAGGCTCTCAATCAAGGGAACAGGGAGATGAAAAACAGAGAGTGACTAGGGATGTGAGGCAAATTGAATATTTTTATTGCCAGAAAAAAAGGACACAAGAAAAGAGATTGCAGAAAGCGAATACAGGATGAAAAGATGTTCCAGGAAGATTAGTGGGGTCAGGGGCTTTATGTGCTGGGGACCCTTAAAGGAAGGGAGCCCTTGATAAAATTGAAAGTGGGTCCTCAGCGCCAGGAAATGGAGTTCCTTGTGGACTCCAGGGCAGAAAGATCAACTGTCCAAAAGCTGCCCTGGGGATGCTCAGTCTCCTCAGAAAAACTTCAAGTAGTCAGAGCCAAGGGTGAACCGTTTAAAGTGTCAATAATCAAAGGAGTAGAGATAGAAGCATCCTGTAGGTATGGCTTCAGATCTTTTTTGTTAGTGCCTGAAGCAGAGTATAATTTGTTGGGAAGGGATCTGATTTTTGAATTAGGAGTTAATTTGGAAGTTAGAAACAAGGAGCTGACTGTAAAATTATGCACCTTGACAATAAAGGATGAAAATCCTGAGGTGTGGTATACCTCAGATTCGGTGGGGAAATTGGATATTGCCCCTTTTGAAGTAACCAGTAAGAACCCAGAGATCTCTGTGAGGATAAAACAATATCCTATTTCACAGGAAGGCCAACAGGGACTCCAACCAGAGATAGAGCGATTAATAGCAAGAGGCTTGTTAGAGCCCTGCATGTCACCATTCAACACACCTATACTACCTGTGAAGAAATCTGATGGGTTATATAGGCTAGTGCATCACTTGAGGGAAATAAACGAGAACAATCACCCGGTTCCCAGTAGACGCCAATCCTTATACTCTATTAAGCCAATTAACACCAGAACTGAAGTGGTATACAGTCATAGACTTAAAAGATGCATTCTGGGCCTGCCCCCTTAAGGAGGAATGTAGGAATTACTTTGCCTTTGAATGGGAAGATCCCCGAACTCATAGGAAACAACAGTTAAGGTGGACAGTGTTACCCCAAGGATTCACCGAATCACCTAATCTGTTTGGTCAAGCACTAGAACAGGTACTGGGCACTTATCAACCAGATCCCCAGGTAACCTGAGTGCAATATGTAGATGATTTGCTCCCGGCCGGGGCAGATGAGGATGCAGTCCGAAAAGAAAGTATTAAGTTATTAAACTTTTTAGGCCTAAAAGGACTAAAACTATCAAAGTCAAAATTGCAGTTTACAGAAGAGGAAGTAAAGTATTTGGGACACTGGTGAGCAAAAGGAAACAAGAAATTAGACCCAGAAAGGGTGAATGGAATTCTATCCCTTCAGGCTCTTAAAAGTAAAAGACAGATAAGGCAAATCCTGGGATTACTAGGATATTGTAGACAATGGATTGAGAACTATACCAGTAAGGTAAAATTTTTATATGAGAAATTAACCAAAGACGGACATCTGAAATGGGGCCAAGAGGAAGATCAGAAACTTGAGGATATAAAGACGGACTTAGTTAATGCCCCAATATTAAGCCTGCCAGATATTAAGAGACCATTTTACCTGTTTGTGAATATAGATGCAGGGACAGCATTTGGGGTCCTAACACAGGAATGGGCAGGAAGAAAGAAACCTGCAGGGTACTTCTCTAAGTTACTTGATCCCGTGAGTAGAGGGTGGCCAACTTGTTTACAAGCCATAGTGGCAGTGGCCCTTTTAGTAGAAGATGCTGGAAAAGTAACCTTTGGTGGAGAATTAAAAGTGTATACCCCCCACAACATTAGGGGAGTATTACAACAAAAGGCAGGTAAGTGGATAACTGATGCCAGGTTGTTAAAATATGAGGAGATATTAATACGCTCCCCCAGACTGGAGATTGAAACTATGGGTTTACAGAATCCTGCTCAATTTCTTTATGGAGAACCAAATGGAAATCTAACTCATGATTGTATACAGTGTATAGAACATCAATCCAAAATTCAGGAAGACCTAGAGGAAGAAGAGTTACAGGAAGGAAAAAAATTATATGTAGACGGGTCCTCTAGGTTGCTGGATGGGAAGCGTAGGTCTGGATATGCACTAGTTGATGGGAAAACATTATCAGTAGCCGAATCAGGGACATTAGATAAATGCTGGTCTGCTCAGGCTTGTGAATTATACGCCCTATTGAAGGTGCTAATACTACTTAAAGATAGGAAAGGGACTATATATACTGACTCTAAATATGCCTATGGGGTAGTCCACACCTTTGGGAAGATATGGGAAGAGAGGGGGCTAATAAATTCACAATGAAAAGGGTTGGTTCATGAATCAAGCAGACACTACAAGCTTTGAGAAAACCAAAGCAAAGTGCGATAGTACATATAAGAGGTCACCAAAAGGGAATGTCCAATCACGTAAGAGGAAACAACTTGGCTGATCAGGAAGCCAAGAAAGCAGCTTTGCTGATAGTTAAGGAGTTAGGGACCGAGGAGCCTAAAGAACAAAAACAATGCAAAAAAAGTTTTACTACTAAGGAAAAGGAAAGATTGTTGCAAATGGGTACTGAAGAAAAAGATGGGAAGTGGTTACTTCCTG